>NC_090201.1:9065550-9433050 GCF_033026475.1 Channa argus | reverse complement strand
CAGTGCTCTCACCCCTCACTCACCCTCAAACACACTTGCAACATCTCTCCCTCACTCTTGCTTTCTCTGTCTCATTACTGTGGCAGAGAGAGAGAAGGGAGGGCAGTGTGTGCATCCAGAAGTCTGTTCAATTACACCTGCTGCAGGGTCCCTGCTAAGCCGACTAATGGAACGCAGCATGTCTCCTGACAGGCTGGCCACAGTGCTAGCTAGCCCAGTAAAAAGCTTCATTTAGCTTCTCACAGCTCGAAAAGTTAGCAAGACTGAGAAAAGTCATTACTTACCCTGTAACAGTGCAGCCACTAAAGCCAGAAAAAGGCATTGAGTTTTGAAATCTAAACTTATGTATGTTACTAAATTGTTAATGTGTCTATAAACTACAGAAAGTGCATCAATTTATTTTTATTTTTTATTAGACTAGACCATGTTTGCTATTGTCCTACTGTTTATCCTGAGTAAAAAGCACAGTAATGCTTCACTAATAAAGTATTAAAATAAATTGATTTTGATTGATTTTCAGTGGAGATGTGTTACCTGGCATCTGGGGTCGTTTGCATTACAGACAGTGAAGTGGGTTTACTCAGGATTGCAGGAGACTTAGCAGGAGATGTGGCCATGCCCCTTCCGGACTGCTCTAAAGCCTCTTTTGATAAGAAAAGCAAGATAAGAGCGCTCTATTAGAAGCAGGAGCAACAAGGCTGAGACTAACGGCAATACAGGTTTAAAGATTGCACTCTTGATACACCTTACCAAAGATGAATATGCAAGCCAAAATTAAAATACTGAAATTATACTACTAAAATCAAACTGTCAACTTAATGTGGGGATCATTAAGCACATAATTCTGAATAAATACGAGTAAAATATTTCAACTCACCGTGTGTGTCTATTCTGATATCTCGAGGAGCAGGAGCAGGTTGTGGGCTTTTTATATGTGAGTGTTGCACTTCAGGATGTACCTCTGCAACTTCATGCACACTGTGGACCACAGACACAATACAGTTTTTAACTTGGATTGGGAGGACTGAAGAAGCTTTACTGTCATTTCACCACATGCAGAGTCCTAAATGCCATTTCTGTGGGTCCAATGTGATACATAACACAAACGTACTTATGATATGACCTTAAAAACACGATGTATAAGACTTGTTGCATTAATGTATCTTATTTAAGTAGGTGCAGTTTGAGTGTTCGTCTTCCTGTCTACTTGATTTACCTGGAAGGCAAATCTTGGTGGGAGGGACCTTCTGGCTGTGGATCCCCAGTCTTAGTGTTTGAGTTGCTGAGCTCAGCTTGAGTAGCTTGTTTAAACCTAACAAGAATAAAAGAGGAGACTAAACATAGAAAGGATTGGTTCTTGCATTCTGCAATGACAAACGCTAAAGATGTAAAAGGAAGCAGAAGTAAAACTGAACATAATTAGCTAGCTAGTTAATTTCTCTTTGGCTTATGTAGTTCTACCTGCTGTAATCGAGATGTGTCTGGCATAGCTGCTGATCCTGTCTCCTGAGCTTGTCTTCCTGCTCGATCAGCCGTGCCTGCAGCCTCTCTCTCTCCATCTCCAACTGCATCTTCTGCAGCAGCAAGTGGTGTCTTTTCTCCTCCCAGTCTTCACGACCCAGCAGAGGTCTAGTCAGAGTTTGCTCCACAGTTAAAGCTTTGATATTTTCACTCTGGAGCCTGTTTGTTGATACATGATTAATTTTTTTTATATCCTAACATTATTCTTGATTACCTTGATATATTGCACAGTTAGAATAAAACTACCGGAAAATAATGTATTCAAATAGGATGACAGATCAGGGGTGTAATAGAGTCCTACTGTACCTTTCACAATTGTGTCTGTTAGTTTGGTGGCTATTCTCCAGACTAGAGCCATTATAACTTCTCTGCTGCTGTGTTACACCAACACTGTTTTGACCAGTGCATTGGCAGTGCTCACATCTGTGGTAGGACTCAGAGTTTGACTCCCTGCACTCGTTTTTCTGACTCTTGTGCCGTTTGATTTGCCCATCAGTTGAACTGAACTCACTAACACAGGAAAAAGAGCCATGGTTGCTGCAGGTTTGATCTGCTCCTCTTCCTCCATCACCAGTCCTGTGCATGTGATGCTGTTGTGGTTGAATAGCAGCAATACCAAGGTATGAGCCATCAAAGAGTGAGCCATCAACTCTGCCAGTAGATGTTCTGCTGCAGACTTCCTCACTTCTGAGCACCTGGACAGAAAAGAGAGTATAAATATGGCATTTTGGCCAATTTAGGAATCCTGTAAAAGCTATTCAGCCAAAAATAACATGCTCCACTATAAAACGAATGCAGACTAGGGCTACAGACTGAAATTTACCAATACTCAATTGGGTGACATTTACCAAATTAATTTGCTCAAGTTGTTCTATGCAGTAAAAGCTTTCACCCTCTACTTCAAAGAGCTGTTCCATACAATCTCACAGATCACATTTTTGTATCTTTTTAAAGGTGTCAAATCCATTTTCTCTCATTGTACTTTCATAATTACAGCAATTGTAGTATGTGACAGTAAATGTGTTGGGATATATGAACAATTAGGCAGTACAGCCTGAAGTAATCCAGAGTAGACAGTTGCAAGGAACTCAAGCTTCTGCTACCCTACTTCTTTATGCTTCCACTATGCAGGTGTACTGACATAACCTTAGTGCTGGTCTGGGCGGAATTCAAATCATTCTTCAAAACTGTAAACTGGACTGTGGCCACAACCAAAGATTACAAGGACAAATTTCAACTGAGTACAATTGGCAGGTAAGCCAAGGTCAGCGACATTATGAGATAAACATAAGAAGGAAAGACCATCTTACAGTTGACTGGGGAAGAGACTGTGACTAATTTGCTGAGGGTCAGAGAGCAGGCAAACACACATTATTCAGAGCCACTGCAGGACAATGAGGCTAGCCAAGTCATCTATTCTGACATAGGCTGAAGTCAGAGAGGCGTCTTCACTTCTAGTGTCACCTTGAGAGTTTTCTCTATGTTGTAGTCATATTTAACCAGTGACTATGGAGGAGTTTTTTTATAACCCCAATTCAGAAAAAGTGGAGACGTGTAAAACAAATAGAAACAGAATGCAATGATATACAAATCTCATCAACCCATAATCTATTCAAAATAAAACATAAACAACATATCAGACGTTGAAACTGAGACATTTTCCCATTTCATGGGAAATATTAGTTCATTTTAAATTTGATGGCAACAACACATCTGAAAAAAGTTTGAAGAGGGTGATGTTTACCATTGTTTATCATCCCCTGTTCTTTTAACAACTGTCTGTAAACATCTGGGAAGTGAGGAGACCAGCTGCTGAAATTTTAGAAGAGGAATGTTGTCCCATTCCTGTCTGACGCAGGATTCTAGCTGCTCAAGAGTCCTGGGCTAATGCACCCCCATACCATCAGAGATGCAGGCGTTTGAACTGTCCGCTAATAAAAAGTTGCATGGTCCCTCTCCTATTTAGTCCACAGGACACAACATCCATGCTTTCCACAAAAAATTAAAATCTTTGATTCATCTGATTACAGAACAGTTTTCCATTTTGCCTCAGACCATTTTAAATGAGATTTGGCCCAGAGACCACAGCAGTGTTTCTGGATCTTGTTCACATATGGCTACTTCTTTGCATGATACAGCCCAGGACTGTTGAGCAGCTAGAATCCGGCATTAGATAAGAATGGGACATTACTCTCCTAAAATGCTAGCAACTGGTCTCCTCACTTCCCAGATGCTTACGTACAGTTGTTAAAATAACAGGGGAGGCTACAAAATGGTTGCAAAATGTGTTGCTGCCATCAAAGTGAAAATGAGCTAATATTTTCAATGAAAAGGTGAAATGTGTCAGTTTCAACATCTGATATATTTTTTATGTTTTATAGTGAATAAAATATGGGTTGATGATATTTTAAATCATTGCATTGTTTTTATTTACTTTTTTCGCATTGTAGGAATGTGACATCTATTATGCCACTTAGCCGTGGGACAATGAACTTTTGTATGTTTCCAGTAAATGTTTTTATTCCTGAGTGAAAGATGAATAGGTCTACCATACGTCCACTGCATTTGCACTTACCTTAACATACGCAAGAGCAGATCAGTGATTGTATTTACAATCTCAAACATTACCTTAGTATGGGCTGGTGTTTGGCTGAGCTGGGCAATAGACTGGTTGAGCTTTGCCTGTTGTTGAGAAAGGTATTGTTGGTAGAGCCCAAGTAGCTCCTGGCACTCTTTGTACTGCTGCTGCAGGCCTAGAGGACCAAGGTTAAGAAACTAACATAGTTATAGAACAACAAAACTAAACACAACTGAACCAAACCTTTGTGGGCCAAAACACACAGCAACCAACCCCTAGAAAAACTGACTCTTGGTTAAAATTTGTGGCTGAAAGGCTTGAATATTTTGAGGAAAGAGACAATATTTTAATAAGTTGTGCTTACATGACTTCTAAAAGTGGTCATTACCTATGTTAGCATTTGAGAAAAGAAAAGGTTCGCTTACAACCTAAAAGGATAAAAGACAGATTTAGATTGACAATCTGAATTAAACCCTTGTTTCTGCAATCAATTACACATTGGACCAGAAAGGCAGAAAGAACAGTAATGTTGAAAGCAGAGAGGGAAAACAAGCCAGCAAAATCAAAGTTGTTGTTGTGGCAGAGAGCTTTCACCATCTGTGTTGGGCCAAGCTGTGTTGAGCTGAGCTGGGCAGTGCCGTGCCGTGCCAGGCTATCTGCCAGACAGAGAGCTGGCAAACGCAAGTAAACTAATCTGGAGCGCAACTACAGCGCCTCAGGAGTCCACTAATGACAGTGGCAGCACACACCACACCAGCATATACAAAGATAATGAGCACGAGAATGGAGAGACTACGCACAGACACATTCAATAATCAACCCCAGTCTGACTCTCACTTCCTTTCTAGTACACACACAAACACAGCAAGACATGGGAGCACAAATTCCCCACCTGCGCTGTAAACAGCCCACACACGTACACTACAATAAAGCAAGTGGTACACACACTCCTACCCAAGCTGACCATAAAGTGTGTTCCTCCAGGCCATATCTTTTTATGATGGTGGCCCTGCTCCCACAGCTGATGAGTTTCTCAGCATCGGTTTGAAAAAAAAAAAGGCCCCATTTTAAGAGAAAATCAAAGTTCAAAGTAGAGTCTTATTGAAGGAATAGTTGGCGGAACACTCCATAAGAAAACACTTTGGTTGTTAGAAGACTTCAATCAGGCTGTGGAAATGAAACAGAGAGAAAAAGAAGAGAGCAGGGATGACTTTGAATTGAGGACTAGACACCAGACAAATGCAATCCAGCAGCTTCCATAAACACTAAGAAAATGTGAGGAAACACTTTGATTGAACTCTCCATCTAACTAAGGCTCTTTTACAGCTGCACTGATATTGTCCATGGATGTAGTTCTATATGGTAAGCTTGAGGACATCACAAGGACATCACATCATGTAAACCTGTGCTGAGAGGTCTATTTATGCAGCATGAATAAGGGTCTTGAAGGGGAGATACTGAATATGCTTATCCAGCTTATACAACTCACCTCAATCCAAGATAGAGTTATGTGTTGATTCAAAAAATGTACGCTGCTCATATTTCACTATAGACTCATATAAAACACCATTTCCACATGATTTCTCATGCCTAAAATAAATGTTTCCCAACAGACACAAACATACAGTATAGTACACTGGATACAAAACCTAAATTCAAATCAGCATGGTGCAGACCGCACTCAAAACCGTCTGTGCAATAGGACTGCAGTATGGCATCCTAAATGAAGCTAACATGTTAATGTGTTGACAGGTTGACAACATGGAGGGACACTGATAAGATTCCACCTTTCTGCCCATTGCCACACTAAACATGCTTCTTCCGCAGCCTTGGACTTCAGCCAGTAGGGGCCAAGCACTCAGTACCCCATTTTATATCAGAGCTGCAAAGTACCAACAATGACTTACTCCTCCTCCCTGCTCCAAAAATACTCAGAATCAAGGGCTTGGGTTGAAGAGGCTTCAGACAGGGCCTGTCAAAATGATTCACTTCCCTGTCAGGTCGAGGCTCAAATGAAATAATGAAATCCACTTCAAGGTGGAACAAATTTGCACAGGAGGGGGGAATATTTTAAAGCCTGCTTTAGCACACTGTGCCAAACAGATTGAGCCTGAGAGGGAATGTAAGAGAAGCAGGAGCGAAGACCGATGTGTATGGATGTGTGTGTAAGGAAGCAATGATGGGGAATTAATAGAAGAAGACAGTTAAGATAACTATTTCAGTACTACTGAGTCTAAGTCACACAATAAACCATTAACCTTCCTCTTGTGTTAGGGTCGGCACCGACCCATTTTCAGTTTTAAATGCATAAAAAAACCATATACATTTGTTTGTTACATCAAGGCTTTTTGACTTTGTCAGTAACCTCTATTTCAACAAAATAAAAAACATTTAAAACTTCTAACTAAATTATGAAATGCTCTTAATGAAATTATGACATTTGTGATGTTAGGGTCGGTTTCGACCCACTTCTAAAAATAAGGTTATAAAGCAATATTTATAGCAAAAACTGAAACAATAAGTGCACTGTCAGCATAAACACTGACAGCCAGCTCCTCTCCCAATCATGTGAGCTTTAGGTGACTCTTGTTTTCCTGTATAGCTGCACAAATACAGAACAAACAAACAAACATGGACGCGTCCAGACGTGTGAATTCAGTATTGAATTGGTGACTTGCAGAGTTCACATCTCCAATTTACAGCTTCAAAAATGAGAAAGATTTTAAATAAGCCAAGTTCTGGATAGTATTTTTGGTAAAAATGAGGAAGTAAACACAGAGGAACAAAGCGACATGCATAAGCAGGTTTCTGAGGAGGAAGACAATGTAAAGTTTCATCCAGAAGAGATAGACACATCTGATGAGTCTGATAAGGAGGCCACTATTGAAGAATTTGCTGAAAGTCCAAAGACGGTAAGATCTTTTGGAGGTCAGTACCTCATGATGCACATGGTAGGGCAGCTGCTGCAAATGTCATCAAAATGACCCCTGGATTCACAAGGTTTGCTGTGACGAGAGTCAGTGACATCAAGACATGTTTTGAGCTTTTTATGCCATTGTCACTAAAAAGAGTAATTCTTGTTTTGACAAACCTTGAAGGAAAAAAAAAGTCCATGGTGACAAGTGGAAAGACATTGATGAGGAACACCTAGATGCTTACCTTGGTGTTCTTCTTCTTGGTGGAGGGTACAGATCCTGCAATGAGGCCACTGATAGTCTCTGGGACGCATCAACAGACAGAAATATTTTTCGCGCAACAATGTCACTTATGGTATAAAAATCTGGGCAGCCTGAGATTCAAAAACAAGCTATGCCTGGAATTTACAGATTTACACAGGCAAAGTTGCTGGTGGCATCCCAGAGAAAAATCAAGGAAAACGTGTGGTCCTCGATATGACTACTGGACTGCAGAGTCACAATATCACTTGTGACAATTCTTTGTACCAGCTATGACCTTGGATAAGAGCTTCTCAGGAGGAAACTTTTAGTGAAATTTTAGTGAAATAATTTTATTTTTTGGCTTTTCCTTGAAGTAAATGTATATGGGTCAAAACTGACCCGTAACACCATAGATGTTACTATTGTTAAAAATATAAAAAAAAAAAAAAAAAAAACTGAACAAAATTATTAAAGTGATGTGTTCTAACAACCCTTAATAATGGTAAGGTAACAAAACAATCTTGTATTTATTTATATTTTTCTATTGAGGTTCATTTTACTATGTTCTTATACTAAGATTGAGGGGTATGCTGACAAAAAAAGCCCCAAAAGGCCCACACCTAAAACATTAAAACTAATATTTTCATTGAAAAAGAAGCCTAACAAGGTAACCAACAAATGAGAAACAAATTACATGAGAAATAATTTTTTTTTGTGTGTATTTTACAGCTGATTTAGGACACGGGTCAAAACTGACCCGTTAACACAAGGGATGGTAACAGAAAGCTAACACAAGAGGAAGGTTAAATAACTCCACAAGTCAGCTAGCAATTATGTTGAAAATAGATTTAAAATCTCAAGACCAAACAAATACAAACCCAGTCCAATCAAAGACCTCAGTCACAATTAAAACGGCAATCCCAATTTTTATTAACAGATTATGTTGCATAATTCAACATGACGAATTATGCAAATTATCTTGTGACTGGCATATGCCAACTCAGTTCAACCAGTCAGAACTAAAATACTTTTAAGCCAGTAAGTAGTACTTCAGTACAATGAAATACCTTAGCTAGGGAACACCCTACAAAGTACCTGGCTTTATCGAAATCACTCCTAGAATAAAAGGTATGTGTAACACACAGTCCAGACAGAAATAAAGTCGGGCATAAGGGTTCTCCAGAGACAAGCTTCTGATGTATGCCAGAAAAAGTTCACTTGGAAAACCAGATTTCCACATTGTAAATGCCATCTATGCAAACCTGGTAGGGTAAAAATGGATTTAGGTCTGGCAATCCTCTATCACAACACGCAGCATTTTTCAGTGACATATCCTAACAGGGCTGTTGCTCCCCTCTCGCCGTGGCCTCAGGATTCCCTCCAATTTTTTCTAACTCAATAGATGACATTAGCTGTAGTATCTGCTGTGCCTTTCCTTGGATACACAAAGTAGAATGGTGCACTGTGTTAGTAACGGCACCTTGACTTCTGTCCATGCAAACATGCATTGAAGTACAAAAGGCATCCTTCCTTTCAAAAACATGAATTTAGTCCTCTGTGCCAATCAGTTCCAAATGTCAGCTGAACACCCAAATATCAAGGGTATTTTCTCCCTCTCATCCTAGGTGGCTTGGGGCTAAGGTATAGCCCTACATTCTTTATACCCCTGACAACCCTAAGTCTTGGTTAGATAAGATAAGCTGAGGCGTAATGGAATTAGACTTGACAAGACTCTTATTCAATGTGTTTGCCTTTGGTGTCTCCTTAACCTTTCAGAGAAGTGCTGAAACCTCCTGCCTGAGAACAGCCTTCATGACTCTTGCGCGCACTTTAAAAGACTACGTTATCCCCCCTGGGTTGCTTGGATCCCAATGTATTTTCCTCTCAAATACCATTTTAATGGAGTTTAGAAGTTTGGCGTAAATGCCAAGTCTCTGAGCCAAAGTGCCTTTAATTGAGTTGTGCTTCCCTAATTTTCCCTGCTGCCGTTGCCAATCGTGCAATTTACCAGCCGGGTCATTTACTCTTCATATTTCACGATGTTTTTAACCTACATTGACTACTGGCCATACTCTGGTTTGACCTAAGTGGAAATGTTATGTAGACAGATTGTGGGGTCCAATAAGCAGCATACTATCACTCCAACACAAGCATTCACCTCATGCTGGACAACCAAGAATCAGCTGGTGACCTGCCTGATCTAATTTTGTAACAACAAACTGGTAGATATTCTACACTTAATGTTCAGCATTCAGGGAGGGTTACAAAAACACATGGAGAAGGCAAATATAGTAGTAAGTAAGTAGTTTAAAGTAAACATCAAAATGAATCTTTGGATAATATGATAATTTTGATCGTCCGGGCCATGTCTCCAACCATGAAATTGATTCTGTACACAACAACAGATATGCTACAAGCACAAGCAAAGCACAACCACAGCAGGCATCAAATAATTTAGATGCATCTACCCTGCTTTTCTGCTTTTTTGTATCACATTGAAGAGTCTGGCCAGAGGCTGTACGGGGGTTTACATAAGACAACACTGCCCCCTGTGGATTTTCTTGTGGAATAGCACATAAAGCAACAGCACCATATAACCACCAATAAACGATTAGCAACAAGTTAGGACGATATTCCTAAGGTGTTGCTAATTGTTTAGGGATAGATGGCCATGTGTCACACAGTCCTAGACAATGGGGGATTTTACTGAGTTGTCTCTCCTTTTATGTTGAAATTCTGCTAATCACTAATGGCAGTGAATAATGTACTGTAGCCTCTTCAGTTCCTGCCCCACTGTTAGAACCATCATATCCAATAAATCTCGAGTGAACTCATAGCAGTGGATACTTTTTGCATTAGCCATAGCAGTGCATACAGTATAAAAGCAATCAAAATACCTTCAACTACAATTTAAAACATAAAACATAAAACATAGACTTCTGAAGATTGCTCAGACACAGCTAGTGATTTAAACCACTGTGACATATCACAACTGCAGTCAATCACCACTTTCAGAGAGCACGTTCAATGCACTGACATTAAATTAATAAAATACAATAAATCACATCAGTTAAACGTGAGAGTCTACGTACCTACCTTGTAACTACCTTGTTTTGTTCTTAAAAGGATACTCTCTCGCTCCTGTGCTATAATGAGGTTTTGTTGTTCTAGCTGTTGGATCTTGCGTTCAAAATTTTCCTGCTCATCTTTGAGACGCTGCACTGACTCTTCTTTCTGCTCACTCACTCTGTAGAACAGGAAAGAAAAAACTATGCTGAGTATTAGGTATCCTGAAACATTACAAAAGAACCTGGGAGTACAAAAGAAAACTTCAGGTGTCACTTTAAATTGTGTTATCCATACATGCATGGTAATACCACTGTCTCACAGCTCATTGTGAAATGATGCTGGCTACCTGGCGAGTTCTTCGATGAGATTTGCAATCCGCCGCTTATCTTCTGGACAGAGGTCCTTCAAACAAGCCTGCCTTATGGTTCTGCTGGTCTCAGAGATTATCTATGCAAAGCATTATAAGCAAGAAGAAGATATTAACAGAGACTAATGATGACATTCTCTAACCCACAAGAGGCCCTTTCATTCTTTGTACAAGTATTTCTAGAAAAGACAGGAGGCAGAGCTGGAGGTAGCAAAGCTTAAGATGTTGAGGTTCTCTTTGGGAGTGATGAGGATGGACAGGATCAGGAATGAGGACATCAGAGAGACAGTTCATGTTAGATGTTTTGGAGATAAAGTCAGAGAGGCCAGATTGAGGTGGTTTGGACATGTTTAGAGGAGAAACTGTGAATTATCGGTAGAAGCATGCTGAGGTTGGAGCTGCCAGGCAGGGGGTCTAGAGGAAGACTAAAGAGGAGATATTATAGATGTAGTGAGAGAGGACATGAAGTTAGTTGGTGTGAGAGAAGAGGATGCAGAGGACAGGGTTAGATGGAGGCACATGATTTGCTGGGGCGACCCCTGAAAGGGAGCAGCCGAAAGGAAAAGAAGAAGACTCCATTAATGGAGGAGAGAGACACTACCTTATACAAACTAATACTTTACCTGTGACTGAGGGAGAAACGTGTTCAAATGTGGAGCAAAGGTGGGCTCTGTGGCAGCCGTACTAATCTGATGGGCTGACACTTTTTCCTTAGTACAAATCCCAGAGCGACTGCTTTGTAAGTGACCATGTTTCTTGGCACCTTTCTTTACTGTAGCTTCATTCTTGCAATCAGAGCTACGTCTGGCACGTACTTTAGAACTTATTTTAGCGGATGTACCGGTAATGCATGGTCCCATGTCTCCGTCCACACCTGGGACAATTTGTAGAAACAGTAGATATTATGTAGAAATAAACTGTTCTGAATTGATCAGAAAGTGTCAAAACACTAACGTTATCACAGAGACTCACCAGGAATAAATGATAAGGGCTGTTCCTCGTCTGACACTGCTACAAAGAAAGGAGAAAACACTCAGTTAACAGCTAGCGTTGTTGGAGTAGTAAGCTAGCTTATTGGTAATATAAGACCTAACGGGACTAATTATTAATGATAGCAAACATTCAAACTTTTCCAACTGTGTTAAAGCAAAAATATTTAACGTTAATGCTGACTTGAAGAGATGAGCTAACCTAACCAGCTGTCTTACTTCCTTAGGAATAACCTGTCAGCATTGACACCTAATCCCCCTTAAATATATGAGACTCGCTCGACAAGTTTTACATCTCACAATCCAATATGTGCGAATAAGCACTGGACCAAAAGTTAATACAGCACAATAAAAGCAATGATACCGTCATTCGCCCAAAAGATCCCAGAATGTTCACTTGTTCTTGAAGCTGCCGCCATGTTGAATCAACCGCCACCACTCCCAGGGAACCAAGCGTTGCTAAGGGATTGCAGTCCCGCCTTTCGGTTACAATAGAAGAGCCGATTGGTTAGGCTGTAGAGAGACGGTTTTCTATTGGCTCAAACGAGTGTCAATTTTGCGTCAGAAAGGCTGCATTTGTGGCTTCCTCTATGTGTTCAGCGTTTCTATTAGAAGCTATGTAAATGATACAAAGCAGATAACTGCTGAGGATGCTTGCAGGGTTTTGTACAAAGTCGTGATTGCAGTCCTGGAAATGGAAGAGATGAAGGACAACCTGGCGTTTAAAGGCGTTGCCGAGAGTCTGACGCTTGGCATTACTCGAATACTCGGTCTGTGTATGGGTTTGGCTCTGAAACTATAGTGTCAGTGTTTGGGTTAGCTAACAAGAGACCGATGTTATGATGGTAGCTAATGTCTGAATTTGTCCCTGCCGCTCCAGAAAACATGGCCGGTGTGTCCGATGTGCGTTTCGCAGAGAGGGAGCCTGCAGAGAAGAGGAGCCTGCTATCATGGGAACAGGTGAAATAAAAATGCACCTTGAATTTAGGTTTAAATTGAGTATGTCCACTGTTGCATGTCACGTTATAACAAATCGGCTGTATTTATTCCCCAGAAAAACACTTGTATTTTGCCAGAGGACCTGCGAGATTTCTATCTGACAACTGATGGATTTACACTAACATGGGGCGTTAAACTAGACCGTAGGTGACATGTTAAATTCAAATGAATATATACTGTGAATATAACATAGATTATATGGTAATTTAGAATATAGCTTTAGAAATATTTAAAGACTGTGTGAAGGTTCTTGTGTTGTGTGATGCATTCATAAGTGTGGGTGGGACTGTCTTTCAGATGAGTCTGTTCCCTTAGGATACATGATGATTAACAGTGTGTCCAGACTGTGCCCACTGCTCCAGCCACAATCACTTTTCTCTCTTCCTAATGCACCCTCACTGGCTGACCTGGACTGGGAGGAAAATGGCACAGAAAGGGGTAAAACTTGCCTTTCAGAGCCTAATGTGGACCTAACTCAACAATTACAGCGTGTCAAGTTCGATTAAGTCTGTTTGTGTGTGCTCAGTTGTGCAGAAAGCAGGCTAATTAATGAAATGTTGATGGGAAAGTAAATATTTATTCAAGAGTCATTAATGTTATCTGCCAGGGTTGGAGCATTCTCCTCCAGCACCACATTTTGATTCAAGGAGCCGCATCTTTGAACTGGATTCATGTGGTGGGAATGGCAAGGTGTGCCTGGTCTACAAAAACTGCACAACAGGTGTATTGTTTGATACTCCTGATATTTCTCTCATATTTATACTAATAAATGAAAGATCTAATTATGTTCCAATAATATATCCTAAATCTTATGTTCGTCTTTGTGTTTTCTATTACTTAATTTTTTTTTTAGGTATTGTAGCCCAGCAGAGTGAAATCTGGTTCCTCGATCGCTCTCTGCGCTGGCATTTTCTGACACCAACCTTCACATCCTACTATCGACTGATGATAACCCACCTTGGTCTACCTGAGTGGCAGTATGCCTTCACCCCTTATGGCCCCAGCCCACAGGCCAAGGTAGCAAAAGGCCTTTCAGCTTCTATAGTACTATATCGCTATAACTAAAATTCAACATAATGTCCTTTCTGTCCTTTGCTTTTATATTTCTACAACTTTCAAATTTAATGGCTGCTTATATAGCAGCTGTAGGTCAGTTGGTAAGGCACTTGTCCACGGACCACAGGGTCAGTGGTTCGATCCCCGGTCCAAGCTATGTTTCGAAGTTTCCTTTGGCAAGACACCGAACCCCAAGTTGCTCCCGGTGGGTTAGGTGAGCACTTTGCACGGTAGCCACCGCCAACGGTGTGTGAATGAGAGGCAACATTGTAAAGCACTTTGGATAAAAGCGCTACATAAGCGGCTATTTACCATTTATAATTTTAAACACTTAAACTCTCTGCAGGTGAGAAAAATATATATTTTATTCATTCAGTTCCCTTAACAATATATTACAATGTTTGATCAATTTACACTTTAACAAAATGACAATCCAATTTAAGTTTTATGACAAATCAGCTTCTTAATGAGAAATATAAAAAATTCTTTTTACCTCCTATTCACTGAATGCCAAAGTTCCTGAGATGGTACATTTCCTAGCTGGCTCATAAGGAAATTAAAAAGTAGGATTTGTGCAAATTCTCCATATTTTCCTTTAACCCATTCCTAATGTACATTGCGTCTGTTCAAAGACCCAAAGTTTAAAGTTGTGTCTGTTCCTTGTACAAAACTACACTTGCCAGTCAGCTACAGCTGTTAAGATACTTGTTAACACATACAGTTTAGTGAAAAACGTTAGGACACTCTATGAGAGCCTGCATCTTTTTTAGGCACATGGATATCTAATATCCATTTTAACAATACTGAGAGATTCAAGTAATGTAACTAAACGATTAATACTGAAGAAAATACTTTTTAAAACTCTTTGTAAATTGTAAGTAAAAAACAAAATGCAATTTTTTGAATAAATGAGGACATCCGCAATTTATTCCCTCTTAAATGGCTAGAATCACATACAGGTGTATCATATCAGATACACATGCTTAAAAACTTAAAGCTGGAGCAGAACTGGACCCTACAACATGACAATGACTCAAGAAAACAGTAAATCCACCAAGGACTGGCTGAAAACTAAGAGTCCTTGAATGGCTGTCAAAGCCCAGATCTTAATCTCATCCAGATGCATGTGGGGTGACTTGAAATTGGCTGTACATGCTAGAAACCCCTCTAACATCTAACAGCTGAAAGAATTCTGTGTAGAGGAGTGGGGGACACATTCCGCAGAGACTAGTAGACGGCTATAAAAAGCATCTCACTGGAGTTATTTGAGGCAAAGGGTGTAACACTAGCTATTAGGGGGCAGGGTGTCCTGACCTTTTACTCAGTTAGAATACGCAATTTCGTTATCTTTAATAATATTAATATTTGGTGTTTAACCACAATTACTGACTTTATTTTCCAGGGATAAATAAAAACAAGATTAGACATATAATATGTGAACATTTCTTAATAAAGAACTGAATATTTAATGCGGTGTCCTAATTTTTTCACATGACTGTATCTAATCAGCCAATCAGATGGCAGCATCTCAGTGCATATAGGCATACAGACATGGTCCAGACAATCTGCTGAAGTTATAACTGAGCATCAGAATGGAGAAGAAGAAGATGATTAAAATGATGAAAGAAATTTTTTAAAAAATGTTACGTCTAATGACAAACAACATGAAATCATGATCCATCCTTCCTTTTTATTAAAAGTTCAGGCTGCTGGTGGTGGTAAAATAGTGTGGAGGATAATTTCTAAACATACTTAGTATAAGTTTAGTGCTGTACTTAAGTATTGTTACTGAACATTTGTATAACTTTATGGCCACGGCTTCTGAAGGCTACTTCACACAGGATAATGTGCCATGTCTCAAAGCTAAAACCATCTCAAACTGGTTTGAACATGTCAATGAGTTCACTGTATTCAAATGGCATCCACAGTCACCAGATCTCAATCTAGCAGAGCCTTATGAGATGTGGTGAAATGGGAGAGTCCCATCATTCATGCACAGCCAACAAATCTGCAGCAACTCTGTGACCCTTTTATATGGGTGAGGACCAACATCTCTAAAGAATGTTTCCAGCACCTTGTTGAGTCTATGCCACAAAGAATTAAAACAGTTCTGAAGGCAACCCAGTTCTAGCAATGTGTACTTAAAAAAAAATAAATAAATAAAAATGGCTGGTGAGTGTACAGGTATGTCCATTATTTTAAACTATATTATATCTTCCATCTACAGCAGTGGGCCTCTCTTTACCAGCCCCTGACCTTTAGCTGTGAACTCAGCCTGGCTGATCCTGCGGGAGATTGTTATCTCAACAAGCTGGATCCTACGAAGGCCTTCAAAGGTAAAGCCAAAGTGTCTGCCCCAAAGAAGAAGCAGCCAACACAGTGCAGTTTAGGGAACACTGCCAAGAGCCAAGGCAGTACAGGAAGATATGGTGCGTCAAAACGGTGAGATGGTTTTCTTTTGAGGAAAACCTTTTAATCATGTCCAGATAACCAATGTGACCAGAAGAGCAGTCAGCAGTAGAGTTGATGGTGTCTTTGTTTGCTGCTGTACACTCCATATTCCACACTCTGAGTGTGGAATGCTTGTTGCTTAAATAGATGGACAGTTTTTTCTGTCCAAACACACCTTCCATTGCTGATGTTTGTTATGGTGAAATGAGGCTTTCTGAAGAAGCCAGACACATCAGCCACATAATCATTACTCACAGCCTCATTTAACACAGTGTTCACCATTGACACCTCCTGGTAAAAATAGTTCAAAGCAGCCAGTTCACAAATTCAGATCATGTGCTGCGAACATGGCAACCAATTGTACCACTGCTGTAACCACTAATAATAATGACTTCAATATAACTGTAACTTAACTTTGTTTGGCTGTTGTAAGTATCTCAATTTTGAATGTGATACACAGCAACAATTCTGTACTTGATATATGTTTTACAAATCAGAAATAGGGGAAAGCTGGCATGTTTGTAAATGAAAATGAACAGGCTGAAAATAATCAACTCAACAATAATCAATAATGCAACTCAACCTAATTTGCATTGTGAAACTCTAAATGAAGCTTCAAAGGAAACTGCTTTCTGTGTTCAACGGGTGCCAATGCTTTCATATAAAATAATACATCATAACTAAGTATAAGTGTATAAAAATGCATGTTGCATTTTGTCTGTAATAAACCATCAAGGTAGGCTTAGGTATTCTAAATACCACTATGGCCCTTGTGTCACTGCACTGTCTCCCTCATGCTGTACAACTCACCAAGATAAAATGTGTTAAGCCTTTTGATCTCAGCGCATAAGAAATAATATTTTTTTGAACTTTGGGTCTTTGGTGCCCCTACAGAGTTAACCAGAATACATTTTAGACTGCTATGTGCTGGATTGTTGAAAAGATGAACATTTATATGATCTTTAGTTTTGCTCTTTAAGCATTGTATCTGTTTTATTTTCTAAAAGACATGTATTTTTTTTTTTTTAATATTTAGGTGTTTAAATGCAGCATTTTATTAAGGCACATTATGCATTCTGGGAGGCTAATCACTTTTATTTTTATACGTTGTACATTTCAAGCTCCTGTCAGTGGTCTCCTGTTAATTACTATAATGGATGATGCCAAGGTCATATCAACAGCTATTTCCTCAATAATATAAAGACAAAATAAAGCCAATGAGTGCGTTTGTTCATCATTCACATGTGGAGTGACTCTAGTCATTTATAGTTGTTATAACTAGTATGGTTAGGAGAAATGAGCCAGATCCAGTTCAAAATGTCTAATATTGTGTCCCCGACAGAAAGACCTTCTTGGGGTTAAGCCTTGATTAAGGAATGTTTTAACTGCATATAGATACCAACATAGTTTCACAAGTTAGTCACACATCACAAAAAACTGAGCGTCTCACACACATACATTTGCATAGCTGTTGTTCTGTTTCTCCAGAGGGGCACGGTCCTCTTCCAACTCCACTGCCAGCCCACCACCCTCCCCAGGCAGGGGTTGGTGATGCATTTCCACAAAGACCTTATACAGCCCAGCACCCAACACTCCTCCAATGGGGGGGGCAACCAGAGGAACCCACCACCACCCATTTCCAGACCTGCACGATAAAGACAGAGAGAGATTAATAGATAAAATATTATACTATATACAGTTAAATAAAATATATTTCATACATACACATAGGTATTTAAATTAGGCATTTTAGATTCTTGTAAAGATCAGCTACAACCAACATTGGTGTCAAAACTATACATTCCAGTTAAGTTGACCTGCAGAACAGCATATCCTCACTTAAAAACCAATATATCCTTTCTGTGTACCTGAATACATCAGCTCCCCATCCTGCTATGGCAGTGAAGACCCTGGGTGCAATGTCTCTGGTGGGATTGATGGCATAGCCACTGTTGCTGCCCAGAGAAATGCCAATAAGCAGTACCAAGAGACCCACTGCAAGAGGCTCACTACCTGGTGCAGCCGGTTTGTTCTTCTGGTCAGATAGAGCCATAAGGCACAGCAAAAGCATCGCAGTGCCAAACACCTGGCACACAAAGAACAAACATTACATAGAAAGCTAAGTCGAGATATCTATGTCAGATGATGGCAGTGAATTGCACCTGCCGTTTTCAGAAAGTATTAAAGACCCATGACTTAATGGTACCAAGTAATAACCAGTGGTGTTTGCCAGACATAGTGCTTTGACTTCTGCTCAATGAGTAAAATATTTGTCTCATCAGACCAGAGAACTTTTTTCCAATAACGTTTATAAATACTTTTTTAAATGAAAGCCTTCAGTTTTTGATTTTTTATATTTTTTTAAAAATCTCTAAGATTATGTTTTTACTAATCCTAGATTGTTGGTTTCAGATTGTTTGAAACAAATTGCAATTTCCCATGGTATATTGTATCGTAAATAAACGTTATAACACATTAAAAAGTGAAAAATGTTAAGGGGTCAGAATACATTCTGAACAGACTGTAGCTATAAAACTTTTTATGCAGTTCTATAGATACCTGGTCAATAAATCCAGCAAACAAGGAGAGATATGGTGCAGGATATGTGGCAAAGATACCAGCTGTGGCCTTTACACCAGTCACAGTTAGGTTTCCTCCACAATAATCATTGATGGCTTCTGTATATGGTAAAACATATTGCCAGAAAACTACTGTATGAATGCAAATAACAGCAAAGATTTTTATATCCATGCAGGTGTTCAGTGTTTAGTGTGCATGACAATGCAGTGGGTCCTCACCATAATAGACGGCAAAAATTGTCCCTGCTGCCAGAAACGATCCCAATAGTTGTGCAAAAACATACACAGGGAACATGTTCCATGCAAGGCGACCAAATGTGCACATTGTAAATGACACTGCTGCATTCATGTGAGCCCCTAATGGTGCAAGAAGGCAAAAGAAATAGTAGTAGTAATCAGACTTTCTGTAAAAACTTTCTGTAAGGTTTCCTGAATGTACTGTAGAGTTTATGAAGGTCTGTTCTCATACCTGAGACTTTCCCTCCAACATGTACCCCCATAGCAACACCCAGCGCAAAACCCAGGTTTATGCTGAGGTACTGTCCAAACGCTCCCTGTCCTGTCACTACCTGGGCCACAGATCCCAGACCAAATACCTGGACACAGAGACAACCAGCAGTTCACAGACAAGGTCACATATGATTCTTACAGAGGAGGGAAAGCAATGTGACAAACAGGATATTAAGATTAAAAAACAGATGATTAACATACAATAAACATGTCAATAAAGTGTGAAATGTCAAACACTTCACTTCTTTCCTCAACTTTTAACCCAGTAAAACAGGCTGTGGCCAGCTGACTCAAAAACTGCAGTTAGTCATTCAGGAAACAGGAAAAGTTTGCTTCCTCCTACAAAAGGCCTGTATATTTAGGTTAAGTGTAAGTCTGGTTTTCCACTCGCAAACACAGCAAGTTTAGGTCTTTATATCAAACAGAGAATGGCTGTCTGTGTGCTCACATGCTTATCTACAGCATATGTTTACTCCATGTGTCTGTCTGCGTAGTTCATCTGGGGTCCTGAGTAGAGGGTGTACTGAAACAGCTGACAGATAACATGTGACTTTTGCAACCCTCTTTATGTGCCCCACTGCCTGACCACTCATCTAGTAACATCAGATGTCACCCCCTTTAAGCCACCAATCCCCACCCAGGACACCAGCCATGTGACTGTAAAACGGCAAATGTGTTTGGAAAAGAGGGTTATATCAGGGTCATGAGCATTAATAATTAATGACACATGGCTGTTATAGATATGGAGGCTACAATGTTTAAAGCAGTGGGAAGAGTTAAACGTGTTAAACATAATCCAACAAATGCTTCACAAACATATTGAGCTTTCGACATATTTTTATCATCTTTTTTTCTTACCATCATGACATATGTGCAAAGGGTTTCAGCAAGTCCCACACGAAGGGGTTCATTCTTGAGCCAAACTTTGTGTCTAGGTACGTTCACTTGTTTTTGCTGACAGACCCCAAGTTCTACAGACTGCACAATGTCCTTCATGTTGTCCTCTTCTCTGTTTTGAGCTTCTAGTTATTGAGTTGGTTTTGTAATTTAGCAAAAAAAAAAAACACAGGTTCAGACTCCCTTAAAGAACTCATGAAGGGCTTCATAAACTTCTTCATAAAGTCCATAAACAAGCCTGATTCTATCTATCTCCACGCTGTGGTCCAACGTCTCTTCTCCACTCACTCTCTCTGTGTGTGCACACCTCTCTCTGTGTTAGACATACCCATCCGGATATGTCTATATTTTCTAATCTTAACCCACCCCTCCTCCCGGATATGCTGAGACACACACAGACACATCCTCCAATGGCTTTGCATTATTTGAGTATATTTAGCCAGTAAGAAAAAAGATTGAAAGAAAAAAATATATACTGCAAAACATGTATACTGACTATGTAATTGAAAAAAAAGCAAGACATTCTGGCAGAATATACTGAAATGTTTATGAATAAACATTTAGTGACTATAAAAAAATAAAAAACACTAAACAAAATAGTGTTTTGTAATAATGTTTACAAGTGAATGTAACATTTTACATCAGATTGTCCAATTGTAGAGACTGTACCGTTTCCGCATGTTGATTTTGAATTTGTTTTTTATTATTATTATTATTATTATTAAATGTCCTTCGTGCTGAAACCCTCTCATTTTTATCCGGGCACAGGACCGGATAAATTTGTTGAGAAGACATAACTGACCTTGTGCTGAACAGTTTGGCTCAGTGGAGTAAGGGTTAGCAGATTTATTGTGCAGTGTTTCTATTTCCCTGGAACCACAAAAAATTTAAATAAAAATACTGCACACTGGTAATGTGTAACAGTATGGTACTCACAAAATTGGGAATACTTAGTAGTTTTATGTTACATTTTTAGAAAACCATTAGGTGTGTTATCAAGAAATCTTGTTCCCTGATATTCTGTTGAGGACCATATTGGTGAGTCTGTGACTTTTTATGTAGGATCATTACATTAATTATTTTTGTTTTAAATCCAAAATGCAAACCCATAAAAAAACACTCAACAGCCTCTTAACTAGGTAAACCAGTTCAACTCATCTAATCAGCCAATCATGTTGCCTCTCTATAAGCTTGAAACAGTCTGGCTATTCTCCTCTGAGTTCTGGCATCAACATGGCATTTTCACCCAGTGATCTGCCACTAAACCCTAGAGTTGGTCCAGTAGTTCAGCAATTTGTATAATATTCAGACCAGCCTAACTGGCAACAAAAACCAATCAAATTGACTTAAATCACCTTTTTCCCCCCATTCAGATCATCCGGGCCATGTCTTCAAGGCTGATTAGATATTTGTGTTAACTAGCGGATGAACAGGTGTCCCTAATAAAGTGGCTGGTGAGCATATTAGTCTGCTTTACACATGAACACAGGCTCTTAGTGTGCAGCAGTGATGTGGCTGGGACTGAGCACATGTGACCACGCCTGAAACTTGATCATGAGTTTTGAGGTTCAACAGACCCGAACTTTTCACCCCACACAGACGAGCACACTAGTTCCTGTAGCCTTTTAAAAAGACAATTAGCCGTAATTGTTTTCTGGTCTACAGAGAAAAAAATTGTTTTGTTTATCCCACAGTAAAACACCCCTTTATTTCACTTGCCAAATACTTGTTTCAGCTAAATCCTACAACTTAAAATGAAGGGGTAATAAGCACAGTATGGCCAACTCAATAATGTCAGCACAAGCTGTTAGCATGTTGTGCCCCCTAGTGGCTGAAGAGCAGTGTGTGTTTTTGGGGGGAGGAACACGCTTCAAACGCTAATACAGTGTTTCCCAACTCAAAAAACGCATTTCTTGAAACCTCCACCCATTCTCGTAGAACATTAAAACCAAATCCAAAAATTCAAACTACAACTAGAATGGGCATTTCCTGCAGAAAATGCGTGTGATTGCTGAAAGCCAGCCGCTGCACCTGTTGCAGCCATCGCCGAATCTGCAGCTTTGAAAGTTGTAGAAGCTACAGGCAACAATGTAGCATGTGTAGTTTTTTAAAATACTAAACAACTAGTGAAAGCACATGAAACAATGAAGAAGTTTTGCTATTCACCAACTCTCCAGCAGATGGCAGCCTGTCCAAAGGAATCACCTGTTGCCATCTTGCCCTCTCAACACTAATGAAGTTCTTAGGATAAAATACCAAAAATAAAAACACTCAAAATAGCGCTCCCCAGTGGAGAAACGTTTAACACGCGTGTTTAGGGCAGTGTCCTGCACATATTTGTAAAGTTTCATTCAAGTCAGTCATTGCATTAGCTTAAAAAAAAGATCGAAAAAGCTGCAGTACCGCGAACGCACGTGGTAGTACTAAAGGCCCTGTACAATATAGAAGTGAAATCAGAAAGAAAAAATAAATTTTTTTTGAGTAAAAAAAACGAGTTAAATAACTGACCACACGGTGGCGCTAGAGAGCCCACACTGTAACATGTGAAGCATTTCATTGTTGGGCAGCTTTCCTGAAAGTTTCATAACAATATCACGTATAGTTTCCGAGATATAGCCATGTGAAGATTGCTCCTATAGACGGCAATGCAAAATAAAAATCATACAAATATTCATAACAATTATTGTACATCAGCTGTCAGCCCACAGAGTAATACATCTACTCTCCTAACTGTACTTAACATATTACAGTTGGAACCATGTTTCTAGCTGTAAGCGTGTAGGAGTAGTAGCATGTCAAAAAACGCACGTCTAGGGGTTACGTCTTGAAGCCCTACAAGCAGAAGTCCAGTTTCCACTGAACAGCACTTTGGAATAACCGTGACAATTCCGACAGTCCGGCAACTTTACTGGTTTTTAGAACATGATGTGAGCTGTTGTGCAACTCAGCGGTTTTACCTCATACAGTGTCACGTCCAGTCACAACATCTGCGTTTAGTCAACCTGCTTATTGCAGCTTTTATGGCCGAAACTCATCACTGAGTCTTGATCATGTCGCTCAACACATTTCCAAGAATCTTGGATCTTCCAAGAAAACTGTCACTCAGACCCCATCGACTTAAAAAATATTACCAACATGTGACTTTATGGCTGATATTTCCTTTTATTTGGCATAAACCAAGTTAACATTATAATGAAAGGAGGGACACTTTGTTACTGTTTGGATTGTACCACATTAGTTTCTCCACAGAAATGATCAGAAATGCTGTGATATATTGCTGCAGGGAGTAACAGTAATGCAATACACAACTATACATATCCATGATATTTTCATAGTATTTGTATCTGTGCCTATCAGATACAAATACACCAACTTTCTGCATTACAAAACTGGTTTACTGACTAAAGCTATTCCACATGGGAAACAGCCCGTTGTACATATATGTACATCATTGTGTATCTGCATGTGACCTCTGCATGCATGTATCATTCATTGTGTCCAAGGGGGACATCTAATCACGAGGCTTCATCATGAAGATGCTTCTATGTAGTTTTTTTTTATTTATTAAGCTTTGGTGCAGTCTTTGGGTTCACAAATGTGTACATTGCCAACATTGTGTTTGTGGATGCAGATTGTAAACCAAAATAAATGTTTAACATAACAAGTGATTTGTGTCCTGTTTGTTGGGGGTTCTTTTATGGGAAAGCTGTTTTGCATGGGCAGCCTGCTCACCCTGACATAGTCATCATGTATATATATCCACTATATAGTACACAAAGTATCCCACAATACAACACCAAAGGTAGAGTACATAGCTTGTACCCTACCCTACCAAGTTTTTATTTTTACTTGCTGACTAGGCACTTTTTATTCGATTTAATAATGAGTCAATTTATTACAGACCTGAAGATGCCTGAAAAAGCATATATATATTGCTACATTATGATATTGTGTAACATATTGTGCATTGTATAACACAGCATATTGTGTTCTTTAGGACCTGTTCCGTTATTGGGGTGTGTTATTGTAAAGCCAATGCTGTTTTTATATACAGTGTGCTATAAATTCACCTGAACTGCAAATTTCTTTCTAGTTTTTAATGTTTTATTGTGTGTGGTAGTGGAATTGGGGATTATGAATCGACTTCCTAGTGTTTTTAAATACAATTCAACACTACACGGTGCTCAACCGTCAATAATAAAACTTTATTTCCAGCTCCCGCTGCAAAATCAGAACTTAAGCTCTGCTGATTCTAGTAGGATTAACCCCATCTCCTTTTTCTTCCAAGTGGAAAGGAAAAGTCACTTTAATGCTTGCTTGTTTTAGCCCCATTTTATATATACAGACAAGAATAATTATCGGTCCAGAGTTCATTTAGCACCACACGAACTCACATTTTATCAAACTCAACGCCCCTTGAACCAGCCCCCGACTGCGCCGTTGCGTCAATTTGCTGATAAGTGGTTTTAGGCACAGCTCCTGCAGCATACTGCCAGGTCATCCCGAACTTGTCTCTGACGGACCCAGATCTGACAGTGACATGATTTGGATGGATTTTCTTTGTCACCCGGTCTGGGCAGTTTTGACTGCGGTGCTGGCGCTGGTGGTGCGCCTTCAGCGGAGAGGATCCTGGGATCCGCACGCCTGCACCGTGCAACTGAAAGGGAAGACCGCTATAGTGACGGGAGCCAATACAGGTTGGTTCTTTTCAACATCTAAACTTTAATGTCTTTTATTTTAAATGCCTGTCTAAATCAAAGCTTTGCTGTCGGACTTTCATCAAACGCTTTCGATTTGACATGAAATAACAAAAGCAGCAAAGACATCTGGACTTTCTTTGTCCAGTGTTTATTAATGCAATGTTCATGTGGGACCGAACAAACGTTAAATTAAAAAAAAAACGAAAATAAAATATTGTAACTGAATACAAAGCGCTTTGTATCAGCGGAGATGTTACCTTAGTTTAGTTTAACTACATGCGTAAATATAGCGATCAGTGGATGAGAGGGCTGAACATGGAGGTAACATGCAGGTCCCCCATCCTGTCCAAACATAACACCATTCCGTAGGTGCGTTTTGACTTAATAAACAAGCCGTCATCTTACAGCTCGCTGTGGGACTGATGAAAACGCAACAATGTGTCGTCGTAGTGTGTGCAGAAAAACTGGACTCAGGTGGGGTCAATTAATCCACTCGCACAATTACACACACATTCCCGGAGCAAAGATTGTTGGTTGCGACATTCGGGCCTGAGTGTTCACTGGCAGCTCATAAGTCACCTATTCGAAGTCCTACAGTTCTTTTCCTAATGCTAAGCTTATTTAAGGATTAATGAGTTATGTTATAAACATTTTCAGGATGTAACTACAAAACAGTTCCAGCTGTGTGTCAAATACAAAAAAAAAAAAAAAAAAGACCAACCCTACTACAATCAATGTTATTTCATTTTTAATAAACAGGACGTGATACAGGAGTCCAGAGCTTATGGTGGTGCCATGGTTTCCTGATTTATTTTATTTTTTTGAAATATTTAACGTTGAAAAAACTAAGAGCAAAAAACGGAACAGGCTAAAATGTATAGTTAAAATGTTTTATGTTAAACGTTTTGACCATTGTTAGAGAAATCGAAATTAAATTAGGCTTTCTGCAAGGTGTTTTTTGAATACAGTGCACATAATTAGTCATATAAAATCAGGACTTTTTGAGATAATTCAAAATGTATTGTGTTAATTAGCCCCAGTAAAATCTACAGGTGCTGGTCAAATAATTAAAATATCTTCACAAAGTTGACGTATTTCACGAATTCCATTCAAGAAGTGAAACTTGTATAATGTACACATTCATTCCACACAGACTGATATATTTCAAGTGTTTATTTCCTTTAATTTTGATAATTATAACTGACAACTAATGAAAATCCCAAATTCAGTATCTCAGAATATTTGAATATTACTTAAGACCAATACAAAGAAATGATTTTTAAAAATCTTGGCCAACTGAAAAGTATGAATATGAAAAGTATGAGCATGTACAGCACTCAATACTTAGTTGGGGCTCCTTTTGCCTGAAGTACTGCAGCAGTGTGGCATGGAGTCGATCAGTCTGTGGCACCGCTCAGGTGTTATGAGAGCCCAGGTTGTTCTGATAATGACCTTCAGCTCTTCTGCATTGTTGGGTCTGGCATATCGCATCTTCCCAGTTTGCGAGTTTGCTGGCCAATCAAGAACAGGGATACCAGGTACTGGTACCTGGGCACTGTGTGCAGGTGCCAAGTCCTGTTTGAAAATGAAATCTGCATCTCCATAAAGTTGGTCACCAGCAGGAAGCATGAACTGCTCTAAAACGTCCTGGTATACAGCTGCATTGACCCTGAACCTCAGAAAACACAGTGGAGCAACACCAGCAGATGACATTGCCCCCAAACCATCACTGACTGTGGAAACTTTACACTGGACCTCAAGCAACGTGGCCTCTCTTCTCTTCCCCGAGACACTGGGACCCTGATTTCCAAAGGAAATGCAAAATTGACTTTCATCAGAGAACATAACTTTGGACCACTCAGCAGCAGTCCAGTCCTCTTTGTCTTTAACCCAGGTGAGACGCTTCTGATGCTGTCTGTTGTTCAAGAGTGGCTTGACACAAGGAATGCGACAGCTGAAACCCATGTCTTGCATACGTCTGTGTGTAGTGGTTCTAGAAGCACTGACTCCAGCTCCAGTCCACTCTTTCTGAATCTCCCCCAATTTTTTGAATGGGTTTCAATTCACATTTCTCTCCAGGGTTTGGTTATCCCTATTGCTTGTACACTTTTTTCTACCACATCTTCTTCACGCCTCTCTATTAATGTGCTTGGAAACAGAGCTCTGTGAACAGCCAGCCTCTTTTGCAATGACCTTTTGTGTCTTGCCCTCCTTGTGCAAGGTGTCAAATCAGCAGTCTTTCCCATGATTGTGTAGCCTACAGAACTAGACTGAGAGAACATTTAAAGGCCTTTTCAGGTGTCTTGAGTTAATTAGCGGATTAGAGTGTGGACAAATCCTGTCTTTGTATTGGTCTTAAGTAATATTGGATATTGGATTTATATGACCGGCACCTGTAGATCATCTTACTTTTTCATAAAATCCTCTGTGTTTAGTATGTGTAGAACCAGTTTGCAAGAACTATTAGTAGACGCAGGTGGCCTACATGTATATTGATGTAATTTAAAACTAACTTTGTCAAGGTTTTGATTTCGTCATTAAAGCTCAAGGTTATTATAGTAAAATTTCATACAAGTGAAAAGGGTCATTTTAAAAAGGCCATGCAGGAAGAATATGAGGAAGGAAAGCAGATAAGATCAAAGTGCTAAAGACAAATAAATTCATGAGACTTTAGACGGAAATGCCTTGAGGAGTCAGTTTGTAAAGATCACTAGAATGATAAATTGAAAACATCGGGTGGAAAGCCAGACCAAAAAAAACACAGGCTACATTCTGGATTTGTTCCAAAGCCACAGAGGATTACAATTGTTAGTGCCTGTTTTTCAGAGTTTAAACATAAATGCTGTGTGCATACAGCTTCCCTTGCTGCGAGACATACAAATGGTAAATGGTCTGCACTTATATAGCACTTTTCTACCTATTGGCACTCAAAGTACTTTACACTGCTTCTTATTTACCCATTCACACTTACAATCACACACACTCATACACAGATGGGGGAGCTGCTATGCAGCTGGCCAACACTCACCAGGAGCATCTAAGTTGGGATACAGTGTCTTGCTCAAGGTCTTGCTCACATGTGACTGGAGGAGCCGGGGATTGAACGAGCAACTGTGAGATTGGTGCACAACCAAACCGCTCTACCTTCCTGCGCCGCAGTCTCACTCACTGGCAACTTTATTAGGTCCACCTGTGCATTCTTATGCAATCCAATACAGCACCTCTCCCATGAATTCTTCATTTACAATTTTGTAATTTCTTAAAATGATAAGAAATTAATAATTCTACTCTCTTAACTATTGATGTCAAATTGGGTAGTGGAGGCGTACAGGAGTGCATTATAGAGAGGTGGTTCTAATGTTTTTCCCACCTCATTCATTTTAAATTGGGTTAAAACAAAAAAATTATAACACTTCAAAAGTAGAATTCATTGAGAGCTGCTGTAAGGGATTGCATTAGAGTGTTCAACTGGAACTAATAGTGGCCAGTGAGTGTATAAACACATTTCTAAACTGTTTGAAAATGCCTTCCTTTATGTCGTGTTAACTGTGCTTGAACTCTGACCTGCAGCTGTAGGTTCAGAGATCTTGAACCAGCGCTGATTTACGAAATTGAGTTTTTCTGTTAATGTAAGACAGTACCCTCCGCAGGCTTTAAACTAAACAGAGAGGAGGAAGATGCAAATTCCACCAAGATGTATTACAGATGTTGTTTTCAAAAAGGAGACAATTTGTTACTGGAATCAATTCTAAACGTACTATAATACACAAAGTTCAAGCTATGTTAACAATATCAGAATGTCAGCAAAGGCTGATATCAAATGTCTGAACTCTTTCCTCCCTGCTAGGTATTGGGAAGTTCATTGCCCTGGACTTTGCACGCCGTGGGGCCCGTGTTATCTTGGCCTGTCGAAGCGAGCCGCGGGGAAGAGCAGCACTTAAAGAAATCATAGCCAAGACAGGAAACTCTAATGTCCACCTCCGTTTGGTAGACCTGTCATCTCTGGACTCTGTCAGGGAGTTTGCTAAGAGAATTCTTCAGGAGGAGAAAGCTCTACACATACTCGTCAATAATGCTGGAGTATCAGGTGAAGTGCACCTACACTGTACACAACAGAATTGAAATAACTTGCTTTAAAACTGTACTGGATGGTTTTGTTGGTTAGGGAAGCACATGAATAGCAACATTAATTGCTCAAGGCTTTGCATTTACTTTTAAACTGATCTCTCCCAAACTCATGAGGTAAGCCCAGAAAAAAGAACATCTGTCGCACATCTGGAAGCAAAACCAGCATTTACTTCCATGTTCTGCATGAGCCAAACATTGGGTACAGAATGAGTTATGCCAGTGAAGTACCAACAGTTTTTGTATTTGTGTCTATATATAATTTATTTGATCAAATATTGTTGTTAATCATACTTTTAAAATCAATTCTAAAATCAGGCCTACCCAGGCAGATAACCAAAGATGGTTTTGACGTTTCTTTTGCCACCAACCATCTGGGGCCCTTCCTTCTCACCAACCTGCTGCTGGGTAAGACTGTGTTCTCAATACTCTAATACAGTAGATATACTGTGGATATAAAATAATGATTATACAACTGCCTGGCATTGTTATGACATGTTAACATTTAGTCTTTCATTTCACTCATTTTATTTCCTGTATCTGTTTTATTCTAGACCTAATAAAGTGCTCAGCTCCGGGCCGTATTGTCACCCTCAGCTCACTTAACCATGGGAAGGGTCGAGTGGACTTCTCTCATTTTCATGGGGACAACATTTCTTATTTCTTGGATAATGTGTACAACCACACTAAGCTGCACAATATCATCTGCACCAATGAACTATCGCGACGGCTACAGGGGACAGGTGCAATGAAATAAAGTTAATTTTGATTCCCATTCATTACGTAGCCAATGCATGGGATTTCCTATTGATAAAGTGCTGCAGAAAATACATAGATATATGAATGAAATAAACATATATATGGACAAGCCAATCGAGTTGCCACTAAACGGCAATTTTGGGATTTACTGTAACCCCAGAAATAAAAACTCACACAGACTGCTTTGCTTACAGTTTGTCTTGTCTCAGTGTTTCTGTGTTTTTGATGCAACGTGCGTCTGTGTGTTCATGCCCATGTAGGTGTCACTGCAAACTCCGTCAACCCCGGTGTGGTCATGACCGAAGTGATGAGACACTATCCACTTATGTTTCGCTGCCTTTTCAACATCGTTGGATTTTTCTTTTTCAAGGTGAGTATTGAATGTTATTGTCCATTTTTTAAATATTTTTCTATGGCCATTAAATCTGCCTTGCAACAATCCGGTTTGAGTGTGATTACTTGTTGCAGCAAATGTGAATTACTAACCCAGCTGGTGAGAGGTTAAGAAGTTTAAGCAACAATTCAGATCTGCTATTCCCTCAAATGTTCTGGTTAAATCTTAACAATTAATGATTTAATTAACTTTGGAATTGATACATTTTCGCATCATTTGGCTCAAACTTTGATTCAAAGTCAGGAATATTACCTTAAGCTTAAACTATTGTCTGCAGTGATGAACACATTTGGCACAAACTCACCGTTCAAACTTTTTCACTGGAAAAGCAGGGAGTGATAGTAGTAGTAGTCCTTCATAACCCTTTTTACATATGAGCTCCAATGCCTAAACAATCAGGTGGACATTGTCTGCAGTTGCTGTCTCACACATGTAACACACGTTGGGAGATTGTTTGAGTCAGAAGTGTTCTTGTATAGGGAGAGGTGGTGCCTGGCCAGAGCATTAAGGGAGCACAACGTGCGGAAGTGTGCTGTGGAGGGGAAAAAAAAACCCAGACCTATCATTTGAATAAACCTGAACTGTCGAACCGCATAGTGCAGTGAACCACGCAGTGTGTGTGTCCATTTTCTTTTTTTTTTCTCAAATACTGGATTTCTGGAATTCACTAATACCATCATCAATCATACAGCCTTTATATACCCAATTCTTATGTTTTCACATCTGGTATCAATCACCAGTTTCACAGGTCTGATTCACCACTTACCAAACTGAAGATGTTGATTCAGCAGTTCCCCTCTTGCTCTAGTGTGCATCTGTGATGTGTACTTGTAGGAACAATGTACTGTATTATGCTCAAAAATCTTGGATTCTAGACATGCATCAGGGAAGAGAAGTTTGCACCTGCAGAGATTATTGTCTTTGTTTTTTGTTGGCTCTAATGTCACATTCTCTCCACCATCTTTGCCTCTATCAGTCGGCAGAAGAAGGTGCCGTCAGTTCCATCTACTGTGCTGTAGCAGAGGAAACCGAGGGTATAACTGGAAAGTATTTCGAGAGCGACTGCTCCCTGGCTCTTCCTGCACCTTTAGCTCGAGACGCTGCACTCGCGCTCAAGGACTTTGAAATCTGCGAGAGACTGACGTCAAAACTCTAAAACCACCATTGGGCAAATGAAGGCTTTATAATGGAGAAGGGCTTACAAAGAAGGGTTTCTTACATTATATGAAGTGTTCCACAGAATGAACAGGTGACTGTACTAAATATATTTACTTATATAAACTGAGGTTTTTTTTTTTTTATGTAAAGCTCAAATAAATCTTTGATATTTGTATAACTCATACTTAACATTGTGTATTTCTTTTGCTGTTTTTTTCCAAATGTTACCTTCCAATGACTACTCAATGTATTGTTATAGAAAATAAACATTTTTTAAAAGTGTGCATCTGTGTGAATTAAAGTCCAAAATTATTAAAAAGTCATCCTCAGCCTTTACATTGTCTGGGTATTCATACAAATAGTGAGAACTGTATCTTTCCTGATGAAAGACTTTCCGAAGAGGGATGCTGACTCTGGCTTTGCCAAGCTGATGTGTTAAACAAGTGGAAATTACAACAGAGCCTCTAACTAGAGACAATCCCTTGCCTTTATTGACTGATTAATTACATTTATTCATCCATTACTTTAGGCTGAATTTACACAGCATTTATCCACTGGTGTCTTCAGCTTCACTATTTGGCTGCAGAGAGAGTGGGAGAACAGTACAGTTACCAAGGAGGTTTTTACTCGAGGCAGTGGGGTGAAAAAATGCATTTAGTAATCATCTTAAACAAGATCATGAAGTATCCTTTTAAACAAATATTACTATCACTGGACCTTTCAGACGCTGCTCCGCTATTTCATGGAGGATCTTGTCGAGCACTGGAGCCACGTGGTCCAACTGTTTGGGTGAAAGACGGATGCCAATCTTCACGACTTCATCCTGCACGAATACAAGTTTTTATTGTATTTGAATTAATGACACAATTGTTTTGGTGATTATGGGGGGTGCTGTGCATATGTGTCCTCACAGGATTTCCACCTCGCTCCACCCGTGGAAGCTGTTTGACACTAAACTCTTCAACCGGACCATCCTCCAACCGAGGCTCCATTTCTTTTCTTCCATCACGTTCCTGCAGAACGGCAGAAACCCGAAACAGAAGCATACGTACTGTCAACACCATTAGTATTTGGACAGTTACAATCGACTTTAGGCTTCTGAACATTATGAAAAAAGACACATTAACGTGACAGATCTCAGCTCTACTTTGAGTAAGTTTACACCCATACAGAATAACTGTGTGTGATGTGGCTTTTCTAACACACAATGTTTAAATAGCAAGAGTAACTGAACACTAGTAACTGAACACTAAATATTTTTGGCTCAAAGTTATTTAAGAGTTACTACAATTTAAATAGAGCTACTTCTGTCAAAATTATTAAAGAAAAGTTAAAAAAGAAGAAAAAGTGGACCAGAATAAAACTAGCGACAACCCTCACACAGCAAGCAAGAGCTCAATTTACCTGCAGGAGAGATTGTGCTTATAGACTTTGCTGGGACTGCAAAGAATTTTCCAGAAGATATGGAATATGGTGACTTTGTTTGACTCCATGGATCTGTGCAAATACATTTTAATCCCTTAACTTTGGACACAGTGTATTAATCTGTGTTAAAAAGGCTACCAACTAAAGTTTAGAGCGTATCTCATGCGCAGCAGCAAATAGTACAAAGTATGTTTTCTTGAATAACTACATAATTAATAAATTCAGATTTGACTGTTTGAATTTTTTAGTAGAAGATGTATGAATAGATGTATGAATTTTAGTAGAAGATGCAAATTACAATCTACTAATTGGTTATATTGTTTAAGTCTGTTTGACAGGGAGAGTGCATATTAATAGACATGGCCAAGATGCTATTTTCTGTCTATATTCCCTGGACCACTGTAGTCACACTGAACAAACACATTTGTTTAAGCTCTATTTGTTAAACACCACACTTGTAAAATCCAATTGTTTAATCATCTGGATGCTCATCCAGTAAAGTCACGGGCCAGTGTAATCTGAAGAAACTCTAATGACAGTTTGGTATTAATCCAATTCCACTAAAAAGTGATCATCACTCATCATTTAGTGTAGGACTGTGAAACTCCTGTAACTATTAGTATTGAATTTTTAAATAAAACATCAGAAAACAGTGAAAATGCCTTTTTATAACATGCATAACAAATTTTTCAAGGAGTTGAGCCTCAGTAGAGCACCACTTATCCACACTGTCCAATCAATCACACTGTTTACCTTCATCAGCATCATTTCCTTTGGGCTGAAGAAGGTGATGTGTCCCTCTGTCCTGTCAGCCATCAGCAACACCAGGCACATCACCACCACACAACCGGCCATCACCACTCGCATTCTTATATTGCACTGTACTGGACACATACACATACACACATTTAACACACATGTACTTGCATATAAAAGTTCAGCCTGTGTTTGTACATGAACAGTAGTAAGTGACACTCAAAGAATGTAGGATATTTTTAAGAATATTTTCAGCAGCAAGAAAAAGGAGTCAAATAGGAAAATATGCACTATTTGTGTGTGTTCAGTGTGTGTGTGTGTGACAAAAACAATGAGTATAGAGTACAATGGACAAAGGTCAATGTGCAGTTGAGAAGTTGACAAATAGATAGCAAATGTTGGGAGGAGGAGAGATGGATTGGTAGTAAGAGAAAATAAACTGCAAGACAGATAAGAGGCCAGGAGTGAATCTGCCATGATTACGGCGATATGCCTCTGTACATAAATGTACTGTACGAAAAAGTTAATAGAGTAGAAGTAAGGACTTTTCCTCTATTGACTTTTTCGTACAGTAACAGAGGGCAAAGGAAAGCCTAAGAGGCAGAAGCAGAAGAAGTTTTGTGTTACTTACATGCTGTGTCGGTTGGGAAAGTTCCTTGGGAAATTGTGCTTTAAGATGAGCTGAGCGTCACCTATCTGAGCTTAGCCTGTCCCTTTTTTATCAAGCCCTCACTTTATATCTGGGCTTTTACTGTCCTCCCTCACATCCGCTCCTCAGCAGGCTCCTTCGAGCACTATCCTCCATGTTCCTGGAAACACAGGCATTACTTAGAAATCTGTCTTTTTATTACAGTGGTACGCGCACTGAGCTGTATGTACAGCATATCTAGGCAAATTACATTCTGTAGTGTTATGTATGTATGTAGTGTGAACACCGGAATGCATATGTTACACGTAATGATGTGTAATGAACATGTTTGAGGTGAAGAGTAGCCTATAGTCAATTACTTGTGGAGTTGGCCAGTCCCTCATAGAACACAAAGCAGTAATTATCAAACAGCCAGCTAACATTGGCTCTAATTTAATCTTCAAAGCTGAGGAAGACAACATTTATTTTAAAATGGACTGGTAACTGAGAAGTAAAGTTTAACATTAGTGCGACTTTCATTTGGGTCACCAAGCAAAATACTGAAAAATATTATTGAGTTATTAACGTCTGCCTGTCTTTCTCTCTCTTTTTATCTGTGTGTGTGTGTGTTTGTGTGTGTAGCAGCCAGGAGGTGACCTGTATTAATAGGTCCATTATAAATTCTCTGCACTGAGGTAATATCCACCAGTATGTGACATTTATGACCTGCCCGGAATTTATGTGTGTACACAGACCAACATGCACCAATTTCTCGGAAACCTAATGACACTGAGGTTTAATGATGCCAGGTTTATTGATGATTCGTTCTAAATATCGAAAAAGCCAGTATGAACTGTTTTCCTGTGTGGTTCTGAAATGTAATGGCAGCTTCAAATTGTATTCCTGTAAAAATTCTCTGTAGAAGTGAACAGTTCAAAATATTAGTACAGTACCTTTGTATCTGGTTTATTGCATTTTAACATATTTGTGTCTCTCTCCATGCAATTCACTGTGGTGTACACCTTCTTACATTACATTACGTTACATATTTCCATCAGGCTGTAAAAAATATCTATATATCTATATACACACCAATAGTTCCAGTAAAGTATTTTTTTTTTTACATTTTGGACTGCAGATTCTCATTGCTGATTCTTATTGCAGATTGCAGATCTGCTTACTGCAGATTCTTAACAAACTTGCATGTAAGTCTTGAGTTTTAGGACACAGTAACTTACTTTTCCAAAGATTAAATAAAATCATCTTCTACAGTTAAAGACAATTGTGAAGTTTCTGGTTGAGGTTCGGTATAACATGCAAATTAAAATTGTTCCCCTATCTGAGTGTGTGACAAAACCCAACTGTAGTCCCCACAGTTGAATAACAACAAAAAATTGTTCTTACTAAGAAGTATTGTCCGTGCACGCACGTACTGAAGTTGGGTACTTTGTGCGCATTGCGCAGCAGGTGGAGGGTAATCTGTGTAGATCCCGCGGTGTCAGGCTAGTATCGCGGTATTTGAATTGCGTGGCAATGTGCTCGCTCCAGCGATTGCTGTCTTTTTTACAGAGGTGAAGGCGCAGAGCAGACACGCAGAGCGTGCTGCTGCAGAGATTTATTAATCATGGTAAGATAATTGCTCCTGGGCGTAAATACATAGTTTGTGATTGTGCTTTAATTTAGAACGTTCTTTTGGAGTATCAATGCGTTTACGTAGAAGTGGTTATTATGTAGTTATTGGCGTTTTCCGGAGAAAGGCCTTTAAACGTGAGTGGCGCAGCTAACGTTAGCCATCAATGTGGTTAACACCAACTTTGGTTAAAATGCGTTTTAGTTTTAATCGTCTATAACTGCATCTGCAAGTAGTATATCGAACACTTGTTCTAGTCGAAACCATGCAAGTGAAAGTATGGTTTTGTGCCATTTTCTGCTGTACATTAGTGAAACCTTAGTTTCCAGCTAGCATAAGATAGCTTAGCGCTAATAGTGCTATCTGCGTGGGCCCAGTTCAACACGTGGGTTCATCACAACGACGGCGTGGCTGCGTATTAATACATGTGACAACATACTAACGTTAGGTGACAATTAAGTAATTATAGCTTTAAATGCTGTAGTGCACGCTTGCGCTATGTAATGTTAAGGACGATGGTACCAAAAAACGTGTTAGAGTACCACGTGGAGACAAGTGTACTTCACGTTGTACACCATGTTAGTGAACGAATTAAAAAGTTGTGTGGCTTTTCTCACCTATTCAGTATCAACCTTCCGCAGGTGCTGTTGCACGTGTTGTTCGAGCATGCGGCGGGCTACGCGCTGTTCGCCGTCAAGGAGGTGGAAGAGATCGGCATGCTGCTGCCTCAGGTCGGTATCCTGTCCTCAAGGCCCCGTGATGGTTTAGTGTTTTACAGAGTGAATAATGAGTGTGTGTGTTTCAGGTCGAGGAGAGCGTGCTGAGCCTCGGAAAGTTCAACAGCATGGTGAGCCTGGCTGCTTTCTTCCCTTTCAAATCGGCTCAGGCCGCCCTGGAGAACATGAATGCTATTTCTGAAGGTGAGATGATCCTGTTATCTTACAGACTTTACATATCCTCAGTTGTAATGATGCTTTTGTAATCTGTCAATCCACTGAATGAATGTGCTGACAGCCTAATGTTAATACTGAACATCTGAGGTATAGTGGAGCAGAGTGAATTGTTTCTTGCGCCAAAAGAGGCCATATTCACATCTACCCAACAGCCTATTCCAACAGGTTGTGGAATGTAAACAGAATGTAGCGTTATCACAAGTGCCCCTGCCTCAAAATGGCTTACTAACAGTTGCCTCCTCTACTCCTGCAGGTGTGGTTCATGCTGACCTGAAGCTGTTCCTTGAAACAAACCTTCCTCGTTCTGGGAAAAAGAAAGCTGCGCTGGGGGTTTCAGATGCCAAAATAGGTGCAGCTTTACAAGAAGAATTTACTATTTCCATCCAGACAGGGGGTGTAGTAGCTGAAATAACCAGAGGTGAGGAGATGTTAATCATATGCATTCATTGTTTGGAGAAGGATTTACACTGTTACAAGTTGTAGGTCTGAGGCATTACTTTAGAAAATGTGGCCTGTTGTGATGTCACTATCTAACCCTGAAAAGAATGAAGTTTCATACTGAAAATCTGAACAGCCACAGGGTTGCAAGCTGTTTAGTCACTGATCCACCTCACACCAACAAATCATTTTTATCTGTTTTGTCCTGTCAGGTGTGCGTCTTCATTTCCACTCCCTGGTAAAGGGCCTCACTGCCCAGGCTGCCTCCAAGGCACAACTGGGTCTCGGCCACAGCTACTCAAGAGCTAAGGTCAAATTTAACGTCAACAGGGCAGACAACATGATCATCCAGTCCATTGCTCTGCTGGATCAGCTGGACAAAGACATAAACACCTTCTCCATGCGTGTCCGGTAGGATTCCCTTTGTCACATCACTGAAACAAAGGGTTATCAATGGGTCGAAATAATGTTTTGTGTGCAGTTTAGATGAAACATGTCAGGCTGTGTTGTGGATCTTTGTGGTCATGTCAAGGTTTTTTTGTTTTTCCTCCCACACTCTCCTAATGCTTACCACAGACAGCATGCCCTAGAGTGCTGGCTGTATAGAAACAGGAGGGACATTAACCTCACCTAACTTACCTGCTCCTCTAGATGTTATCTGGTGGGGCAATACTGTTGGGAGAGACACCTATTGAAAGTTCTCATGATATTGGAAAAACCTGTATTGCAGATTTTTATTTATTTTTTAGATGTGCATTTAAATGAGCTGTGCTTTTGTAGAGCATCCATGCATACACAAGTGACGGATTTGATTTTGGAGACGAAAATGAACATTAAAACATCATCCATGTTGAAATGATACGTTGCGCAGCCCTAATTGCATTCATCTTAGTTTTTTCTTCAGTTTGTCGTTTTTAACAATCTGGTTTATCTCTGCAGTGAATGGTATGGCTACCACTTTCCAGAGCTCATCAAGATTGTGTCCGACAACTCAATGTACTGCCGCTTGGCTCAGCTCATTGGAAACAGGAAGGAGTTGTCTGAGGAGAGTCTGGAAAGCCTTGAGGAGGTCGTGATGGACGGCGCCAAGGCTCAAGCCATCCTAGAGGCATCACGTTCCTCTATGGGTGAGTAAAGCATTTTCTTATACGCTTTAGCATCTTAAAATGATTATATTGCCCCTTTTTTGCCCACCCTGGACCTATACTTGTCCTTGGTGCCTAACACAGGGGGGCAGAGTAGCTCTCTCATAAACCTGTGGTGATGGCACAAATCCTCACTGCGGATCCTGTCGGGAGAAACAAGCACACATTGAGATGGATTATGTAACTTTTTTCCTAAAGTTAAAGTTTTTTGTGTTTAAACACGCTCTCCTGTTGTCCAGGTATGGACATCTCTCCGATTGATCTCATCAACATCGAAAGGTTCTCTAGTCGTGTGGTGTCTCTCGCAGACTATCGACTGGGGCTGCAGGAATACCTGCGTTCAAAGATGAGCCAAGTGGCCCCAAACCTGGCAGCCTTGATTGGAGAAGTGGTGAGTAGAATCTGTTTTGTCTTTACAGTACAAATTGACCTGTGATGTTATATCCAAATCTGTCAATCCACTGAATATGTGTGATGAAACTCATATGGTGCTGATGGTCTTCAAATTGTGTTCCCATTAAAGTCTAACAGCCCTCTTCAGAGATGTATGTCTGGAACTGACAGTTGTTTTTTTTTTTTTTTTTTTTTCTCATGTTCTTCAGGTGGGAGCTCGCCTGATCTCCCATGCTGGCAGTCTAACAAACCTGGCCAAGTATCCAGCCTCCACAGTCCAGATCCTGGGAGCAGAGAAGGCCCTGTTCAGGTACTGGGGCATCCCCTCCCTGCTGGGGAAACAAGTGGTTGCAGTGATGGCAGGGCTGGGCTGGAGCAAAGCGGGGTGACCAGAGAAGTAACCTCTGCTCTGGGGTGATCCCTCTTGCCCTAATGCATCCCCACAGTCTGAGCAGCCACTCACAGTGCTGAGGTAGCAAATTGAAAAAGCTATTCAAAACTTTTTGTGTGTCTGAGGGATGGTTAGCTTTAAACTTGCAAAATGTAAATGGAGAATAAAACACTCTAACTTACCAGTGTGATGAATGCTATAGTTCACTTCTTGGAGCCCCAGAATTTATTCTTGTGGTCAGTTGTGGCCATTATGTATTGTAACAATCTAGACTTTTAAATTACATACAATCCCTTCATTACATTTTTTTACAAGTGAGGTGGTTACAAATCTGTGGATAGCATTCTATAGTTTGTGTAATTGTTCATCTTGAATGTGAAAGCAGCTGTATTCTCATACAGAGCTCTAAAGACTCGTGGCAACACCCCCAAGTACGGCCTTATCTTCCACTCAACCTTCATTGGACGTGCCGCTGCCAAGAACAAAGGCCGCATCTCCAGATATCTGGCAAACAAGTGCACCATTGCCTCACGTATTGACTGTTTCTCTGGTGAGTGCTGTTTTATTTTAATTAATTAAAGTTCATGTGGTGTAATTGCTGTGATGCTCCAATTTTTCGTCAACAGCATTCATCCCTTAGGTTGATGTTGAGAAACCATTTTCTGAGCAAAGTCACATTTGTTAAGACACTGTTAAGCCTACTGTAATCCTCAGCTGATGTCAAGTTTTGCCTTTTTGCAGAGGTACCCACAAGTGTGTTTGGTGACAAATTGCGCGAACAGGTGGAAGAGCGTTTGTCTTTCTACGAGACTGGCGATGTGCCACGGAAGAATGTGGATGTCATGAAAGAGGCTGTGAAAGAGGTGAGCTCGGTTTATCTATTTGAAGCAGTGTTTAAAAAGCTGGGCAGTACACTGATCGGGTTAGGGATTAATACATCTGCCAGAGCTGTGAATGATGACAAGCCTTTTCTTGATGTCACTGAGGGTAAAAACTGATTTAATGAGCCTGACACAGCGTTTATAACATAACCCAAAAAAGAAGAAAAGGATTAATAGATTAACCCTGATTAATCCCCCTCCCCCCAGGCAACTGGTGTTGCAGCAGAGATCAAGCGGAAACTGGAGAAGAAAGAAAAGAAACGTAAAAAACGTGAAAAGAAACTGCAAGAACTTCAAGCAAATGGTGAAACTAACGGTGAAGCTAAGGTAAATTTTTTAACTTTATTCTCTGGTCGCGCATGTTTTGATTTGAGATTTGACCCACGTGTGGTCCTATCTCAATGTACGACATGCCATATCAACCTGACTCCGAACCATTGGCAGGTCCTAATAAATGGACTTAATCACTGAAGCGAGTCAGACACTGCAATTATGAAAAAGATGTGTATATTTGTTAAAATGGTGGTCTTCCCTGAAATTTTTAAAATTTGTTTTGTAAATGAAGGTAGTGGATGGAGAAGTTGATGCACCAGTAGTGAAGAAGAAAAAGAAGAAACAAGAGACTGAGGAAATGGAGGTTCAGGCAGATGAGACGCCTACTGCAGCGAACGGAGCAGAAGATGCGTCTGCAAAGAAGAAGAAACAAAAGATAGAGGTGGAAGCAACAGATGATCAAGCTGAAGAAGCAGCTACTCCAGCCAAAAAGAAAAAGAAACGAAAGACTGAAAATGTGGACCCAGAGCCAGCAGAGGTTATCCCAGAAGCTGTGTCTAAGAAAAAGAAAAAAAGAGGGAAGACTGAGTAAAGACTAAAAAGAACTTTATTTTTGTGTACAGTTTTTTTTTTTTTTTAAATACTCTAGCTACTTTAGTTTGTGTAAGCAAACTTATGTTATGGTCTTGCTACATCAAAGCAGGTTAGACTGCAAAGAAACTCATTCTTGTGCCTTGAAGTTATTGCCATTTACTTGTACTTCTGTAAATAAACTATTCACTTTTTTTTGTCAAATCTTTTTATTTTCTTTGCAGTGAACACTTGGTTTTAGATGTTGCCTGTAAAATGAGACTATAGTTCATGGCATCATAAAGTTCTAATTCTCTATTTGGAAGAGCAGCTTATTAGGACTGTCATGTATTAATGTTGCATAGGTGGTACATTAAGCTATAGCATTTTTCCTTATCAATGCTTAAAATTGGGAGTGGTTAAAAATCATTGGATCAGAGACCCACATTAATGTTGCTTTTAGGGTTAATTTCCTTTAAACTAAGGAAATTTGTATATGAACCTACACAACCTGTATTCACTAGTGGTGTTAGGACACTGTACTGTTACAAAACAAAGGTGCTGATGTTCGTCTTATGTCCTAAACATGCTTCACATATGCCCCTGGTCAATTGTAACAACTGTTTTAATGAGGCGCCTTTATTTTGTTTTGTCACACTGGAAATGTTGCTACAAAAGTCTGCAACACTAGTGTCTTCTGTGAATGAAAGTGGTAGGTAGAAATCTGTAGCAAATGTGTAAATTGATGCCACTCAAATTGTTCATTAGTTTTTTAATTTGGACAACGAGGGTTAAACCAATGTTAAAGACATAAAATCCATTGTCTGGCTTTTCAAATCAACCAACTAGAAAAGGGGGGGGGGGAGAAAATCAAGGTATCGAGTCAGGCTCTTAAAAGGATTCACAGATGCGGGAGACCCAAAATTACAAAAACTTTTTAAATAAAAGGCTTTTGCCATGAAAATGATGCGTAGAATCTATGTACATCATTCTCAGTTAATGTACGCATACAAAAAACCACATCACAAGATGCTTGTGTTCAAGTATATTCACCAGCTTCATCTCCGTGATTTAGCATACTTATCTTTCCACATTTATTTTGAAATAAAATGTCCTTCAAAATAAAATAAAAAAATGCAGAAAACCACATTTTATGTCCTACCAATACATATATACTGTATAAATACATAAATATATTTTACATACAACAGCCATAACTTTGAAAAGGGGATATACAGAGTAAAGGAGAGGGGGTGGTAGTGTGTGTTGCTTGTGTTGTAAATGGTTTGTCCTTCTGTGATCTTGTCAGTCAGATATGCAGGTGTGGAGCTGTGCACGTTGGTGTCTGTCCACGTACACAAGCACAATTGTAGATGTGGCCAGCTACACAATACGCAATTGTGTATTTCAGTTGGCCCAATAGGGGGAGCTGCCATAGCTCGACTTGTTGACTTGGCTCTTCTGCTGCAGGCTGCTGGACTGGCCACGCTGGCTAGGACCACCCTGAACATAGAAATATAAAACACTTTAATATTAAGACAACTCCACTCACTAATCTGGATGAACAGCCAATCTTCCATGGTTAGAGGAAAATCATTAACTGTAGGAAAGCCAAAATATGTGAACTCCTAATGAAAACACCTGTCCGTCCTGAGCTAGATGATGGTGTAGCAGCTGCGAGTGTGGTTGCTGGTGAGGCAGGATGTGGAGGAATGGGGCAGGTGCATAGCCTCCAGCTGCTGGTCCAGGGTTTAGAGGTCCTGGACCCCCCAGTGCTGATGGAAGGCTGAAGGGTGGAGGTGTGCCAGCATGGAAGCCTTGCTTATCAAAAGACTGCAGACCAAAGGATAAATTAAGTTTACCATCTTCTAATAGTAAAACTATACATACAGTAAGGAAGTAGGATATGGGTGAGAACAGAGCGGTAATCCTCACCTGGGTCTTATTGTAAACACTTCCACTGATGTCTGGTACCCCAGAGTTACTGGATGTCACCGATACACCTACAAGAAAAACAACAAAAGATTTTAAGTCCATAATTTCCCATAAACCAAATAAGGATACTGAAAAGAATGATTATTTTCTTACCTTTTCCAGGCCCGGCAGCAGCAGATTTGGCTTGTGCCTGTGAGGACGAGTTGTAGCCTTTACTGTAGTCCACTCCTCCTGGCCCCGCTGTCAGCTCTTCATACCCTGGACAATAAAACAATGTAACCAATACAAAGAATTTCTAGTGCAAGAAAATCCACAATTAGTACTTAAAGAATGACTTGGCCCAGTTTTGACCAATTTTAATAAATTGAAAATTGGTTTTGGTTTATCCAAGTCTGTTTACCAACCTGAGCTGAAGGTATGCTGGCCATAACCGCTTGGCTGCTGCGTCTGCTGCTGAAAGGGGCTAGCTGAGGGATTTCCTAGACTGAGGCCCATACTGTGCTGCTTTGCCGAAGCTGGTCCTGGACCCCCTGGAGGAACAAACATGGTGGGGCCGTACTGGAAGGCAGCAGCACTGGGCACAGCACCAGGTACTCCAGCGTAGTAAGGCAGACCTGTGTAGCTGTAGCCCGCAGGCAGAAAGGCCTGCTGACTATTGTGGTGCTGCGGCTGGACCTGTGGTTGAGGCTGCGCCTGGGGAGGCTGCGGCTGTGCCTGGGTCTGCCCTTGGCCCTGGCCCTGGGGAGGTTGTGGGGCTGCCAGGCTTGTGGGAGGAGCTGGGGAGGTGGAGTCATTCCTGCCAAATTTTGTGACTTCACCTGTCCAACAAGGAAGTCCTATATGAGTACAAACACTAGATTTTTGATAAGGTCAACCAAGTGTGCAGGTGTTTTACCTGAGTAAGGATTATTGGCTAGGTTCCCGTCTCTGCCAGAGAGAGTTGCTGTGGGGCCAGGGAATGTGATTCCATAGTAATCCTGCAAAGAGGGCTAAAGAACAGGAGAAGGTAAAGAGAAGAGCCACACCACATGCAAACCACCTTAATAACTGAGTGAAAACTGATTATAGTAGTGTGGCTCACCATTGGCAGTCTAGACTGGAGCATATGGAGGTCTTCATAGCCATAGATCTGCTGTTAAACACAAAAAGGCATTTTCAGCTACACAAACCAGCTCACATATCAAAAAACAAAAGTATACAAAGTCTAAGTACTTTTTTGAGAGACTGAATTTTCCATTTGCTCCAACGTTACTCCTTGGGTATTTTCAAACTGATATTGAAGATATTTGTTTGAAGTACATTTAGAATATGCTTCACTTTTTTGCTTGTTTTTTTTCCCAGATCACCACAATTATGAACAAATGCTAATTGTGCAGTTGTTTTACTCACAGGACTATTTACTGGTACAGAACAAGATCTGCTTCCTGTGCTTACTTGCATGTTCTCACACCAGAGCAGTTTAACCAATGAGCAAAAAACAATTCTTGGATGACTTCTCGTGATGCATTGTGATTGACTTGGATTTTTCTGTGTGAAGCTGCACCATGGAGAAAATGGACCAAGTTTATGCACTTGTCCACTATTTTAGACCAGAGCAAACAAACTTCAGATCTGAAAACAACTTAAGATGTATACCATGAGTCTAGAGCATGATGGGCTACTTACTGGGTATGCTGGCAGCAGCCCCCCTGGACCCATGATATACTGGTTGGGAAGTAGAGGAGGCACTCCCTGGGACAGGTTAGGGGGAGCTTTGCCTGCCAACACAAAGACACAACCCCAACTTTTTAGATTTTTTTACATGCATCTGAGGAAACAGCTCCAGTCTGGGGCCATCAAACATTAAGGTTTCCTGTGTCTAAGACTTTTACCAGTGGAGGAGGAGAGCAGCGGTGTGGTCCTGGGTGCAGAAAGGTTGGACGTGGCAGTAGCTCCATTGGAGCCAAGTCCCAGCGTTGTGCTGGTGGCAGCGGTGGCAACAGAGTTAAGTCCACTAGTACCAGTGATACCACCAACTGTGCTGCCCATATTGGGCATGTTGGCCAGGTGGCTAATGCTGCTGCTACTGTTGCTGCTGTTGTGGGTCGAGTGGAGGGCTGAGGCTGAGGGCTGTGATGACGTGTACGCGCCAGAGGACGGGGCCGGGGAGCTTACACTGCTGCTGTCAACACTGGTGTACTGAGAACAGAGAGTAAGAAGAGATTTAATATGTAAAGGGGTTAATTATTGTCCCTCCCCCCTCCCCCTTTTAGAGATTTAATTGGGCAAACTATGCATGTACTGTGTACTGGCATTTATCTACAGCCAAATAGGGGTCTTTAACCTTTCTACACTTTGGACATGCAGGTAGCAAGAGTCTACTGCTTCATATTTTAGCAGCATTATTCAATTTCTAACTTTAAGGCAGTATATGAGCTTTGGTTATTACCATAAGCATAGTTGTTTTTCATCAAAATAGTAACCTTATGCTTGTCTATCTGAAAGTAACTGAATATATTTGTAATTGCTTCTTTGTCTGTGTGAATTAAAGTGAACACTGTTAATTCTGTAACTTTCCATTTTTGTGCATGCTTGTGTCAAACAGGTACTTACAGTGAGAGAGCTGGAGCCCAGAACTGAAACTGAAGAATGACTGCTGACATGGCTGCGGTGGGAAGCAAGCAAGGGAAGGGGATAATCAGCAAGTGTACAAGTAAGGGAACTTTAGTGCATGTAATTTTGCAGAGTACTACTTCTTTTGTTTAATTATTACATAGAACAACACTATGTAAAAACTAACAGCCTGGAATACCAATGCAAACATAATCAACTAGTTGATAAATACAACTTTTTCCAAAGGGCACAATACAACAGCAGATAGAAGGAAATGCCAAGTTGAGAGGTATTAAGCAAGTCCACCATGTCACCTGTTGAGTGAGTTGAGCTGGCTGGCAGAGGGCATGTCTTGTGCCAGGCTTGAGAGCGTCGTAGAGCTGTGTGCAGGCAGGGCTGAGGACAAGTGTGGCGGGGGTGCTGGGGCACCATTCGTGTTGATGTTCAGAGAAGGAGACTCTGGCTTCGGTGTAGAGGAAGCTGATGAAGCTGAAAACAAAGGGGCACAGATCTTGTAACTGATTCAAAAAGGAATAGCACAACAAGGGTGGCTGTTAGACATTTACAACCAAAAGTGTGCACTGAACAAACAACCCAGTGGCAGGGATCTTACTTTCTAGAGCAGCAGACGTCCTGACACCATTAAGCCCATTCTGGTAAAAAGAAAAGGCAGCAAAGTGTTACGTACATTGATGAGAGATAAAAACCACTCCCATATCTATGAACAAACACATTATGAATTCAGCCACAGCTTGAGTCCCTTACGGGATGACCACATGATAATGTTTGATAGGTTCTGTCTTCATTTAGCAATCTGACTTTTCAAATGTGACAAGAAAGCCATATTTGAAGGGGATATTATAGCACCCTGGTTACAAAAACAAAACCAATCACCTGCAATTGTTGCTTCACATCATTTGTACAACAATACAGGATGCAGTTAACTACACAGATTACTGCAGACTACAAAAGGTAAAGAACCCTATACTGTTTGTGTTAACTAAGTCTACTCACCATGACTGACCCTGTTGCCTCTTTGTTTTGGGAAAAGGCCAGTCGTGTGTGAGGGGGAATGGTCCCATCATATCCACTCACTGTTGAAAAAGGAGAAGAGGAGGGTATAGAGGAAGAGGTGGTGGTGGAGGTTGTTGAAGAGGAGGAGGGAGGAATAGTGGCACTGGCAGTCCCTAATGAGGAGGAGGGGAGACTGGGCAATGCCACCGAGGAGGAGTGATATACTGGCTCTGATGAGGAGAGGGGTAGAGGCAGGGCAACGGAGAGAGGGCTGCCCAGAGACTCACTGAAAGATAACAGAGAGACAAACAATTGAGCAGAGTGGAAAGAAGTAAGTAAAAATGTGTTAATGCAGTGGGAAAAAAGCAGGTTTTAGGTTCCAATATGTAATTTGCATAATTTAATACTTTCTTTTATTACACAGCAGCAGTGAGGTAATGATGTTGTTCAATTTGTAAAAAAGCACTGTCTCTGCAATATGGTAAAGAGATGTAACCAGTCATTTAGCAGTGAGTGTACCTAAGCGGTTTGGAGTAGATGTTTGTTTGGCTCTGTGTCCCTGGTCCTGGGGCAGCTGGTACGGAAGCTGGCGTGGACTCCCTGGACGCTGCACTCACACAATTGTCCATAACTCCAAACTCTGGCAATGCTGACTCTGAGCCGAAATCTAGAGCTCCAAACTGGAGGTTTAAACCGGGGACATCAGCTGAGCCTGGCATTTCCACCGCCGTGGATGGGATCTGGCAAGAAGGAGAGATCAGTCACGATGCTAACCTCATGTACCTACAAGCATATAAAAATCTAAACAACACATTTTTTCTTTGATCGGAAAAATGTAGGATCGCAGACCTAAAGAGGATAATAATGGCTTTTTACACAACAGTTCAACAAAATGTACAAGTAGTCATGCATTCTTAAAAATGAGGCTTCCCACTTCTGCACATCACCATCAATTGCCTACCTTCGATGTGGGAGGTATCCTTCGTTTCTGGCCTTTGAGCTGTACCCGCTGCTGCTGTGGTGTACTGCTGCCCTGAGGGTCCGGCCCTGTACTGGGGGCAGGAGGTTTAGCACCAGCAGCAGACATCACTTGGCCTGGCTGTGCTGGCGTGCTGGTGTGTTGCGGAGCAGGCGAGGCTGAAGCAGGAGACGCTTGTTGAGATGGAGGACTGGGCTGATGTGCCAGAGGCAGTGGGGGGCCGGAGTGCCTCTGAACCAGCTGGCTCAGCACAAGAGAAGGCTCTGGCTGCAGGCCAAACTCACCTGCAAAGACAGACAAAGAACAAAATACGGGGATGTAAACACCTTTTTAAAGACACATAATGGACACACGTGATTGGGTATGCTTGCTTCGGATTAACCATTCTAACTTACGACTGAACTGTGAGGACAGTGATGTGGTGTTGGACTCAGAAGCCTTTATGTCCCAGCTAGAGGAGGAGTGAGGAGGTATAGGTGCTCCAAGACCCGGCAGTCGGCCAATAGAGGTGTTGCCTCCTTGGGTACTGGCAGGAGGAGCAGCCTGAGATGAGGGCAGAGGACCCAAGCCAGGACCCTTCAGCTGTTCCAGTATCTGAGATCCAGGGCTAGGCTGAGTCCTTTTGGCCTGGCCCAAATCACCAAAACCAGTTCCCACAAATGATGACTAGCATAGACAGGAAGAGGAAGGGTGTAATCATCAACCTTTGTTTCTGTGTTTAAATCTAATCATCTAACAGATGCAGGGACTACATCTTTACCAGAGCAGCATGTGCATAACTTGTGCTGCTGGTGGCATTGCGGGTGGAGGGCAGCTGCTGTTGTTGCTGCGGTGGCTGGTGGTGATGGTGGGAGTTGGTGAAGACCAAACTCTGGGAGGAAGAGGAGGAAGGTGGTTCTCTTCCACCAACCACAGGCTTCTGCAGCAGAGAGGCAAGGTCCAAACTAACACAGGAATAGTCAAGACAATTAGAAAATTGCAGGGCAAAAAGACAAAAGTTTTTAATGTTATCTGTAAATAAGAACAATTAAATCCTGTATGGCTGATTTGTCATTTTGGATGCAACTTTTACAGTATGCAAAAAAATTAGTAGGGGAAATTGATATTACTAATCTAGTGCACATTTCTTGGCCACTGCTGCAAAAATGACACTGTTACCAAGAGAATAATGGATATGTACAGTATAAAATTACAATTAAGGCAGTTTCAAACCTTTGCCCAGGAGTAATGTGGTTCTCAGCAGCAGGCGCACATGAAGAGGTGAACACTTTAGTCTCAGAGAGCTGCAGGAATATGCAAAGGTTCAAGACAGGACTGTTTTTATTACACAACAAAACACTGTGTTGTGACAAACAAGCTTCTTCTACAAAGTCCTACTCTAGGGTGTTTAACTCACACTAACATCCTCACTCCAGTCCTCAGCTGCCCAGTCCTCCAAAGTGTTCCTCCAGGCAACTAGAAGACAACCAATAAATAAATATATGAAAATATATAAATAAATAAATCACAAGATTAAATACAGTGTTAGAAGTAGAAAAACAACATTCAGGATGTATAGCTTTGTGAAATGGACACAGCCACAAGCTGTAAGCAAGACATGTTGCTTATGGCTTGTGTCTTGTGTTCATTTCTAGAATTTACCTGTCCCATCTGTGCTGTTGTTGTTGTTATTGGCCACTGTGTCCCAAACCTCAGTCTGTGTCGTGCCTGTACCAGCTTCTGAAGTATAGTCCGCAGGATTAAAAGTCCTAGTTAAGATTCAGGGACATGAATAATAAGTTTGGAGAATTTCATCAATTATTTCCTAAAACAGTTATAATTCTAGTAGTGTGTGTGTGTGAGGTGGGAACAGAACAAAAGCCAGTTTTAAATGAACCGATTCAGAGGCCAAAACAAACACATTTCACTTTTTCTCTCTCCTCATTATGAAACAAACTGCAACCATTCAATTTACACCTAAAATTATGTGAAAAACTTAATGAATGTAGGGGTTTGCAAGTTTGTTTTGTTGCCACCCGTACCCCATGCCCTGGGCCGAGAACCGGCTCCCTGCTGGTGCTCTGCCTCTGCCTCGGCCTCCAGATCCTGCAAAATATTCACACAAATCTTAAAAACACATACTCATCGTGCCTGGTGTATGGGCAGTGTTTTAATGTGCATATGCTCACCTCTGCCACCTTTGATCCTCCGACCTCGATCTGAACCTCTGTCCCCTGGTATCACCTCCACGCCATTCTCCTCTGGACGGGCTGATTTCAAAACACGCATGCACTGTATAAGTAACAGCACCTTATATGCAAACATAAAACTGAAAACCAGTAGAAAAGACACTAAGCTAGATGTAAAGTACTGTGAAGGATCTCTCGAGTCCATACCCTGTCGGCTGCGACTGGCCCCCTTGCCCTTGCGGCTGGCAACTGTACGGCCCTTGCTAGCTTCCCTTTCTCCTTTCTTCTCCCTGTTCTCCTTGTTCTCCTTGCTTTCTGATGGACCCTCCTTCACCAGCGGTTTTTTCTTCCCTACTGTCTCCCAAGAAGTCTACACACAACAGGAGCAAAAAGGATACAGAAAGGATTAAACAATTAACAAAGAAGGTTCAAGGTTAATGAAACAGAAGTGCAAACTATGGTCAATATCTTACTACTATACTACTCTGTACTACTATAAGGCATAAATGAGTAAAAAAGAACACATTTACACTGTTTGAAGACTGTACTGGAACCCTTAAACTCCCAAAAGGAAGAATGCATTATCTGAAGAATACAAATGTCCAAAGTGGTTGGCTTGAACATTAAACAAAATTTATCTGCCATTTTTGTTGTGTACAATGTCTCTGTAATGTCCACTTAGGCCTGTGTAAATACAACAGACAGAATGGTCCAGAGAATGTACAGCAAGTGAGTGGGCATGTTTCTTTCATGCGACTGATACTGTTTCTTTGTGTTTTTAACAAAACACTGGAATTTCTGCAGTATACGTTGTGTCATGCACACTCTTTGCAGGTGCCACCTCTCACATAAACTAGGCAGATTATTTCCAGTAGGTGAGCATGTGTCTGACACCAGCAATCTCCTGCTATGTGTAAAGTGACAGGGCAACTTCTGACAATTTTCAGATCCGATTCTTCATTGTCCAAAGTTCATATGACTAAATAATTGTAAACAATTCCAATGACTAAAACAAAAAATTCATACAGCTGATTTAAATCTAAGTAACTAAGGTTTAAAATGAGACAAGATGGCATTTACCATGTCCGAGGTACTTTCCAGGAGGAAGTTAATGGCTCTGCTAACATCCTCGTTGCAGTCATGGAGCGCTACCATGCACTCATCCTGGTTCTTCCCAGTCACCTCCATCAGCTGGGAACAACACACACACACACACACACACACACACACACACACACACACATTATCATTATGTTACTTGTGCAATTAAATATGCAATTTTTTAAGTGTATTGAAGTCATAGAAGAATGTGACATCTCACCATGACTCCATCTTACATCCAGACAATAAGCCTTATATTTTTCAACACATGCTTAAATGTTCACCTGATTAACTTTGTCCTCAAAATCAGCATCATTCTTGTCATATATCATCTGGGCAAGGCGGATCTGCTCAGCAGTAGCCTGCAACAGAGACACAGAAAGAACATTTGGACATTTGTGGATAGTTTTTTTTGTGCCTGGTGCTTTTTTGGTATCACTTCTTTTGAAGTTTCAAGCGAGCTGCTGCAATACCAAGTCTGCAGTGACTTAGGAAATCACTGCAGATTCTAGATTGGTAAGAGAAAAGTCTTACCACAACCATGTCCACAGTCATCTTGTCATCTAAACTCAGCCTAAATATTTCCAAAACTCTCCTGAGTGATTTTTCCCCACGTGTTTTGTGTTGACTGTGACATAACAGATGCTTTATGCCGCTTTGGCATAATGACCAGGTGGCACTATATTTACTGTAAAAACAAAAATTAAGCAAGGCAAGCCAGTACGATACAATGTAAATGCGGCTTAAATAAGTCCCCTATGTTGTCGCCATTAAAAGTGTTCAAAACAAATCAATCAAATCAAATGGCTGCTGCCTCAAAGGTGTGGTATTGTTCTGAAATGTAGTTGTGTGCCAACTGATGTTTTATCTGGAAATTACTGTTTCTGAGAGGTCTACGTTTTCACGTTCACCTAGTGACAGCGGCTCACCTGTATCTGTTTCTGTGGTTGTGAAGTGTGAGTGGCAGCAGGCAGCGGTTTTTCCCGAGGGCCCCGGGCCTTATCGCCGCCCAGCAAGCTCATCATATACAGTATATACAAAACTCTGTATGTACAAAATAGAAAAATCTACAAAGAAAACAGAAAACAATACATTAGTGAAATTCACACATTATGTATGTTTTCAAATACTTTCCTATTTGTGGGTGCATAAAAAGAATTAAGTGTTAATGTTTATTACAAGAAGTTTGTAGCATGTTGAACACAGTTGGCCTGGTGATGCAACAGTTTTGCAGGTAATCTAGGTCAAGGAGGGAGAGTGATCCAGTGTCCTCTTACAAACAGCACTACAGTGTGTGTGAAGCAGTACAGACAAAACAAACCCTGACCCTATGAACCCTCTATTTGCTAGACAGTTTAGACCAAAATTATGTATGTGCACATACTCTAAACAAATAATCATACAATGGTGAGTTCTGTATTTTACAACTAAGAGATGTCCAATTTGTACCTTGCTGCAAGGTACAAATTGAAAAATACAACATGACAACATTTACTCACAATAGGGTAACAAAGTAGATATTTATGTACTTTTGTTTTTTTGACCCTAGATGTGAATGTGAGTACAAATGGTTGGTTGTCTGTCTCTCTGTGTCGGCCCTAAGATAGACGGAAACCTTTTCAGGGTGTACCCCTGCCTCTCATCCAATGACAGCTGGTACGATCTCCAGTTACCCGTGACCCTGAACAGAATAAGTGGTTAAAGATAATGGATAGACTTATTGAAAACACATATTTCACCCCAGCAATAGTGCTTCTATTTAGGTAAATAATTTAATACTCTTTCCGCCTCTGATAATTCCCTGTAGCAATTATACACACACTAAAAACTGTCACAACCACAAATACAAGAAGTATGCATGGTTATTGTTTACAACTGCTTCCAATGTAAATGGCCATGTAATTTAATTTGTATTACAAACTTTGACTGTGAAGTTAATTAATAGAATACTAACTACCGAAATTCCCACTGACCCATTTGTTTCATTTCAGAGAACAATAGCAACCGAGCTCTGAGCCCGAATGACGTGGAAAATGCACTGCTGCCATTGGCTACTGGATGGAACAAAGCTTAAGAACGAAAAGGCTTTTAATAAATGTCATTGAAAAATATCAAACATTCCCTTAATGTCTGACAAACGTACGGCAGCTGCTGCCAAGTGTATTAAATCAAATAGTCATATTTTTTTCTTTTTATAGGCATAAATGTCTACGGTCCGCGGTTAGACACAAACAATAACAAAACAATCGTTCAGTACATCTACACAACTCAATTGTTTACCCCATTTATTTGTGCAGAGAAAACAGATTGTGTGTTTGTGTAACGTATTAACATATATCCGGTTACTGAAACTGATAATAAGCAGTTTAATGAAGTAGGAGAGCAAGCGGACTGATGTTTTGAACCAATGCTAACGTTAGCTTGTAGCTAGCTGTTATTTCTTGAATCTATACGTGGGGCTTTTTAGTAACTATTAACATTAAGTTCCATGTCAGTCTGGTAAAATTGGAATTCTAATTGCATCGTGTCCGACTCACGATGACCGAATTAATGCTACGTTACCAGAGTCCCCTTTGTCCTCGCTAGTTGGCTACTAGCATGCTAATGCTGAGACTTAATCATTGAGCGAACAAACGATGCAGTTGTGATGAAGCTAGCTAAAGCTAACGTTAACGAAGCTAACTAAATCTGGACTCAGCTGATGCTAATCAACGAAAATTTACATGGCTTGTTAAAGACTTCTGCGTATGTCTTATAAATCTGGGCAGGTATCTAACGACAGTGGTATTCACATCAACCGTTTCCTCGACATCTAAACAACAGGCTAGCCAGCTAACAACAAAGCTGTGTCAAATCTCAGGAAAAGGCCTCGCAGCGGAGCACAATCGCATCCCGACATTGCTCGCCGGGAAACAACACAACAGAAAAGACATCACTCACAGCCCCGTCTAGGCAAAACAACAAAGGCAGCGACTAAATATTAGCGATACAGCGAGAGCAAGCGTCACCTCGTTATTTAAGCGCACTAGAATACAGACACTAGACTTAAAAAAATAGGGAAAATTCCGTTATTACCTGCTAACACGCTTCACTCCACAAGCAGCAGACAAGGTGGTCACGTGACGTGCGCTACCGCGGTTGATACTCCCCTCTCTCTCTCCGGGTGGCAAACTTCTTAACATTCAGCCTTCACTATTACACGATGACACGATTTGCATTGTGGTTCTACATCTAATGATGTTTCTTCTTTCTTATAAAGCTGCACACAGCTACAAAAACATCTGCATCTGATAATCATAATCTCAGCGTTCTTGCCTCAGAGCTACCATCTGATCTGATCACTAAGGCAACATAAAGATTACACTCAATTTAAATTTACAAAACTTTAAATCTCATTAAATTGTATAAAATGATGTGAAGCACGGTGAAAAGGTGTTACATCAATATACATTTTATTATATTATTTCCTTTTTAAAGATTTCATAGCTTACTTGTTTTCCCCAGATGTTTCAATCTTACAATATTCTCAGATTCAGTCGTTTGTAAAAACATTAATGAGGTGCATATAAAAAAATGGGCATTACCAAGTAGACAGATCAATCCATACACTTCCTCATATACATAAAAATGCATACATATACACATTTATATAAAATACACCTTAAAAGTGTTGGTTTTTTCCTTAAATTAATGGTAGTAATTAGGGTTTCCTCTTTTCAAGCTGTCATCAAAACTGGAGAAGTTTTATGTAGAAAAGGAAAACTGTGGTCGCCTGTGAAAGTCTTTCACAGAAAGACTTATGAAAGGCAAAAAATGTAACTCAAGCCTACCCCGCCTTTAATACACAAGGACGCTCGCTCCTTGATACAAAAAAAAAAAAAAAAGCAATTGAAAAAAAGTATGTTCTCCTGCAGCATCTAGCTTCACGGTAGGGTTAAAAAAAAAAAAAAATAAAGAACTCTCAAATTCTCCTTACATCCTTCTTTTCTTAAGATCAAAGTGACCTACTAGAGATTTTCTTTCCAGTTTACATAGAGTAGATCTAGTTCTAGTTCTGATGATACTTATCTCATCAAACTTAAAGTCAGCAGTAATACCAGATTTGTTACAGATCAGGATTTGGTCCATTGACAAACCTGCTGAGATCATACTGGTCAAAGACATAGGGCAAAAAGACAATCTATCCTCCACAAGAAGCAGGCAGTCAACCTAATCAACTAAATAAAGGTGACAAAGAAAAGGAAATAAATACAATTGAAGCGAATAACATTTCAGCAGGGAAATGCCTCTCAAACCACACAGTCAAAAAATAAAATATTGTCAGAATTAAATCTTAGAACAACAACACTGCATTCAGCAAGCTTAAGGTTTTTCCTTTACATCATGTCAGTGTGAAAAGTATACACACAAAGTCCCATTTTGACTGGCTTCTTCATTTTCCTTCTAAAGGGAGAAGAGAGAAGTTCTTTGTGATTGTTGAGGGACAGGACAGGCTTTTGCAACCAGTAAATGTTAAGCATAAAACTGCACTTCAGCATTTCAAAATAACTGGTCTTGTCAGTCCTCCTTCCTCTCTTCCTTTCTTTTATTGCCATCCATTTCAGTGGGAGAACTTTTGGAGAGAATTCCACAAGGATTTTACAAAGACACTAATCACAGAGGAAGCAGCAGTACACAGTATCCTTACTTAAAAAACAAACCAGCGACCAGAATCTAGTCCCTGTGAGTTGGATGCAAAGGTTTTAAATGATGAGAACTTAACTTTATTATTGTTAATGTTTTTCAAAACTCTGAGTTTCTTAGTGGCAGACGTTGCAGCTTTTGAAAATGACTATTTATACATTTTTATATTAAAAGAAATCTGAGTAGCTAAGTTTGAAATGAGCAAAACAATAATTAGAAGGGAAGGGACATCATAATGGTGGACACAAATATACACAAGAACAATATTATAAGCAGTGATATCCTGGGGGAAAGATCATGCTCCTGAGTCCACGTGTGAGCAAAACAGAGTGACAAGAGGGACACCAAAGACTGTCACAATGGAACTTGAAGGGGGAGAGACATGGAGGTGTAGGTTAATAAGAAATCTACACAGGGTTGTAGTGATGGAGAAGATAACAGAACACAAAAAGGCTAACTCCACAGTCCAGCATAGTTGCCATGCAGGCCAGAACAGAGTGGTCCACCTGCAACAAACAGCTTGGTGCCGGAGTCGTCATAGCAGTGGGTGTACACCGCGTTGGGGAAGGAATGAATGTCTGAGAAATAACTCCTCCACGTTTCATCGTGATTCTGAAACCAAACATGGAAAGTTGATGGACAGGAAATAGAGTACAAAATAAATGCCATGCTAAGTAATCTGCACCTGTAGTGTTGTTACATACACCAATCAGCCACAACATGAGGTAAACCTGTACAACTTGATGCAATGTCATACAGCAGGTCTGTCAAGTCCTGGAGTGCATTATGTTAAAAGGTGGTTGTACTGTTTTGGCCATCATATTTAAAATGAACAAAGGAGCCAAAGCATTAGAACCACCTCTGAATATAGTGCACGCTAGTACAACTTCACCACCCGCTATGACCTCAATAATGAACACAGAGTAAAATTATCACATTTCAGAAAGTTTCAATTTAAAAAAACGTAGACACTGTAACTTTAAAGTAGAATTAATGGCAGTGCTGTTGTATTGAATTGCATAAGATTGTTCAGGTGTACCGAATATAGCTAATGCCTAATGTCTCAGAGGTTTACTACAAAAACAAAAGCAAGATGGTGTACCAGCCAGCCTTGCCCTGTGGTGAGCTTGAGGTTTTCGTCTGCGCCCTTCTGGCAGGTTCCAGCTGTCCTCAAAGACTTCTCCAGGAATCTCTGAGCTCGGATGTCATAGAAGAGAAGGGAACCTTGGCCAGTTCCAACTGTCACAATGTGCTCATAGAAACTCACTGAGCGGATCCCTGCATAAACACAATTATCTTAACTCCAACGCTACTCAAAAAGGAACAAGCTCCCCACACTTGGTGCTTTCCAACTTTGGATGGTTTTGGAGTTATTATCATGTATCATATAGATTTACAGAACACTGACACAAACTTAGAAAAGAGATACATTTAAGTACAGTCACAGCTTTTAAGCCTTAACAACAAGCTCTAGTATTTATTTTACCCAACTGTGAAAAGTGTTTAAAATGGAAACATCTTCTATCAGTAGTTTGAAGAGCAAAGCTGCTCTCTGCTTACATACTTAGCAACTTTGGAAGTTACTGACTTACCACTTCCTCTCTCTCTGGAATTTACGGACTTGATACTGTTCGTTGGCTGACGTGGATCCAAAAAGGAGACATGGGCCTGAGAACCAACAGCGTACACTGACCAATCCAGTCCATATGACAAACACACATTCTCTTTGCAGTGAGGCAGCTTGGTGGACAGTATCTAGATGGACATATCAAAGAAAGTTAAATAAGTGAAGATCTTGGATGTATTAAAAAAAAAACAAAAAAAAAAAACAAGTATATTGTATTTTATATTAAAATGCTAAAATAACAACTCTTTAAACAAGTTAAGGGGTTTCCTAACATCATTAAAACACATTAAAAGCATTTGATATGCTTTTAACATAAATTAGCGATAAGCTAATTGGTAAATGAAAACAGACACAAGTTTGCCTCATTTTGAAAAAAGCTTATGGCAAAAGCACAGCAGCTCACAAAAATGTGATCTGTGTCAATTCAACCAAAATCAGAAACTCCCAAAGTTCAGGAACACCATCCATAGAGTACAGAATATTATTATTTTATCGAATGGCTGAAAATATGTGACTTTCCTGGTATATTTAACCATCTAAAACATAGATGCTACCTGCAGGTTTCTCTGCATCAAGTAAATCTCTGCATGTTTGCCATTTACTAATATATGTAACAATGAGAAATCAGCAAATTATTAAGCAAACTGTATTGAACATTGTTTTGTTTTTCATGTCAAAATTGTCTCTTTAATTTTACAATGTCATAGTGCGGGCACTTAATATAGATATAATTAAAGTAAATATGACACACACAAGTACACACTTCAGGGCATTATTCCCCAAACAAAAAATAGGCTAAATAACTGGTATTCTGGGTTTTACAGACTAAAATAAGGTCTCTCCACAATGTAACCTAAGCAAGAGCTTGTTCCATTCAAGTTAAAGAATTGTGGTGCAATCTACATTTAGCAATTCAACAGCAAAATAAAACAATTATTTGAACTTGCAGAGTACCATGTGATTTCTTAACACGTTTATTAAGTCAACGTGTCACTTCACTTATAAATTCAAGGGTTGAAGAATACTCCTAAATGTGTCTAGTTATTTTTAACTGTATACAACTGCACTCTTCTTCTTCTCTTAATTAAACTACACTCATCTTTTACTTTAGTACATAAAGCACTCTACAATTTCGCCTTGAAATTTTCACTCCATGTAAGATGCTGGCCTCACCCACCAGGAGAAAATTGTGGTTTAAGTGTCTCAATGATACTGTGACAAAAGGATGTAGGGATTTAATCGCCATCATTGCAGTTGATAGAGGAACCCACCCTACCAGTTGAACCTCAGTTGCCCTAGCACTGTTTGTTTTGAAATATTAAAAAGTGGTGATTAGTAGTAATTATTTTTGATTTTTACTAACATACTTTAGATGTGACTATGTTAGGAAATCTAAAACAGCTATTTGATGAGTTGTGCATGATGCCTTGTTAATGACTTGAAAATAATGTGTAAGATTTGTCTTACACATTATGACTTGTCTTGGGACTTTATAATTAAGACTTGAGAATTGCAAAACAATGACTTGTCCCACTTCTGGAGTAATCTTCCTTGCATTATTTAATCATATGCGTGTGCATGATGGTCACCCTGTTTAACCTACATATCATCTGGTAGAGTATGAGACATACAAGGAAACACAATCACATAATCATTACTGGTAAAGCCAACAGTTGTCATTTACCTTGCACAAGTTGTGCTCAGCTTTCCACAGATGGAAATAGCCATCCAAGGACACAGCACCCAGTTCCTGGAAAGGGGAAGACAAAAGGTGAAGACAAGAACCCAGAAACAACTGGCACTGTTTGTCAAATTATCCTTAAGCTAAATGTTTTTAGTAGGTAGTGAATTTCCTTAGTAGGTCTGAAAAAAAAAAAAAAAAAAAAAAAAAAAAAAAAAACTTATAAAAGGTGTGGTATGAATGCTGGTTAAAATAAATTCCTCTGGTATTCCAGTTTGAAATCAAATGTATCAAAACATCAAGAGAAAATTTTGTAACCACAGCTGAGCTTAGTATATTTAACACTGGTTTCTTTACAAGAAAAAAGTAAGAAGTTTATATAGTATTTGCTGATTTTTATTAAGTTGTGATAAATGGCCTGGTTAATGTTTTATTCATCAAAAAAGCTGAACTGATTCTATTATAAATACAGTCACAATCAAATCATTAATCCATTACAAAAAAGCTAAATATCTGGGCTTAAACTATCTTACATGTTCATCTAAGACTTACCTCTAGTAAAACTTGTAAGAAATATTACAAAGAGAACCTAATCATGTGTTTGGTTTGCTAAAAGTTGGATCAGGATGATCCTTACTTTATGGTTGTTGTTGAAAGCCAGAGCGCGGACTTTACAGTTGTATGGATTGGTGTACTCTTTTGGGATGTCCTTGAGGGCACGGTGAGAGATGTGGGCGTAGGAGGGTACTGCCTCCCCATTCTGACTCCTCTCAGCCTGGCTCAGGACTTCCTCTGTCACCTCCCACAGACCCATAGAGCCATCTCTGGACCCTATACAATATAAAAAACAACCAAAGTATTACTGTCACAAGTATTACTAAATGCCTGGAATAAAAAAGAATTGTACTGTGGAAAGTACTGATTACTACCGAATGGTCACTCTCATACAAACAACTCACCAGAAACTGCCATGTTGTCACTGATCCAAGCTATAGAGAATATCCAGTCATTGTGCCCATCCTGAAAAACAAATAAATTCTATGTAAAAGCAACACAATTAGTTATCCATAGCCCTTACCTCATGTGTTTCATCTTGACAGAAGAGGCATTTGTTTTCAAAGCACTGCACTGGAATCAACTTGATCAACACTAGTTTTGTTTTGACTGAAATATCTGTTCTGACTACACTGCCCTTCAAAAGTATTGGAACAGTGAGGCCAATTCCTTTAATATTTGTTATAGACTGAAAACATTTAGGTTTGACATCAAAGGATGAATAGGAGACAAGAGATCAACATTTTAGCTTTTATTTCCAATTATTTACATCTGGATCTGATACACAACTCAGAAGATAGCTCCTTTTGTTTGAACCCACCTATTTTTCATGTGAGCAAAAGTATTGGAACAAAATAGATTAGATGAAAATTTAATATTTAGTTGCAAATCATTTGCAAACATTTCTATTCTTCTTTTGTGATGCTTTCCAGGTTTTCACCACAGCCTCTTTCAGTTGTTTGTTTTATGGGGGTACTTCCTTCAGTCTGCTGTTTAGCAGGTAAAATGCAGGCTCTATAGGGTTCACGTCTGGAGATTGACTTGGCCAGTCTAAAACGTTCCACTTCTTTGTTGTTTTGGCAGTGTGTTTTGCATCGTTATCTTGCTGCGTGATGATCCGTTTGGTTGCACCTTTCTTTAATTTGGCAGACAAAAATCTTTCTGTAGGCTTCTGAGTTCATTTTGCTACTGCCATCTTGTGTTACATCATCAATGAAGATAAATAAGCCCATAAGAAGCCATGGCATTACCTGGATTGTGTTTCACAGATGAGCTTGTATGTTTAGGATTATGAGCATATCCCTGCCATCACTTTGGTGGAGGTTGAGGCTCATCTCTGTACTTGACAAATTCCAATGTTGTTCTTGTTCTTCTTGCGAATGAGTGGTTTGCATCTTCTGGTGTAGCCTCTGTACTTTTGTTCACCAAGTCTTCGAACAGCACATTTTGATACCCCCACTGTTGCCCGTTGGAAGCTGTTGCTGACATCACTAACAGTTGTTTTAGGCTCTTTCTGTACAGCTCTCACAATGTTTCTGTCATCAACCGCTATTTTCCTGGGTCTATCTTTTTGGCATTTGTTACTTAATAGGCCAGTGGCTTGTTTCTTCTTTGGGACATTCCAAATGTTTGTACAGGCTATGGCCAATGTTTGTGCAATAGCTCTGATTGATTTTCCATCTTCTCTCAGCTTCACAATCGCTTGTTTTTCACCCAGAGACAGCTCTCTGGTTTTCATATTGGTTTCACCTCTCAGCTATAAATACAGTCGCAACAGGCAAAACCCCAAACTGAAACTGATTCTAGACATTCAGCTCCATTTATTGTATGAAATATCAATGTCAATCGGACAAACCTGAGAAGCAGTTACATGTTCCAATACGTTTGCTCACATAAAAAGGGTTCAAACAAAAGGTGCTATCATTTAAGTTGTATATTAGAGCTAGTTGTAAATACCTGGAAATAAAAGCCGAAATATTGATCTCCTGTCTAGTATTCATAGCACTTCGCTTTTTCAACATTTTGTTATGTGACAGCCTTTCTCCAAAAGGGATCAAATTCATTATTTTTCTTGAAATTTCACAAACAGTACCGCATAATGACAATGTGAAATATATTTGTATGAAATCTTATGGTGATAAGAGACCCAGGAGGACACCACTGCTGACATAATGGCATAAAAAAGAAAGACTTAAGTTTTTCAAACTTGTGAAAAAAACAAAATCCTTCTGGGAGAGTGTACTGTGGATGAGATAAAAGGTAGAGCTTTTTGGTAATGGACATCATAGCACTGTTTACAGAAAAAGAAATGAGGCTTTCAAACATGGTGGAGGTTCAAAGATGTTTTGGGGTTGCTTTGCTGCTTTTGGCACTGGATGCCTTGACTGTGTGAACAGTATCACAAATTCTGATAATTACCAAAGAATTTTGGGGCGCAACGATAAATAAAAATAAAAACTTGGCTAGTGTCAAAAAGCTGCTTCTCCACTAGAGGTCATGGGTCAGTAGCACAATGACCCAAAACACACTTCAAAAAACACTCAAAAATGGTTACAAACAACGCGCTGGAGAGGTCTGAAATGGCCAGCAATGAATCCAGATCTGAATCCCATAGAACACCTGTGGAGAGATCTCAAAACAGCAGTTGGGAGAAGGCGTCCTTCAAATCTGAATGACCTGGAGCAGTCTGCAAAAGAATAGTGGTCCAAAATTCCAGTAGTGACGTTAAGAAACTCATTCGTGGTTACAGGAAGTGATTGATTTCAGTTCTTTTTATCCAAAACGGTTGATACCAAATACTAAATTAAGGGTGCCAATAATTTTGTACGGTGTTTTTTTTGTTTTTTTTTGGGGGGGGGGGGGGGGGGGGGGGGGGTCTGTGTGGAATTGTATCGCATTTGACTTTTCTTCTGTTTTTTGTGTTGTTCCAGTGCAAACAAAAACAATAAGTATGTGCCATACCAAATACCAAAACATTTGCAATAAGAACAATTTTCTGGGGAGCGTCGGTGCGTAGCTATTTCAAGATCTCTCAACAGAATTTCAATCTGGTTCAAGTCTGGGCTCTGGCTGGGCCACTCAAGGACATTCACAGAGTTGTCTTGTAGCCACTCCTTTGTTATCTGGGCTGTGTGCTTAGTGTCGCTATCCTGTTGAAAGATGAACCGATGCCCCAGTCTGAGGTCCAGAGTGCTCTGGCACAAGTTTTCATCAAGGATGTCTCTGTACATTGCTGCATTCATCTTTCTTTCAATCCTGACTAGTCTCCAAGTTCCTGCCACTGAAAAACATCCCCACAGCATGATGCTGCCACCACCTTGCTTTATTGTAAGGATGGTACTGGCCAGGTGGTGAGCGAAACCTGGTTTCCTCCAGACATGACACTTGGTATTCAGGCCAAAGAGCTCAATATTTGTTTCATCAGACCAGAGAATTTTGTTTCTCTTGGTCTGAGAGTCCTTTAGGTGGGCTGTGATGTGTCTTTTAGTGAGGAGTGGTTTCCATCTGGCCACTCCACCATACAGGCCTTATTGCTGGAGTGCTGCAGAGATAGATGGATGCCAGCCGGCCCGCTCTAGGAAGAGACCTGGTGGTTTCAAACTTCTTCAATTTACGGATGATGAAGGCCACTGTGCTCAATGCTGCAGAACGTTTTCTATACACTTCCCCAGATCGATGCCTCAATACAATCCTGTCTCTGCGGTCTAGAGACATGTCCTTGGACTTCTTGGCGTGGTTTGTGTGCTCTAACTTACAATGTTAACTGTGGGACCTTATATAGACAGGTGTATGCTTTTCCAAATCATGTCCAATTAACTGGATTTCCCACAGGTAGATTCCAGTAATTTATAGAAACTTGTCAAGGATGATCAGTGGAAACAGGATGTACAAGAGCTCAATTTTGAGTCTCATGGTAAAGGTCGTAATTATTTTTAATACATTTGCAGCAAAGATTTCAAACAAACTCATTTCATGTTGTAATTATGGGGTATTGTTTGTAGAATTTTGAATAATTAATTTGTTCCATTTTGGAATGAGGCTGTAACATAAATTGTGGAAAAAAGTCCTGTGAATACCTTCTGGATGCACTGTATTCATCTTTTGATGTCAAACCAAAATGTTTTCAGTCTACAGTAAAACTAAAGGAATTGGCCTGATTGTTCCAATACTTTTGAAGGAGAGTGTATGTCTTTAGTAACTACATAGAGACCTGGCTTAGGGGGTAAAAAAAGTTAAAAAGCAACCAACAGCACACTTAAAAGTACTGTTGATCAACTTGCCATTTCATGATAGGAACTAATTAATAATAAATACATCATATTCATAGCGAATGCTGCAATTCATTGTTCATTTATTAACAGAAGTGGCTCTAGGATGGTTATGTTCCTCTGTCTGTGTTTTGGTTGGTCAGCCCTCCAGTTAAGACTGGAAAGAAATGTCTCAATAACAAAAGAATGTCTCAACAACAATGAAATGTTGTTTTTTTTCAGAGATTTGTGGTAATCGTGCTGACTTTCACCTAAAATCACCATAAAGTTGACATTTCTGGTTTTAAGTGAAATGACTGGAAAACTACTGTATGAATTACAATGAACGTTGGTAGCGCATTACCCCCTATGGGATGAAGTGTAATCACTAACTTTTTTATGCAATACCAGCATCTGCACAAAAATCTATATATTTCAAGTATGCCTTTGACTGATGAAGTCAGTTAGTATAGGTTTCTGTCTTTTCTAAAACACACTAAACATTGGTATTAGTATTCCAAGGCCCATTAACTGATTCTTAGCAATCCATCCAGTAGAAAATATTTCACACACACCATAATTGCCCAAACCCAAACCCAATCATAATACCTACGTCTCCAACACAAACAGGATCCAATGTGGGCAGCTGGTAAATGGCCAGGCTATTGGGGTTGTCCCCACCAGTGGCGAGCAGCGTTCTGGAGGGGTTGAGTTCAATAGCATGGATTCCACAGCCCTGTTGGTCCATCCGGGAACGAGAGGCTCCTGTTGAGTGGTAATGCCTGCCGGCCACCACTGCACCCGCCACCCCAGAGCCTCCAACCTTATACTCCCTGTCCTTCAGCATTGGAATGCGTGTTATTTGCCCCGTCTGGACATCAGCTACAAAAAGCTTCAGGCCAAAGTAGAAAAGACAATTTGTTAGCCCAAGTCAGAACTATGAAAGATAGAAATTAGAGCTTTTTTTTTATGCAACTCAGAATTCCTGACTCTCTTCCACAATAGTGTTTAACTGTGGTGGTGCACTTCTCTGCCCTTTAGCCTTATCCTTAATGTCATCAATGAAAAAAAAATCTGGAGAACAATAATCCCCTTCACCTGAAGCAGAAACTTATTCCCAACTACACAAGGACAAACCACCTATTTCTGTTATGGCCTCTGCTTCTATGTTTCTGACCTTTAGACTGGACTATTTTAGACTACACTGTTCCAACTGATCCAGTATCCATTGTGTATCTAAAAGTTAAGGCCCTTTCAGGCCTACACCATCTGTAATACATACATTTTGTCACGTATATATCATACACTGAAATTGGAACCTTGAAAATATGTTCCCCTACAACTACAGCTTGTTTGCCAAACAGAAACAAAATGACATTTCACAGTATCATGTTATTCAGCATGCTTATTCCATATGCACAACTGTGCTTTTTCTGTCTTTCACTGCCGTGAAAAATTTCTATGTGCCAGAATGCCTAACCAATACATGCAGGTTAGTAACATAATAACATCTTACCGTGTTGCACTTGGTCCCACACACGACCTGTCGGTGGTTAAGCCACTGTGAAGCGAACACCTTGTTAAGTCGCCCTAGAGAGAATTCCCTCTCCTTGAGGATGCCCGGGAGCCTGCCGGCTGCACAGCCCCGCATGCTACGTTGGAGCCGCAACTCATTCTGCTGCTGAGGCCTTAACTCGCGTCCCCGGAGGGCACATACCACTGAGCGCCGACTGCACCACCATTGCTGGGCGTGACGTGACGAACAAGAAACACGGCTCCGCTTGTGTGGCGTCTGACACCAGCCCAGCTGAGGAAAGAGAGAGGAAAAAAATTATGAGAAGATGTCTGTGAGAAGTACACAAGACTTTTGTCAAGTCCAAAACATCAGTTTGGTACCATTCTGTGCAATTTCAATTTGGTAACTCCCAAACTAAAATTACCCAGGAGAGTAAATCCAACAGAGGAGAAATTACCCAACAATTTAGATAATTATGTAAATAATAGAATTCCTGAAAAAATACAACCCCAATTGAAAAAAAAGTTGGGACGATAAATAAATACAGAAGGAAATGATTCGCAAATTTCATTAACCCATATTTGGTCTGATGCAGAATACTAGCTGGTCAACAGTCTGGGACGTTTGTTGCCAGATTTTCCGTATTTTGATGGGCCAAAAGTTTTCTATTGGTGAAAGGTCTGGATGGCAGGCAGGCCGGTTCAGCACCCGGAGTATTTTCCTGCGAAGCCATGCTGTTGTAATGGATATGTGCATGTGTTTTAGCATTGTCTTGCTGAAATATGAGACGCCTTTCCTGAAAGAGAGGTCGTCTGGATGGTACTATATGTGGGTCTAAAACATCTATGTATTTTTCAGCAGTGATGGTGCCTTTTCAGATGAGTAAGCTGCCCATGCCATAGCCACTAAAGCTCGCCCATACTATCAGAGATGCAGGTTTTTGAACTGTGCGCTGATAACATGTTGGATGTCCCTCTCCTCTTTAGTCTGCATGGCACGGTGTCCATGATTTCCAAAAGAAATTTCAAATTCGGATTCATCTGACCACCGAACAGTTTAGTATATTACCTCAGACCATTTTAAATGAGAATAGGGCAGCATTTTTAGATCATGTTCACATATGGCTTATTTGCATGATACAGCTTTAACTAACATTTGTGGATTGCCATATTAACTGTGTTCACAAACAGTGATTTCTGGAAGTGTTTTAGCCCATGCAGTGATGTCCAGTAAAGAATCATGCCTGTTTTTAATGCAATGCCGCCTGAGGGCCCAAAGATGAAGTGCATCCAGTTTTGACCCTCTGCCTTGTCCATTTCACACAGAGATTCCCCCTGATTCTCCGATTCTTTTGAAGCTATTATATACTGTAGATAGTGGAATCTTCAAAGTTCTGATACAGATTGTGTATCAGAATTGCAGAACTGTATACAGATTGCAGTTCGTGATAGATTGGTGAACCTCTGCCCATCTTTACATTAGAGGCTCCTCTCTGAAATGCTCCTTTGATACCAAGTCATGTGACTGACCTGTTGCCAATGAGTCTAATTAGTTATCAAATACTCCTGCGTTGTTTTTGTTTTTTTATTTGCAGTAATTACTTTTCCAGCCTTATGTTGCCCCTATTCCAACTTGGAGATGTGTTGCTGCCATAAAATTCAAAATAAACTAATAGTATTTTCCATGAAATGGTAAACTCTGATACGTTAATTTATGTTCTACTGTGAATAAAATATGGGTTGATGAGATTTTCAAAAGATTGCATTATTTTTATTGACGTTTTTCAAATTGTCCCAACTTTTTTTTTTTTTTAAATTGAGGTTGTATGTATATTAGGTTTGATTCCATTTTATTGTTTTTCTTTTTTTTTTGGCTCAGTTTTATTATTACAATCACTCTGTGTTTAGCCAGATGATGTAGACACATACTGTATGTGTAGCTTACTAGTAGACCTAAATGATCATGAGTGTATTACTGCAGAAGATACCTTAACACTTCATAAAGCTGGACCACAGAGTTGGGACTAAATATGACACAAAACTCACTCTTATGTTCAAGTATTAATGGCTCCTTGTAATGGAGGTGCAGACCCCACCTAATGTCATGAGACTGTCCTGACCCCTTTATAGATAGCTCTTATTGATCATCAAAAGTGGATGCTAAGGCTCAAGACACGAATTGACAGTGTCAACAGACAATACCATTAAACCAAACTAATCTGCCAGTTTCAGGTTTATTTCAGAGCACATTGTGTGAGGCCAATCTAAGCCACATAATGAGCGTGCAGGCAAAATCTTCAAGCTGATGATAAATAAAGGTTTTCTGCCAGTTAAGACCAACTTGATAATATGAAGCAGATCTACGGTTAGTCTAGACAGATCAACAATCTATTAAGCGTTTGTATCAGTGTTAGCTAGCCCGGCAAAACACAGGTTTTACTACTAGCTTGCTTTAGTCAACTAACAAGTTACAAATTAGGTCATCACGCCAATTGAATGGGGACTAGAAAGGCACAAGATATCAGCCAAACAGAACAGGAAGCTACCAATGTTATTTTCTAACACAAATGATGTTTAATATTTGCTAGCTAATCTGATAAGAGCTTTAACGAGGTAAAAGAACGTTGGGCAACATTAGCTCTTCGGCTAAGGTTAGCTTTGGTTGTATTGGTTACGGACTGCCGTTGACTAACGTCATGCGAAGTCAATATCGACTGTAGAAGGGAACATGCTATTATTGGTTAAACAGCGTAACCATTGGAGTGCTTAATTGTATGTTTTATTAATTCAATCGACTTTGTTACCTGTTAAAATAGCACCAATATTTCGTTCAGCTCAATGTAACTAGCTTGAAGCTAGTTAGCCTAGCCTAGAGCTAGTCGGCGTACTTACTTAACAGCTAACGTTAGCTAAAAGCCTTATGGGTATGCGCCGGTCTCCGCCTACCTGTTGTTGGTCCTTGGGCTCTCCTGCCTTCCTTTTCCTGCTAACTGTTTTTCTCGCCATAATCGGACACACACAGTTCCCTCACCCACATGGAGGGTAAAAGTGACGCTGGACACTGGATCATATAATGTCGATTTGCTATTATGTTCCTTGGCCCTCACTGGCTGCGTCCGACAACGAGAAAGGACGATCACATAAGGTAGAGAGGCAAGTCGCTTGCTAAGATTCCCGGTAAATTACTATCGTTAACCTTCCAAATACCGCTGCACTCAGGTCGTACAAACTATCGAGTTTGTGCACAATCTTTTTCCCTGCCAAGGCGCGTCAGCAACGGCAGAAGCATTGAGCAGCGCGCAGCCGCACTCAAATTAAACATCAACAAAAACAAGGTCGTACATGAACGCCAACGTCATGCGTGCTGATTCACGTGACTTCGGTGAGCTCAGTGATGTTCCGGTTTCTCGGTTTTTCAATTACTTGATGGTATATATAGCTAAAACTGTAAATTCAATCTATATAATGGTAAGTGTAATATTGTCAAACCCTAACAATGAAACACCTGCGCTTTCTTAAGTAATGCAGTTAAATTCTACTGCTGCATTACTGTGTTATTCCAATTTTATTCTAATTTTCTAGAATATTCTACAACTATTTCTAATATTCTAATGTTTGTTAATTATAAAATTATTATTCTGACTTCCGTCTTCAGTACGTTCTTTGGCACCCAGCCACTTCTGCACTCTTTCAGCTAGAAACACTGTTTTCTTTTAATGGACATTATTGCTTGTATACAGCTTTTCAATATCTTATACTTTTAAGATTTTTATAGTTTTTATTATGACATCAGCTAATTGCCTTTGAAGTTTTTAAGGATAACTGGCTTTGAAGTTTACCTAACCAGTGTATAAGGAAGTGACATTTCGTTTTAGCTATTTAAGCAAAAACAATTCAGCTTTTTTCAGCTTTTCTTGGAAATCGATTTTAGCATCGAAGCATTCACAGTGCATTTTATTTTTGGAAATTATTTTTGTAGTTTATGACTCAATCACAAATATTTAATTAATGTGTGTTCTGTCACAATTCAGAATGTTTAGAATTGTTATTATAACAATAACACTCCCATTGGCCAAAATGATTTTTGTAACCTCTGAATAATCATTTTGACCCCATGTTCTGTTATTGGGTGACTTAAAATTCAGTAGGATACGTAACATAAGTGAAATGTTCATAGTAAATTAAGACAGCAATTAAAAAATAGTACTGGATGAAAAAAAGCTTTTGTCAACCATAACATCAACCACATACCAGGCTATCAAGTGTGGACGGTACCTTGGTCATGTCATGTATGCATTAAGGTAAAGGTTTACTTACAGCACATTAGAAACTTAGCAAGGTAGCAAATAAGGCAAAATAGACTCAAGGAATTAGTAACGGTTTTACTTAGTAATAATATAATTAATACAAATGAGCTGAAACGTTTTTCGAATATCACTACAAAATATCAACACATCAGTAACAAATTATTCATGAACTGAGTAAATGAATCTAAAATATATGTTGGCAAAAGCATCAACCAAGTCAATCAAAATTACTGGAGGCAATAAAATGTTTCTAATGTAAAAATGTTGCAACAAGAATGTTAAGACAAATTATTAAATAGGCAACAAGGGTAACTTAAGAAATTCCCAAAAGATTTTCGTGTGTGAGATCAAATCTGAGGTCTCCCCCACCGCACTGCATTTTCACATCTGCGCCTCAATTTTATGTCTTATTTGCAGTTTTTCAAGACAACTCTTTCTGATTCTTGTGCTGTGGTAATTGAGAAAAAGTCTGCATTTCGTAAACATGTGTATCTTATCTTCAATGCACAAAGATCTTTTCACTTCACTGTCTGTGTCTTAGCACCACTTCAGTCACTGCTACACAATAACCCAGTGGATGCTCTTCCTCCCCCTCCTAAGACAGCAAGCTTGTTTGTTTCTTTGCCTTGAGTGGAAAGAGGGACCCTAATGGAATACACCTATAGCTCCCTCATGGACTCCACTTCCTGCGTTGATGAAGAACGTTGTGTCTTACAAGTTTGCAGTCAAGCAAGCGGTTGTTGAGGTTCAGATTCAATGCTAAAGCTCATGCTGGTGTGTAAAACAGCTGGAGATTATACAAACAAATCTTGTAATGCTTTGATCCCGTTTACTCTAGGGAGAATGAAGTGCATTACAACACATTTCAATAAGAGCAAAAAATAGAAAAATAATTATGGTCTCCCAGATGTCCCTTCCACAGGAAAATCAAGGACAGGGGCTGGTGGTATAGAACAGGCAGCTGGAAAAGGGGCTGTAATGGGTGGTAAAAGGAGGTCTCAGACATCTGAAGCGTGAGCCATCAGGTCCTATAAAGCCTTCCTGATTGTTCTTGTGGACCAACAGCACTTTTTTGATGGCATCCCACTCATACCCTATTTCATGAAATCTTGAATTTGGTTCAAGGAACTGCAAAGCCTAGGAAAGACAAAGGAAATGATGAAGTCAGGTCAAATTTGTTTTATTTTTCATGCCCCTGGCATTTCAGATTGGTATAAAAGTAAACTGAATACATCATATCAAATCAAAATCAACATCACTCAATGCCAAACTTGAACTTTGCCTCAAAGGGCTTTAAACTTTCTACATATGACACCCTCTGTCCTAAGACCCTCAGACTGAATAACGAAAAACTAGCCCTCTGAGCATTGGTACTTTTTAAACATCTCTCCCCGGTGTGTTCCTCGTTCTTCATGATGCTCTCTGCGCTTTAAACGGACCTCTGAGACTATCACAGTGCAGGTGCATTTATACGGAGACTTGATTACACACAGGTGGATTCTATTTATCATCATTAGTCATTTAGGTCAACGTTGGATCATTCAGAGATCCTCCGTGAACCTCTGGAGAGAGTTTGCTGCACTGAAAGTAAAGGGGCTGAATAATTTTGCACGCCCATTTTTTCAGTTTTTTATTCGTTAAAAAAGTTTGAAATATCCAATAAATTTCGTTCCATTTCATGATTGTGTCCCACTTGTTGTTGATTCTTCACTAAAAATTACAGTTTCGTATCTTTATGTTTGAAGCCTGAAATGTGGCAAAAGGTTGCAAAGTTCAAGGGGGCCGAATACTTTTGCAAGGCACTGTATACTGGCGGGGGCATCTTTTGTCACTCTCATAGCCTCTCTACCGGTGTGCCGCAGGGCTCAGTTCTTGGTCCTCTCCTCTTTTCTATCTATACTTCATCCCTAGGTGCCATCATTCACTCACATGGTCTTTCCTATCACTGCTACGCTGATGACACACAGCGCTTCCTGTCCTTTCCACCGGATGACTCCACTGTCTCATCGTGCATTTCTGCCTGTCTCTCAGACATCTCAGCCTGGATGAGTGAGAGACACCTTCAGCTCAACCTCTCCGAGACCGAAGTCCTTGTCTTCCCAGCCAGTCCTTCGATGCAACACAACATCAGCATCAACATTGGATCTACAGTGATTGTCCCCACTAAATCGGCCAAAAATCTGGGGGTCATCATCGACGACCAACTGAGCTTTAAGGACCACATCTCCTCAGTCTCTAGGGCTTGCAGATTTGCTCTCTACAACATCAGGAAGATCAGACCCTACATCATGGAATATACAACCCAACTCAATGCACAGGCGCTGGTAACATCTCGTCTTGATTACTGCAACGCTTTGTTGATGGCGTTACCAGTATCCACAATCAAACCCTTGCAGATGATCCAAAATGCAGCAGCTCACCTCATTTTTAATCAGCCAAAAAAGACCCATGTCACACCACTTTTTATATCTCTACACTGGCTTCCTGTAGCTGCTCGCATCAGGTTCAAAGCTCTGTCTCTTGCTCACAGGGTGGTTAACTCAACAGCTCCCGCTTACCTCAACTCACTCATTCAAGTCTACAATCCTTCCCGCCCGCTGCAATCTGCCAACGAACGACGTCTGGTGGTCCCAGCACCGCACAGAAAACACCAAGCAAAACTGTTTAGCGCAATGATCCCACGATGGTGGAACGAGCTACCAAACTCTGCACGCTCAGCTGACTCTCTACCAATATTCAAAAAAACTGCTGAAAACAGAACTCTTCCGCGTCTTCCTATACACTTAAATCTCTTCAAAGAAAAAAGAAAAAAAAATTCCTTTCTGCTCTTTCTCGCACTTGCATCTCGTGAACTGTGAACACTTTTCTGATAGGAGTTTGCTTTGATGTTTTCTCCTTAACTTAGATTTTTGCTTGCTTTGTACCTCACTTGTAAGTCGCTTTGGATAAAAGCGTCTGCTAAATGACTAAATGTAAATGTAAATGCAATTGTAGAATGTGTTTTCACGTACTAGTTTTTGTGTGTTACTCTTATTGTAGTTCATTGACTCTGGGGCAAATGTAACTTGAATCTTGGGTATGACTGGTGGACTGCCAATGAGCAGGTTGTTTCGAAGAGGGGGGGGTTGTACCAAACTGGCTCTGGATCAACAGAATCAGAGCGCTTAGGAAACGTAGGAGAGGTAATGATAATTTGTGGATCATCTGTGCATGGCAACCAATCGATGGGTTTGTGGGTAAAGCCCGCTTTGCCTGGGAGGGCAGTGTTGGTGCTGGGAGGGGATGAACTGTATACGATGACCCTATCTAAGTAGCCACTGGTGGAGATATGGGGATATTGGGTGGGAGGCTTGTTTTGAGCTCCAGTTTGGCAAGGAGTTTCGCTTCCCACTAGGTTGGGGGTATGTTGCTCGAGACTGCTAAGCTGGGATTTCCATGGTTCAAAGGGTTGAAGCAGGCAGTGGAGTGAGGAGAAAGTTATGAGTTAGCCCCCCTAGGATGAGGCTCAACACTTGTGGTAGATCCCGGTCCTTTGGCAAACTTCAGGTGCACAACAATGTTTTTTTTGGAGAGCAGTGGTTTCCTCTTTGATGTTCTTCCCTGGACACCATAGCTGTTCAAAGTTCTGCGCACAGTAGACTCATGAACAGAGATGTTAACCAGTTCCAAGGATTCCTTTAAGCTTTTAGCTGTTACTCTAGGGTTCTTTTTTACCTCACTGAGCATTCTGCGGCATGCTTTTGGAGTCATCTTAGTTGGGCGCCCACTTCTGGGGAGAGTAGCCACAGTGTTAAATTCTCTCCATTTATAGACTATGTTTCTTACTGTGGAATGATGAATATCTAAACTCTTTGAGATTTCTTTGTAACCCTTCCCAGCTTTATGCAAATCCACAACTCGTGATCGTAGGTCTTCCGAGATCTCTTTTTTGCGGGGCATGGCTCAAATCAGGTGGTTTACCCTCTGCAAAGATAAGCAAACGTTTTTGAGTGTTTTCATACGTAGCTATAACCCACACAATATTTTTTCAATTAACAGTTTACCGTTTGAGATCAGTATTATACTTTTGCTATTAGCACTTTGAATGTTTACTGGGGGTTTTCAATTAATTGTGTGTGTTAACTTAAGCATATTGTGTTTATTTTTAATTGCAATTTAGATGAAGATCAAATCACATTTTATGACCTCTTAATGTATACACCTAAAGATATGACATACGTTTTCTAGCCACTGCATATCTGCTAAATCTCAAAACAGTCAGTGATTCCATTTACTGTTTCTGCTGCAGTTTTCTTATATTTTACTTTTGTCAATTTTTAATTATTAGTAGAAATAGCAAGGATGTGGATGACTTTTTCTGTCTACAAAGGTCCTACAAACGTGTTGTCAACGCATATTTGGATGATGGTTAGAAAAATAAATTTTACTTATTTGACACCGGCCACACAAGTAAATGCCAGTGTCATTTAACGGTATATACAAAAGAGCTTTAGTTAATGTGGTCACAATTTAACAATATGGTGACGGTAGCGTAATATATATATCCGTCGGGATAACGTCATGTCATACAATTAGGATAGAAACAAAGGATATAAGCAAACTTTGCTATTGTTTACACATGGTGTACTTTATATTTTGGCAATATAATGCGAGAGGCTTATTTGCCAATGTAACACTAGCTATTTCTGGCTAACCCAGTGCTAGCTGTTACTAATATGGATAATGTTACGCACCGGTTTCCCTCTACTTGTTGTTGGTAGTAGAGCTGTTCTACCGCCCTTTTCCTGCAATTGTTTCACCCACGTGAACGATAAAAGCAGCGCTGGACAGTGAATCATATACAATTTTTAATGTTTTCCCGTCAAGTTAGATGATTAGCACGCAGCCGCACTCCAGCATAAATATAGCCCCCCCCCCCCCGTGAACGCATGCGCGATGCGTGCTCGTTCACGTGACCTGAGTTAGCTCCTGAAGAAAAGTCCGACTTCTAATTTTTTGTTTCAGTAATAGCATTGATAGTAATATTAAATCCGTTGATAACTTTATACTCTAAATTAAATCTACATTCATTAATTGATTATAAGCCTTAATTTTTAGAACATAGCAAGTCAGTTCCTCAACTGTCAAAAGCTTGTGCTTAAAGTTTGCATCCTCCATCACTTCAATGCCATTTCAATGTAAGAGCATGTAAACTTAACCCCAAACCTAACAATAATGCACATTTAGCTGGTACAAACATTATTTTATCATCAGAAGAAAAATATGCCAAGGTATGTATAAAAACGTTACAGTAAAATAATGAAATTAAATTAAAATTTGCATCCCTTTGAGTAATAAAAAAATAACTAAAAAAATAATAATTTTATTAGCTGTATGTGCATTAAATATTATACAAATAACTCTTTGTGTTACTGTTAAAATAAAGGGATGCAAACATTTGCACCCAGCTGTACTTTTTTATTTTTTCTGCTGACTTGGCTTCACAGCTGGATGTTTCCAGTTGCCACTAAAAATACCTAGATGGACAATCATTTCTATTGTTGCTGCCTTTGCCCATCTGCTGGGCTGACAGAACAAAAATGCAAATGCTGCAGAAGAGAAAAACAAGGAGAAGGAGAATTGTACTTCCTCACCTGCTTCATGTAAAACATTTAATCTGTTGAGATCATAGTGAGAAAATGAATATTATCAATTAAGCTCAGAAAGCAATGTCAGGAACAATCACAGCCTCACTGCTGAAAATATGCATACATTTTATCATGTGGATTTTCCAAATAATTTAAGAGTTAATTAAACATCTTGCAAATCACATTGTATGGGCTTTGGAAAGACCACTTAGTTCACCCAGCATTTTATATGCCAGTAAGAAATTTTGATGCTCGTGAGATTCATTTAAGTACAATGTTCTATTAAGTGACGACCTAAAAGACACGATACCCTAAGTTATGAGAATCTACTTGGACTACATTAAAAATTAAAGATCAATCGGACTCATGGAAAAGTCCAGAACCTGCTCTGTTGTATTCACCCAAACTTGTGGGCTTTCAGAAGAAAGGCAAGTGGACATACTTTGTGTGGCTAATGAAACCATACTTGAGTCACATATAAAGACAATACCACTGTGTTTGTAAGGTAAGCCTAGTGTTCACAGTAAATTGAGGAGACAGAGAACCAAACTTGGTGAAAAGACTTTTCTTGCCAATTATGTTACCCACATACCAGAATTACAATGTGGCCTGAAGTGTGAATTCAAGGTCCCTTATTGCCCCTTGTTCCAGGGAAATCTTTATTTACTGAACGGGTGTGCTCATCTATCTGGTATGAGTGGGACTGTATATTCTGCAGTGCCAATATACCCATCTGGTTGCTAATATTTAAACAAGTTAAAAGGTGTCTGTATTATTACTGTGGACAAAAATACATTTGATAAACCTGGGGTTGTCTAAATATAGAAAGGTAGTTAGTGATTTTCTTTCAGCATTTGTGAAACAGAAACAAAGTACTTGTTCTGCCCCAAGGTAAGTGCCAAGTCCCAGTCACATTTTGCTCATTTTAAGCCCTTAATCTGTTGCAATGCCTCTCACAATCACCAACATTACTACAAAGCCCAACATTATATACAGTACAACACAGGGGCAGTTGTGCCCTAAAAGTTAGACAAATAAGCTTGAGATCAGGAGTTTGCCAGTTCAATCTCTTGGATCTAAACAGGTTTACTGGCATTGTACTGGGTAGCTTCCAGGTTTAAATTTGTTTTCCAGTGTAAAGGTGATAATGACATTCCTGCAAAAAGAAGCAAATCATTGAAACTGCCTTTTTGGGGGGGATAAGAATTATGGAAATTGCTGCCATGTTTACCCTTGGTGAAAGTGAGCACACTTGCTTTTTAAACATATTTAGCATGAAAACAGCAGGTCTACAACACATGGTATAAAAATAAAGGATGCTGACCATCTTTTTAACAAGTGGACCAAAACAGCTTCATAAGAAAATGGCCTTTGGTGTGTTGTTACTGAGCCTGTTCTTAATTTACGTTTAAGATTGTGGAGACAAGAAAAAAACCTAAATATACAACTCCCATTTTATATTACATGTGAGAAAAAAGTGGACAACAACCAAACCAAAACCAACTAAAGACTTGAAGACCATTCATTATCTCCCAACAATTATTCAAGATCCAAAGTGCTAAATAACAGTCACACAACACGAAATTTTTCTATTGCACTGTTATGTGGCTGCAAAGACAACTCTTACTTACGTCTCCTTTTTTCAAACACTTTTTAAGTCGGAAAAAATAAGTCAATGACAGTTGAAAACATCACTTTTGTAAGTTAACATATCTTACATTATCATATCAAACTCTTTATTTTTAAATCAAAGTGTCAGTGTACTTTTTAAATAAGGTGATAATTATGAAACATCTGTGTGTGCAGTTTATGACACATCAGTGCCAGTGAGTTATGGGATAGTTCTTAATATTTTCTACAGAGAAAATCCCCATCTCTCCCCACTCATTTAGCAGGCCATTCCAGTGCAGTTCAAAGAGTGTACTGGGGCAGTAGTATCTCTTTATGTTCTGAATTATAATGATTAAGGATCTATTGTGCACTTCCTAAAACAGAAAGTAAAGAAACTGAATCTTTAAACTGACATGAAAAAGTGCCTAAATGAACAGAAAGACAACATGAACAAATGAATGAAAGCACAAAGTACAAGAGAACTAGATGCAGGGCACCAGAGCAGAGAGGGCACTTCTTCAGAGTCAAGTCCTCTGTCTGGTGAATGTCTATTTTTTTTAAATTAACTTTTATTGTTAATTGTTCATTTTGAAGAGAGCCTTCTCAAAACACCCTATCCCCTCCAGCTTTTAGTAGGTCTTGTGAAAGTTGGCATCTCTGTCAGACTAGTCTTTCGTGGTGCACTCATTGTTGCCACCTTTCCATTTGGTCCTGCAGCTCTGCCTGCAGTCAGAATAAAAACTTCTAAGTGGAAGGAAATCAGAAAGGCATCAAAATGCAACAGTTCCCAGCTCTTTCATTCTTGAATAACCTAGCAGTAGCCAATCCTGGAACACAACTCCACGCTTTCTTCTGAGATGGAAAAAAACAAAACAAAAACAAAACACCACCATGAAGTATCGTTGTACTTTGACCCCCTCCACTCTAGGCACACAGTTTATAAGAAGTGCTGAGAAACAACACATTTTAGCACAAAGAGAAATACCCAGCTGTCCCTTCCACAGCCAAAGCTAGGGCGGGACGAGGTGCTATATGGCAGGCAGAAGGAAAAAAGGGGCTTGGATGGGTTGTAGCAGGAAGTAAAGCCTGGGCTGGGCTTTGGCTGGCTAGCTTTGCTCAGCTAGCTGTAGCACGAGCCATCAGGTCCTCTAGAGCCTTGTCCTGATCATTGTTGTGGACCAACAGCACTTCTTTGATGGTATCCCGTTCAAACCCCATTTCACCAAATCTTGACATTAGTTCAAGGAACTGCAAGGCCTGAGAAGGAAAAAGAAAAGGTTAGCTACTGCATACCATACCATTATCAGGAAATGCAATATTGACCATATTTAAAACTAAAGAGTGCCGCTTCGAATTATTTAAATTGTTAAAATATCCACAAAATACCTACGAAATTGTACAAACCTTTTCCTCTGAGCATTGGTACATGTCTAAACATTCCTCGACTGCACTTGCATCAAAGCCTCGCTCACACAGACGCCCAGATAAAATAAGGTAATCCAGTACCTTGAAGATACAAGTACGTTATTTGTTTTTGTTTTTTTTCTGCTCTGAATGTAATTTTTATTACACTTAAACTGGAACTACTTATACTTTGCTCTTTACTGCTAAATACATTTTTGATACAACAGTTTGAGGCAATTAATTTTTAAGGCTATATTTACAAATTTACTGCATATTTATGCATATATCAGAAAGTAAATGTGTCACACATCCAGGATTCTGTGCACTGGGGTGAGAGGAAGTCGCACCTGCTCCACATTTTGCCCTTGTCTCTGCATGGCCCGTATGACCCCCTCATAGTTGTAGCCCATGCTCACTAGAGTTTCCACACACTGACGCTCACTAGGGGTCATGCTGAGCAAAGCTCCACCACATGGCAGACCAGTTGATACAGACCCTGGGTTGGCCTAGTGAAAAAGCATGAAAGGATTTCAATAAGGTTATGAGAATTCCTATTTACAATTTCTCGTTAACGCTATGTTTCTGTACCACAAACAAACTGTACAAACAATTGTCAAATGTACATGTATACACACTGGTTTTGGCGTTCCACTCTTGGTATAGATGGTGGGCTCAGGAGCCACAATAACTTGAGTCTTGGGTACAATTGGCGGACTGCCATTGGACAGGTTGTGTCGAGGAGTAGGTATGGTTGCAGGGAGGGGGCTGTACCTAAAAGGCTCGGGGTCAACAGAATCAGAGAGCTTGGGAAAGGTTAGAGAACGGATGTTACATGGTCGGTCATCTGTGTCAAACCCCACTCTACCAGGATGCCCAACTCTGTCCATGTCCAGCAGGGTAACCAACCCGTTGGGTTTGTGGGTAAAGCCTGGTTTAGCTGGAAGGCTGGTGTTTGTGATGGGAGGGGATGGACTGTTTCCACGTGATGCAGACCCAATATGTGTGACCTCTGGTGGTGATACAGAGAGAGGGGGTTGAGGTTGGGGCTGGCTCTGGAGGATGTTTCTGAGCTCTTCCTTATCATCCAAAGTTTTGAGTTCTAGCTTGTCAAATGGATCCTCTTCACGCTCAAAGTCAGCTAGGTTGAGGCTGTTTGGCTGAGGAGTGCTAGGCTGGGTTTTCCTGGGTCCAAGGCTTGGGGCAGGTAGTGGGGTGAGGATGGCGTTATGACTCAGCCCTGCCAGGACAGGATTCATCGCTGGTGGTAGAAGGTCCTGTTCCTCTGTAGTAGGTGGGGCTTTCTTCCCTCCACCTCTATCAATGTCCTCCCTGCTCTCTGCCTCCTGCTTGGCTACTGCTCTGGCCTCTGCTGCTCTGGCCTCAGCTAGTTCAACCCCCCAGCGCACACTGCGCCTCTCCAGAGAAAAGTCATACTGTTGAGACCATAATAAAAGGAAAAGTAATGGTAATGAGTAAAAAAGGACAACATTGTAGCTATACATTAATCAATAACTAAATAAATAATAAACTCCTCTTAGAACACTACAGCCTGCTAAATGATCACTTAGTTTAATCAGCACATAGGAAACTGTTAAAAAACAGAATATTATAACAATCATAAAGAGAGGATTTATTGTAGTGTATTAGTTTTAATTATGTGTAACATATTCTTGTTGTTTCTCCACAAATAACATTTCAAAAATAGAAATTAGTCCTAATGTGGATTTGAATCCATTACTTTCTTTTATCAATGCCAACTGTTTAATTTAAATTACCTAAAAATAATTCAGATATTTCCAATATTCATCAATGAATTTTCTCAAGTCCATTTATGATTATTACAGTTGTCTCATCTATTATTAAACTGTATTTTAAGTGACACAAAAGGAGAGAAAAAGAACAACCATCTCCCTGTATTCTCAAGTTTAGCATCAGAAATTGACATACCCGTAAAATTCAACCACTAGTTTGTAGTCTGTCAAAACAGACTGAGACTTAAATATTCCTATCATGTCAATAAATCAAATTGTGGCTCTAGAATATGGCCTTCAACAGCCTATTTGAATCAAGTAGCAGTTGTGCCAAAGTCACTAGGCTGTTAATATGCAATTACAAACAACATACAATCAATATTTGTACTATGACACCCCCCACCCATCAACCTCCATCCTCCAGGCAGCCATCACCACAATTTTAATTAAATTATGTGGAAAACACAGCACAACGAAGTATAGTATGCCAATATTATTCCCTTTCAAAAGTATCAGTGATTGTAAGAGATACCAGAAGGGTTCTGTCTTAAAGCCTTTTTGTTTATACGATAGGGTTTTTTCTTACTTTAAAAATCTGTTGCAGTACATTTGCTCGCTTACAGTTTGGGTCTGATACAAATTGTTGTTTATGTTTTATTTATTTTGTCATCTGTACCTCAATCAATTTCCCTTAGTAACCTACCTATATATTGTATAATTTCTATATCCTAAGTGGAGCCTGTCACGGCTAGCACCAGTGCACAATCCAAATCTTCCTTATTTCTGACTAACCTGTGTCTCTACCAGCAAAGAGCCCCAGTCTGGTAGACAGAAACCAACAGGCAGCCCCACTTTAGCTGGGCAGCGAAATTTTTCATTGATCTTGAAGGGAACTTCATCAAGGTAGCTGATGGGTCCTGTGCACAAAACATATACACGAACCAAATAAATGTAAGTTATAAGCATAGACTCTGGAACTACAGCCACCAACAGAGCTATAGGACTGTTCACTTACAACTCAAAGCAACAAGTACTCGACAAAACAAATATTAAAAAAAAAAAAAAAAAGTCCTCACCATTGTTGTATACGTCTGAGCCAGACTTCCTCGCAGCCATTTAGAGACTCTGAAAACATGAAGTGTCAAGTTAGTGAATTTACAAAGAGAGTTTAGAGTAATTAGGGGAACTCCCTGGTCATACTTCCACTTGCATTCAGTCCTGACCTTTTGTCCAAAAGGGTATTTTATGATATATACACTGTCTCTCACTAACATCTGAAAGTTGTTCTGCACTGGTATTATGCCTTTCATCAAAGCATAAGAGCAATAATACTATAACATGTCATCACACTTTTTCAAACTATAAGTTTCCCACTGTCTCTTCATCTCACTTTGCACATTTGCCTCATATGATGTCATTATGTGGTCATGCTGCGCAACAATGGCTGATATGATCAACTGGGATACCACTGTTTTCACATTAGCTGAACACATTACTTTGATCTGTGTGCCAGAGCAAACCAATGCTCAGGAGAAAATGTTTTTTATTTCATCAGCACAGTAAAATTGAGCTGATGTGTAAATAAAGCATACTTCATGATCCATGAACTGAATCTTAAACACCTTACTGATAATGACCAAACTCCTAGTACTTCCAAAAACACTGAATATAAAAACCAAACTATTAAAAAAAGATAAAAAAATAAATGCGTTTAGTGATGAAATTTGAACATTTATCAAACCAAGGACAGACCAGTGTGTCTACTCAACATGTCTTATGAAACGGTTTACAAATTAGCTCCAAGCAAACAAACAGTAAAATGACTATTAGGATGTTAGTAGTCATACCTAACACTGAACCTTGTGGGCTCTGATGGGGAGGTATTGCCTTAATAACCATCAATCACATATCTTGAGTAAAGTGTAGCTAGTGCAGCCGTTACCCTATTATTAGAAGTAAATAGGAATAACTTTATATCACACGCTGCGCCACAAGTTGTAGCTGTACCCGGTAACGCTAACTGTTTGATAATGTCAAACAGTTTAACTACAGCGAATACATACACCAGACACTAGTGAAAACTTGCCAAGGTAGCGCTAGTTATGTTAGCCAATCTGGGAGGGGGGCTATCACTAAAATATTTGTGAACAACACGGTAACGAAAGAAATGGAGTTCCTCACATTTTCAGGGAATTTTATATTGGGTTCTTAGGGCTTTAATTTGTCACGTATGGGTTGTAGTACTGTTGGCAACCGACTTACAGTAGTGCTACGACGATATTTCTTGCTAGCATTAAGTTAGGCTATTGCAACTCTGACAGCGTTAGTTAGCAACAAGCTAAGCTATCAGTATTTTGGTTACTCCTAACGCTAGTTCAGCTAGTTTAAAGCAAAACTGTAAGTTACCTAGCGTTACAACAATTTAGTTAAAACGTGGACGTAAGGTGTGACACCCAAACCAAATATAAAAGTCCAATAAATACCGTGGATGACAATTACCATTTGCCGCTGGCTGATGTTTTGGGTGATACTAACGTTCATGTGAATAACGTTAGCTTCACCAGTGGCCTGACTGTAACGTTATGTGGCAGGACAGGACCGATTGCTGCCTTTCTGCCACCGCCCCTTAAATCAAACGGATCTTTCATGAAAACACGTTTTTTCACCTGTATCTGCTCCGTCCTGTTCTTTCAAATCCACACGACGTCTTGTCAAGGTAACACTCCAATTTTCCTCCCGTGAATAAGTTTTATTTATACTGAGATCTCTTTCCTGCTTCGGTGTAAGACGCCATCTTGATTTATCAAGCTCCCTTCCACTGGTTCCTGTTCGACGTCACTCGACTACAAGACGTCAGAACATCGCAACACTAGTTTGCACTGTCTAGAGATCAATGACTGAGATCACTGTTGTACGAATAAAATGGTTTGATGTTGTGCCATTCTTAAATTTCTCTAGTAACAGAATGTCAATGAGACTTGGCCTACTGAATAAATACCCTTCCCTTTGGGATAATAAAGTAAAGTAAGCAAGACAGCTAGGCTAATCAGACATACAGTATGTTTGTAAGAAATTAAATCAAGTGGAATTCGTATGCTTTTTATTACAAAATCAATCTAAATTATACCTCTAAATTGATCATAGCAGCGGATGTTAATTGTTTGTCCTCAAATCTCCAAAAAATTAAAACAAAACCAAAAGTGAAAAAGCCAAGACATAGCACATAATAAAATGCTGTTATTTTGATTACCAGAAATGTGTTATTTACGGTTAAAGTAAAAACTAAATCTAAATAGTATTGTTTTGTTTTTTCAACATCGAGTGCGCGCACGTCACGTTCAGATCCGTACGTGCTTTACGTTTTGCAGACACGCGCAATGATAGCCGGAAGCATCGATGGGAGGAAAATAAAAATCGATTAAATCCACTGTATTTCGCGAGTGTAAACCTTTCACTAACTGTGTATTTGTCGAACGAAGGCTCGAATATTGCAGTAATTTACACTGCCACACTGCTGGAGAAGACGTTAGAGAGCAGAAAGAGGCTCTATTTGAACGAAGTTGCTCGATAGGGGTTTAGCTGACGTGTGGAGAAGTTGAGACTACCAGAGAGCAGATAAACAAACATAAACAAGCAGGCTTCAGCTGAGCGCCTGTCCGAACCGAACCGAGCCAGCGGCGCGGAGGGATGTCAGGGGGAGCGAGGTTCCTCTTTTGAGCCCGAGAGTGATCCACAGGAGACGGTGACTTACACTGATACTAGCTCCATGTCAACTGTCAACACTGGCACACAAAGAATTTCGGAAACACAACACGAGGACCAGCCATAGGCTTTAGCAGAAAACCCACTGCTTCTCTCAGTGTCTCTTGTCAAGACATAGCCAGGATAGCATGGACATCCAATGAGCGTACCTTCCAGTTTTCAGCTTTAACCACACGAATATATATTACAGTGCAAGGAGGCAGAGGTAAACACTTTTATATTAACTTTGCTGTTTGTCCATAAAGGGCCTGCCAACTAAAGCACTGACCTGAGCTAGCTTGGCAGGCCACATATCCACTTTGTGTTAAAAATCTTCATGCAAGGTTCAGGTTTCCAGTTTCCTTTATCCTGGCGTTTTTGCTTAAAGCCTAATGTTAAAACAAACAAAGCTAACACATTCTAGGTGTTTGCTGCAGGGTCAGCTGTCATCATGAAAAAAAAAACACTTTTTAAGTAAAAACCTGATGATATCATTATGTTCATATAGTTTCTGACCAGTCTGCAACTCTCCCTTACCATTCAGTGATCTGTGGCCACTGGCGTCAGAATTGGGATTAACATGGCCCACCAGGCAACCCCTAGTTCCCAGAAGGCCCTGATGATGGAGCTGAAGTCTTTACAGGAGCAGCCAGTGGAGGGCTTCCGCATCACTCTGGTGGAAGAGTCTGACCTGTACAACTGGGAAGTGGCCATCTTTGGGCCCCCAAACACCTTGTATGAGGGAGGCTACTTTAAGGTGGGAAAAAAACATTGTATTGTAACAAATGATAAAATCAGTAATGTGAGCCAAGGGAACCATATTTATATATTAAAACACATTTAAAAAGACAAATTTAGATTCAGCAGGGATATATTATATGCAAATATATTTTGCAACTGTATTTTTGGGAATGTTTGCCTTTCTAGGTAGGGTAGTATACACTGAAAGCCACCCTAATTCGTTTAGTATTTGTGCAAAATAGGACAATGCTATACAACATATACTTAAATTGTAAAACTGTCAAAAATATATGAGAAGTTTTTCCTTTGTATTTACATTCATGAGAGGAGAGAATATCAGAAACACATTATACTATACTATACTAACTATATATAATTGCAGTACAGTGTGCTACTACTCTACTACTCTCCTTTTGGCTTATCCCATGTGTTCAGGGTCGCCACAGCGGATCATTGTCCGCATGTTGATTTGGCACAGTTTTTACGCCGGATGCCCTTCCTGACGCAACCCTCCCCAATTTCTACCGAGCTTGGACCAGCACTGCACAGATGGGGAGGGGAATGGGCTGTTAAGGGTTCAGTGTCTTGCCCAGGGACATTTCGACATATAGCCAGGGTTATAGGGATTATAGCAGGGATTGAACCACTCACCCTGTGGTCCGTGGACAACTGCCTTTACCACTGAGCTATAGCCGCCCCAATTGCAGTACAGTGTGGCATCTATAATTAAGACCTTGCTGCTAAAATGTACACTCGCCTGCCACTTTTTTAGGGACACAAAATGTTAATACCAGGTTGGAACCTATTTTGCCTTCAGAGCTGCCTAGATTCTTCTTGATATAGGTTCAACAAAGCGCTGGAAACATTCCTTAGAGAATTTGGTCCATATTTACATAAAAGTATCAAGCACTTAGCTGCAGATTTGTCCCATGTCTCCCATTCCACCACATCCTAAATGAGCTAAACTGGATTGAAACCTGGTAACTTAGTAGGTTATTTGAGTACAGCAAACTCATTGTTATGTTCAAGAAACTAGTTTGAGATGATTTTAGCTTTGTGAAGATGATCAGAAGGTGGGTAAACTGTGTTCATGAGGGGATAGACATGGTCAGTTACTGTGGCTTTTCTGTTAACTTGAAAAAGTCTGGGGGGTTTTTATGGTCATTTTTATCTGACCTCTAGCATCAACTAGTCAGTTTCACACAGAAAATGGCCTCCCACTGGATATGTTGTCTTTTACAGACCCTTTTCTGTAAACCATAGAGATGTTTGTGCATAAAAGTCCCAGTAGATCAGCAGTTTCTGAAATACTGAGACCAGCCTGTCTGGCACCAACAAGCATGTTAAAAATCACCTAAAATCCCTTTTTTCCTATTCGGATGCTCGGTTCAAACTTTAGCAAATACTATTGACCATGTTTACATGCCTAAATGAATTGAGTTGCTGCCATGTGATTGGTTGATTAGATGTTTGCGTTAATTAGAGGTTAAATAACCAAACTATTCCCTAAATTTAAGGCAGAGCTGTTTTGTTGGAAATGTTAGGTTGTTAAGTTTGACATATTTCTTATTTAAAACAGTGGCCACTGAGGGTGTTTGAGATCATTGCTTGCTCAGATTGTAAAAAACAGACAAGTAGTAACAGTGGCTCTGGTTGACCTCAAAATGTCAAAGTAATTAAAGTTGTTTTCATTTTTGTTGCAAACAGTAGACTGTCTTAACTGTTTGAGATTTTTGTAATCTTTAAATCCATTCCTGTAGCAGTTGATTTTTTTTTTTTTTTCATTGGTTTTTCAGTTCATTCTGTTCTGTCCCTCCAGTCTTCGGGTCCAGCCTTCTCCCCCCTTTCTGTATGATTGTTGTGCTTCAGATGGCTATTTTTAGCAATGAGACCAATTTAAATGGCACCTCAGCTCAGAGAAAAAGTAAGAGAGAAGGGCACCACTAGTCTCGTCCTCTTTTCTTTTATGTTACTTATTCATTGAAAGTGTTACAGTAGGAGCCTGTTTTCAAGTTGCCTTCCAGGAATGGCAAAATAATACAAAACAGGTTTTACTGGAGTCTACTTCTGTAGCTGGTCATTGTTGACTATATTTTGTTTAGATTTTACAGTGACATCCTTGTCTTATCTTTTGTCAAGGAAATGTATATCGAATAATTTTTTTATAGTCTTTTTTTACAGCCTTGAATCACAGGTTTGTATTACAAGGTTTCAACACTGTGTAGAACTTATTATAATATACTTTCTATCCTTAGATAGGGGTAATATAAGGAAAAAAAAAACTCACACACACAAAGACAAACCTTGACAGGAACACAAATGCTTGAGACCTCACTGCAACAAAAGAGGGATTCCATCTTTAAGCACAGACAGTCCAGCAAAAACTGCCATTGGTTGGAAGTGAAGTTCAGCCTAGACATACAGTATTTACAATCTATTATACTGATAAGAAATAAAAAAATGTTTAACTTTAGTTTTTGACTAGTGAACTACAATATGTAACTTTTATACTGCTAAACATACACTAAAGAACATACCATACATAGTCCTGGATTTGGGACACTGACAAGATGTTTTTGTATGTGTATAGGCTGCATGTATGTATGCTAACTGTATACAACTTATGCCAGAGGGCCATGACATTTGTGTTTTTAATGCCCTAAAGCTACAGGAGTGTAGTGACTTGTTGTGGGCCAATGATAGTCCTATCAGAGTGCCAACAGCTCACTGGGAGCTTAGTGTTGTTAAACACACCAACGCCTACAGTTCTTTCACCTAGATAATTGCAAAATACATTGGAAACAAAATACAGAAGAACCCCAAGCACTTAATGTTATGTCATCATATGTTTAGATTTATCAGAATTAATAATTACTGATAACACAATTTGTCAGTTGCTTCACTGTGTAATTGTAGGTATTGCTGAATCCATGAATCTGTTGTCATTTATTTGAGATGGGAAGGCACAGGAACTTGTGAAACTAGAAAAGTTAGTCAAGAGGAGGTTTACATTAGTTGCATCGTTACAGATTGACGGGTAAACTGAATGAAATTTGCAAGATCAGGCACTTTGGCTTAAAGCAGCTATTCTGAACACTTATGGTTTCTGAATATTAAAATAAGATTAATAGCAACTTGCATGTCATTGAGACATCTGGAAATATGTCTTTTTGACGTGTCACCTAATTTTGTTTAAAGAAGCATGAAATATATTTTGTATTTCCAGAGAATATGTTAAGTTAAGACACAGTTAAGACTTGTGTTTTAGTTCTATTTGGAAATTGTCATTTCACTTTTCACATATTAGTGTGCTAAAACATCAGCTTATTCCTCTCTGTGCTCTGTCCATCCTCAAGCTACAACCCACAGGCTTGAGGGAATTTAAATTTAGCAAAGCAGAAGTTAAGCTTGGCTGTTTGTATGTTTTAACTGTCAACTTCTGTTTGTTCTTTCAGGCTCACATCAAGTTTCCAGTTGACTACCCATACTCCCCACCAACCTTCCGCTTCCTCACCAAGATGTGGCACCCAAACATTTACGAGGCAAATGTTCTTCACTAAATGTTTTTTCTAGATAATAGTAATAGTTAAGAAAAGCAGTTTTTATTTAGGGGTAAAACGTCTTCATTGCAGATGTTACACGGCACATGTTCTTTTCTTTCCAGAATGGCGATGTGTGCATCTCCATTTTGCACCCTCCAGTCGATGACCCTCAGAGTGGGGAGCTGCCCTCTGAAAGGTGGAACCCCACCCAGAATGTTAGGTAATGTCTAACACACAGCATCTGTTTTCGTATGCACCTACATAAATCTATACTACACAATAGACATCCTTTGTAGGTTGACTTTTTATATATTTAATATTGTCAGTAGATTTGAATATTTGAATAAGCACAGCTTTAGAAGTACCATGGGCTTAATTTCAGAAATGTTAGCATATAGTTTGAGATATAGTATAACTTGTCCAAATTAAAGTGGTTTAAAGTAACAGTTAATTCCTTCCTTTGATCCTTCCATTGTTCAGCATCACGTCTAAAGAACAAGACACTACTGCAGGGCAGCTTTCAGCATTCCTTTTAAATTTAGCATGTCAGCATGATACGTTTTCTCCAGGAGGAGAGCTGAGTAGCTGTGTCTTTATTTCAAATTGGGTTTAGCATGTACCATAACTGAGAAGAAGAGGAAAGAAGAGAGGAGAGGCATCTATCTGGGCTGGGATACAGCTCACTAGAGTTTCAAAAAGCCTGTGTGGAGCTCTTCTTTTGACAGGATCTGATCCTCATTTTTTTCTTTTTGGCTTTTGTGTGTTGCATCACGATCAGGACTATCCTGCTCAGTGTTATCTCTCTGCTCAATGAGCCCAACACCTTCTCTCCAGCCAATGTGGATGCTTCTGTGATGTTTCGCAAATGGAGGGACAGCAAAGGAAAGGATAAGGAGTATGCAGAGATCATTAGGTAATATAAAATATTGACTTCTTAAAGAGGATCTCTGACACCAGAGAATTATATTGCTTCCACTAAATCCTTACACTTAAGAAATAACCAGGAACACCTTGATTTTGTCCCTTTTGGCCCACAGGAAGCAGGTGTTGTCGACAGCAGCAGAGGCTGAGCGCGATGGCGTCAAGGTCCCGACCACACTGGCAGAGTACTGCGTCCAGACCAGAGTTCCCTCCCAGGACAGCAGTTCAGACCTCCTCTATGATGACCTTTATGATGATGACATGGAGGAGGAGGAGGAGGAGGAAGATGAGAGTGAAATGGAGTCTGTAGGTGAAGCAGGGGGGTTCAGCACTGTGGAGGACAGCGGGACGTCCACTCGATGTTATGACAACCAGGATGACTCTGGCAACGAGGACTCATGATGATCTGGATGTTAACTTCTTCCTACCAACTCCCACCAACCTTCTTTTATGTGTTACAATTTTCAATGTGCGTGTGAGTGTGCCTGTGTGCGCGCGTGTGTGTGTGTGTGTGTGTATTTGCACATACAGTGGGGTCAAAGTCTACTGCCAAAACCTTTTCATCATTTATTAAACTAATAGTTCTCGAATGCTATTACATGTGTTTTTAACAAAAGTTTGTTGGTACTGTTTTCAGTGAAAGTTAGATTGCGTGTTTCCACCGTTTGCCTTAATTACAGCTTTGCACTCTGTCCGCCATCAAATACTTTGTTTGAGAACTGTTGCAGCACTGCTTGAGAGTGTTATATATCAAATTTTTAAATGTTCTCACCAAAGTGGGGTCATCATGCATCTTCTTCCTTACAATATTAAACCATAAATGATGGCATGCTTCTGCAGAGTAGAGCAGTATTAATCTATGGTCACTATGTGATTAATCATGTTGTAGGTTACTGATTCCACATGAGCCAAAACATCCTTACACCTGATTATTTCTGTCACTCTGTTTGACGCTAGTTTTTAAATTCATTTCATCATTCTCTCATGCAAAGGTTATTAAGTTGTTTTGTAGCAACTATGGAGTAAAAATGTTTTTTTTCCTTCGTAAACAAGAATTTAAACAGTGACATTGCAGTATTGTTCTGTAATTGCTAAACCAGTACACATGTTTTGCTACTATGGATAGGGGTTTCATAATTGCTACAGTTCCATGATCTTTGAACTGTGGTTTTGTCAGCTGGAGCACAACTCACTCAACTGTGCCGTCTTTAGTTGTGTTTTCTCTACGTTCCGGTGAAAATAACTGTGCAAACATTTTAAAGTATTACCTTTTAGTAACAGTAAAATTAATTTTATTGTTAAATGGCCTGTGTAGGAACTTCTATGTGTTAATATCATAATTATGCTGCAAACATGGTCAGACAAAAAAGGTAGATGATCTTGTTCACATATATACCAGTAATTATATCCAAACAAAAAAAAATTGTAGTTCCAAATAATATTTATTGACCATTTGCAAAGTTAAAATCTATTCTTAGTTTTTGATAAATGATGAAAACATACTATCATTTGTGGTGGTCTCTTGAACCCCACTGTTGCAGGCTGGCTTTTTGTTTGGCTGGTCCTTGTCAGATTGTGTGGCTTTGTGTGAAAACATTGACTCTATCCACTGTCCCTACTTGCTGGTTTTTATGTACTTCTTTTGTTAAGCCAGTTACAATGGTGTGCTCTGCCACATTTGTCCCTTGTATTTTCTGGGATGACTCAAACAGTCTGGCTAATGGACTCTTTGCTGTTTGGCTCATTAACCAGACGACCAGCTTGTCCTTGCATCGTCCATCAGTGTGTCTGTGTCCCTCTCACGTCTGTCTGTTTGACTTTGATGCAATTCTCTTCAAACTTGCAAACACAGGCTCTGCCGTGACTCCAATCTCTTGGACCCACCTCCAGTCCATCACACTTGCTTCGTCATGATCCCTCAAAGCAGCATCACTTTTTTGGGGATGAAGTAAAAGACCGTATGTCAGTCGCCTCCTACACCTCTCTCTGCCTCTCAAACCTCAGGGCCTCAACAGACTTTCACTGAGAGAGAAAAAACAGTCAAAGAGAAACTTATTACATAAAACTGCTCCTCACCTCCACCTTGTTTTCTTACTTTATACATCACTGGGTGTTATTAGAAGGCAGAAAGTGAACCAATCCCACCACCAGCGTGTTTACACGTGAGTGCGTGTTGCTTGTTGTCCTAAATAAGGTCCTCAACTTATTTTCTTCTCAGTAAGATATAGTGAAATTTAAAAAAAAAAAAAATCCAAATAAACCAGGGGGGACATTGTCCTCAAGGCAATGCACATATTATATCGCGATAGATGTGAAAACGTTTTGCATTGTGACTCCAACTTGTGCTTAAATGCAGCTTGATATGAAAATCTGGACACCACATCCTGAATCTTTTTATTGACAGAGAAAATCCACATGCAGCTTAGTTTGACCATTACATTTAAATGAATTTGACACTAATTGCCTGTTATGTGTGTGGGTGTGTATATTTACATTTACTATTCATCTGTTGACAACTACAATGTCAGGGTTTTTTCATTCCTGTCTGTATTGAGTCAGTTCACACTTCAGTCAATGGGAAAGTTTGCCTAAATGACATTTTGGACTTTGTCTAGTTGAGAAAGCATCGAGTGTGTTAGCATTGTGTTCTTGTGCTGTTTTTGGATGCCCAAAGTGACTGAGGATTTGACTAATTAAAAAAGAAGCACCCGCTGATTATTGAACTTTTCAACGCAGTGAACAGCATATTGTGACTACAGCATCAAGTAAACCACAAATTTAAACTGCGTTGTGGATATGAATTTGTTGCTCTGTTCATTACAGCGGAGCAGTGGGGCAAACCTTTGAGCTGGTTGGATTTTATGACAAGGAAACCAAGTACAGCCCCATAACTGTTCATTTTAGAGACTACGCTGTGGATGCGTAGCAGAGGTGGATTTAATGCCAAGGGAGTGAAACATTTTCTCCTTGCTCTTTTGAGGCTCACAGAAACTATTCCATTAAAAACATGGAGAAAAAAATCCACTTCTGGACTGGATTTTTAATGGACATAAAAATCATGACTCAACGGGAAGTGGATAGATGCTAGAGATTGTGAACTTTTCTTGATGTGGTCCCCATTTTGCCCATTCCTCACTGTATAGAGAAGTCAATAGTAACAGTACCTGTTTCATGTGTGCCTGCTAAAGGAATAGTTTGACTTTTGAGGAAATAAATGTATTTGCTTTCTGGTGGAGAGTTAGATGAAAAGATCATTAAAGCTGTCATGATTGTCTTAACATAGGCCTGTATGGCTGGTAGCTGGTTATTTTAATGTAGTAAATAATGAAATCATGAATGAAATATGTCCAGCTGTAACAACATCCAACTACCAGCATCCTTTAAGATCACTAATTAACATTTTATATTTTAAGTTATTTGTTTAAGCCATATGAAAGTTGAAGCATAAAATCAACAATTTGATTTCTTTCTAGAGTCCCAGGCATATCTAACTATATCCTGCTCTCTCTCTTTGGCTGTAACTTAGTGAGGTTTAGAGGTGCTGTTATTTGAATTTGGCACCATAGGAGACAGCCAGGTTAAGCCTTTTCCCCAGTTTCCAGTCAACTGTTGCTAACTGGTTGGTGAGCCATTTTTACATATGAACAGCAACAGCAGATTTATACTTAGGACATCAAAGTGGTATGAAGCTTTTAATCTTTATCTCTGTAAGAAAGCAAATACATGTTCCCAACAGTTTAAGTAGTTTACAAATCAAATTTAAAGCTACAGCCAACAGCTGTTTAGCTTACCTAAGCACAAACAGCTAGCCTCCCTCTGTCCAATGGAAATAAAATCCACAATCAATTCCCTTTAAATCTCTGAAATTACCACATTATATCAGTTTTTCTTCTTTTTTTTAAGAAATGTAAAATGATTGTAGTTTACCAGAGGTTATTTGCCAGGCTGTTCCAACCATCAGCACTAACTTATTGAAGTTAGTTACTAGACTAACTTAAGTCTACTTTACCTTTTCCCACAACCAGGTGTTTCCCTTTGTTACCAGTCTTTGTGCTAAACTAAGCTAACTGACTGCTAGCAGTAGCTTCATATTTGACTGACATGTATGAGAGTGACATCATCCAACTCCCAGCAACCAAACGCTTTTCCCGAAATGTCCAACTATTGCTTTAATGTTTTTGCCTTCATCGTAAATTAAAAAATCTTTATCTCCATTATTGTTTTTGCTAGAGTAAAGTCTAAGTTTTGTGTAAGTTTGATGATAGAAATTTGATGATCAAATGAGAGCTCTTCAGTAGTAGGATCCACTATATTTTTACGTAATGTATGCTTTGTTTTTTTATAGTGAGTGAGGTGTAGAAAAGCTAAGGAGAAAGTTTGAGCAAAGAGAGCTACCAACATTTATTTTCTGCGAGTAATGAGGAAAATTCCCAAACTTGAAAAAGAAATGACTCAGTAAGAAGGACTGCAGTCTAACATTGGGATGTTAATCAAACATATTGTCATGTACAAATACCTTAATGAAGGCATTTAGTTCATTTAATCTTTGTGTGTGAGCATGTGTGTGCACAAGTATGTATTTTTTTAAGTGTGAGCCAAGTCATTGAGGTCCACCTGAGGCCTGTCCACAATGCTGCCACATGTCCACAATTATTGACGTTATTGCTGTCCTTGATGGTTTCTTTGATTTAAGTTCATATTTTCCTCATCATTTTGTGTTTGTGAGGATGCAAATGTCACTTATAAAGTTTCTATTGTAAAGAAAAAACATTGTTGGGAGTTGTTTTTATGTAGCTTTGACATCTGTTGTTAAGTCCAAATGTCATGGAAAACAGAAAACACAGCAAGTTGGACTTTGGAGTAAACCTGGGAATGATATGCATATGGAGCCATATACAGTAGTTATTGTGGATAAGTTGGAAAACCATTAAAAATAAAACAGTATGTCATTAAAATCTACTGTCAGGCTTTCACCTTATTTTACCACCGAATGTTGTGTAGAATACTGTGTAAGTAAGTAAGTTTAGTTTTTAAAAGGTTGTCTAATCCAAGTCACATAAAATACTTAGTATTTTATGTAATTGTCCAGATGTTGCTGCCAGTGTCCCCAATCCAATACATCTAATTTAAATAAAATTGTATTTGTTGTGCACACAGCATTAGCAAAATGAAATTACAGCTACCCTACAGCAAAATGTGTTTATAAAAAGAAATATCTTTGTTGGTCTGGATAATTCATAGAACATACTGTGAACAGTTCTCTTTTTATTACAGCTATTTTCTACTAATGAAAGGTGTCTGAACCCCTTTGACAGCGTGAGACAGTTTCTGAAATGTTACATTACAAACAAAAGTCTTCATTTCTTCTTTCTAACATGACCGAATTTCATAAATGATTCACTAATTTCCTGGACACATTAAACTAAAATTAGATAGTACTGGATACTAGAGCTGAGTACATTGTTTTATTATTTTCAGTGCTGGAAAATAACACCACAGGTACAAGTACTTTGTTACTGTACTAAAGTAAAATTTTCCTGTATCTGCACTTGAGTAGATTTAGTTATGGCTACTTAGAGTTTTACTCCACCACATCTAACGGCAAATACTGTATCTATACTTTTTACTCCACTACATTTCTGATCAAAGTTGCATAACACATTACAGTCATGTTACTTTAACCCATCATTTATGTTTATTACCATTAATTGGTTAATGTACCCCCGAACATAAAGCAGCACTGGTGCACAGAAAAGGTCAGAGAAAAAAATAGTCCAGTATGTTTACTTCTAATACTTTGAGTACAACCCTAAGTCGAAATAAAGTTGGGATGATGTGTAAAATGTAAATAAAAACAGAATGCAATGATTTGCATACTGCATCAACCTATATTTCATTCAATAACATATCAGATGTTGAAACTGAGGCATTTTACCATTTCATGGAAAATATTAGCTTATTTTGAACATGATGGAAGCAACACATTTCAAAAAGTTGGAAGAAGGGCAACAAAAGGCTGGAAAAGTAATTGCCCCAAATAATAAATAAATGGAGGAGCATTTGACAACTAATTAGGTTAATTGACAACAGGTCAGTAACATGACTGGTTATAATATACTTCTGTACTTGTCTTTTTCTAATAACTGTGCAATCCACCTTCTCCCCATCCCTATCTTATCCCATGGTATATTTCTGGTGTTTTAACTAAGTTGTTCCACGTTCTATATTTTGGTTTTATTCCACCACGTCCAGTATAAGGTATTCTGCCTCTTCATTGGATGATGATTTTCAAAAATGCAGTACATCAATGTAGTTTCATTGCTAGTCCTCTGATGTAAACTTTCAAAGGTCTGCAGAATACTCTGTTTTAGAACGTAAGGTGAGGAAAAAAGTGGTTTCTGTCCCCACCATGTGGTAGCATCTACGGTTTATATTTTTTTAAATGCAGTTACCTTTCACTTGACATATAACAAATTCAAAGAGACAGCAACACATTTGTGTGTGATAACTTAGATCAAATCAGTAACTGGTTTATTTTAAACCTAAAAGCAGAAAATACTACACTATAACACTAAACTATAAAAGTAGAGGCAAAGAATATTAAAGACAAATAGTACAAGTAGGAAGAGTCACATTCATTAGGTTAGATGAACAGTAGAAGCTGTATTTTCACAAGTGCTGATGTGAAAATATGGTGAAGTACCCACGTACCACTTGAGAGGTATTCTCTTTTCGAAACCTCCCCTCTGTAAAGTCCAAAATCTGTCATGTCACTTTTTTTCCTGCTGAGCCTGTAAGTGCCTGTGTGCTGCTTTCAGTGTGTCCTGCAGGTCTTTGAACTGGGCCAGAGCGCAGGCCTCATCTAGCTTGGCCCAGCGGTAATCCTGGTGCTCATCAGACAAAGTCACTCCAGTCCCTGGGTCTCTCAGCTCAGCCAGCCAGTACAGCACCTTCTTGGGTTTGCCTCGCACCTCATAGTGCAACTCCTTCACAAAGTCGTCAATCACCAGAAGTTGCTGTGCATCCAGCCCTGCTTCCTCCTTGGTCTCTCTCAGAGCTGTGGTGAAGTCATCCTCACCTGGGTCCACATGACCTGATGGTGGTCAGGGTAAGAGAAAAATGGCACAACAGTTTAACAATGTGTGCACAAAGCTGCAAAAATGTGATTTTAAATGCATTGCTTTTGAACTTGTTAACACCTTTGGGTGGTGTCCAGTGGTGTTTCCCATAAGACGTCTGCAGGAGGAGGTACTCAATGTTATCTAGTGGAGGAATACAATTAACTATACGTCGAAACACTATAAGGCCACAAGCTCGCAGTGCCATGTCCCTGTTAACAAGAAAAAATGTTTTGTTATGTTACAGTATGTTCCACATTTACAAAAAACAAAAAGATTTTAGTTTTTAGTGTGTGTGTGTGTGTGTGTGTGTGTGTGTGTGTGTGTGTGTGTGTTGGGGGGTAGATATTTTTATTTGGGTGCATACACTCAAAACAGGGTGCCCCATATGAGAGATTCTTAAAAAGGTTTTAATAATGAGAGACCTTTTTTAATGAAAAAGGTTCTGCCAAAATACAAACATTTAATGTTCAACGTGTGCCATTTTTTTCATGTGAAATTTTTGTAAAGTAAATCTTTTACATGGAATACTGGTTAAGCAGAGGATACAATAGATTAAGAAATTACAGAAATTGCCATACTGCAAAATAAAGTCAACTTCCTAAAATAAGCTAAACATACTGAGTGCTGGCTTTCAGATCTCAGTATGTACTTGCATGACTTGCTGTGTTTCTTAGGATAAATACCGTGAAAGTAACGTTACCAAACCAAATGTTTCTTAAATAGAAACAGCTTATTATTAATTTATCAAACGCTACCTAACTTTCACTTTCACTCTTTATGCACCGACAGCTACAATGATAAATACTTAGCAATTTATCGTTAAAAATTTCACCAACTTACGGACTAAAGATGTCAGTGAACTCGGGTTGTTTCACACAGGAACAGCACACGCAAACCTTAGTGGTGTACCGACAAATGGCTCCGGCCGCTTTCTAGAGCCTGACATACTGTTCCGCTGACAGATGTAATCAAGCGCAAAAATAGTAAAACTGCCATTATTAGCATGAAAACAAGTCTTTACTCAAGTTGAAGTTCCAGGTGCGTGACCTAAAATGTACTTTAAATACAAAAGTAAAAGTACTCCAATAAAACTTCTCTCGATATTAACAAGAATGAGTTGCCCATAAAACAATAAATAAGTAGTAATTATTTTAACACCAACATTCAGGCCTTATTAGGGTTTAATTAATGTACAGATTCAGGGAGACAATCATTTGTTAAACCTTTTTTTTTGAGAATTTAATTTGAAAAAGCAAACATTATATATTTTTTATCTATTTTTTTTTAATTATAGTTATTAATGTATTAATGTATGAACTTAACTTATGGTAAAGGTGGAGCTAATTTTACGTACTGCTGAGTTGATGATTATCAAGGTGTTGTTAAAAGCAAAATATTTCCTTAGAATTGGAGCAGAGTACTTTTACTTTTACTTTTACTTTTACTTTACTAAAAGTACTGAATACAAACAAGTAAAAGTATCTCAAAATTATAAGGTGGGCTCTTTAGTGAAGGGACTTGGTTACTTACTATCAGTAGTAGCAATACTACTGAAAAAAGTGTACCGATCTCTTAGTAATGTTTAATCAAGACAAATGTGAAGCACTTATCATGCTGCTTTATTCATGTACTGTTCATTATTATATTGTCACACATTATAAGTAATTGATAAAAATGGTATTTTATTAAAGCATACAATATATATTTACTGACAATGAAATAGCCGCAGAGCCTGTGGGAGCCAGATAAGATATGTACCCAGTGTAGATACTGTAGGACCAACTGAACACAGCTGTGGTTGATGATAGTAGAGACAGCACCCTATATCCACGGGCCCCAGAGCTGTCAGAAGTGCACTTATTCAGCTTGATAGAGCAGACGCTGCTGCTGAGTTTGAAGGTAAATCCCAAAATAAGGCTAAAATGTGTTTTGTTATTTGCATTCTAAACCAAAATATATAAGGAAAAATATAGGGAGAGAGATAAGATGCTTAAACATAATGTACTTTTAATGGAATGTTTTAAATTTAGCCTTTAGTCCTTAAAGGATTCCTTGAAGAAAATGTACTGCTTTTACAACAAAAATGATTTTGCTGTTCTGTTACTCCCCTCTTCATATAACGTAGCTGTCTCTGATTGAGCCTTGAGAACATGTGACTTTTGATGCTACTGCTACTGTGCTTACTCTGCCGGCACTGAAGTGCTCATTATTCCCCTTTGCTATACATGAATCACAGTTGGGGTCAGGTTTCCCAGGATATTTTTGGGATGTACTGTCACATAGATTTATATATGGGGATGATGCAGGACTGTGGTCTGTAGATGACTGATTTTTTTGTAAAACGATGACAGGAAAATCTATGTTGTATGTCACTCTGTTGTCTCCCATCCTGTAGGTCACTTGATCTGGTTTATTACTATGTTTGTTTATAACTTTGGATTGGATTTGAAGTACCAGAGCTGATCTGTGCTAAGACAAATCTTTGCTTTAAGCTAAATGTTCTGGAAGCTGAATATTCTGGAGGTGCTGCAAACTTAATTTAAGGCGACAAATGCAATGGGTAGTGCCATCACAATAATACCTGTGACAGGTTTTCTGTTTCTTACCAAGACATCCAGCACAGTTACTTTGCTGTGCAGGTGGTGGTGATTGCAGGGAGCAATCTTATGGTTTGGTTATGTGAAACATCATGGTTCCTTACTGTGATATTTCCAGCTTTTTGGAGACTCATGGAGGATGAAGAGCAGACTACGAGAGGGCCTCATTTTGTGGGGAAGAAGGACAAACTGATTGAAGCAAAGCAGTCTTTCAGAACACTGGAGGGTCGGGACATCCTGATCATCTACAATAAAGGAGTCTTACATGCTATGGACGCTTACTGTTACCGTGAGTAGAATTCCTCTTGTGCTGAATGAAACACAGCTTTTATATATGAGAGAAGTGTGACCACAGTTCAGTTCAGTTTCATTTAAAACTTGATCATATATGACAACTGTATTATGGCTATTACACATTGGTCTATAATACATTAACTCATCTGGGTCAAAAGTGTTCTTGATAAATGCCTCCCTTCACCGAACCACTTAAAAATAAATTTCCGCTAATAGAAATCCTGTCCTGGGACATTTACTGCCAGGATGCCTTACTTTGTTATCCTTAAGACATTTTAGCACACATTACCTCGAAAATGTGTCCAGTCAGCAATATATTGGTATGCTGTAAACTCTTTGCTTAATATGCATGACACTGATCTCTGGTCTTCCCTGACAGATTCTGGATCGACTCTGCAGAATGGAGACATTGAGGTAAGGTTCATATTATTATTATTTTTTGTCTGACTCAGGATGAAAGAACCACAGTACATTTAAGTTAATGGACAGGACTGTATTTTTTGTTGCTGTTAAAATGATGATCTTAGACTTATGCCACATTAGGATTTTAATCTGATTTATTTTACACAAACACACACAGGAAATCAATGGAAAGATGTGCATAGTTTGCCCTAAGCACAAGTACAAGATCAGTCTAGCGGATGGGGAGGGCTTATACAAGGCCACTGACCCCAGGGTAAAACCGGCTGTGGCCAAATGGTTCTCCAAGGGTGTGAAGCAGCGGACCCACACAGTCACGGAGATCAACGGGGACGTATATGTCAAGCTATCTGCGGAAACGTGCTGGATTGACTCAGACTACTTCCAGGGAGAAAAAGGAAAGGTAGCGCGACAAAAAGCTGCAGAGGATTCACCTTGATCGTACACAGATGGATCTGGATTGGATCACTATGATCTTCTCCTGTACATGACTGCACAATGCCTGTATGAAGAGGACAGTAGACATTTAATGACATGCACCACTGATCAGCTCCATATTATATTGTCTCTTTTGTGGCCTGCTAGTTGTTTACAAGATATTTAAGTCAGATATTTCCACATTGTGTAGACTTTTCTTAAGACTATGTCAATGAATAAACTTATTTTATGGATTAATTTTGAGTCTCTGTTCTATTATTAGGCAATAGCAAAATGGATGCATGGCCACACTGGTATTTTCTGTGCATTTCAGTGTTTCTCATGTATTATTCATACTCTGAATAAGTCAATAAGGTAAAGAGGTTTATACTGATGGATAATGATGTAAAGTCGAAAATCATTCATGTAAAATATACAGGTCATGTCACCATAGGTCATACTAGTGGCCATTTTTTGTAATAATCATGACGGTGCGTTAATTATCAGGCTACAACCTGCATGGGGTCTAGCATTTGTTAGAACTGAAAACAGAATAATCGCTCAGGAGATTGATCAAATCCCTGAGGCTGTGAGTTGGCAGCTTGAAGGCAGCTTTTAAGCACTCATCTCCAGTCCTGCCACCCCCCGCCCCAAGTGCATATTTTGCAGTTGAATTCAGAGTTTTGTTGTGAAGATCAGGTTATTCTAGTGTAACGTTTTAAGAGATGTTATCATTAACTTCCTTGATCGGACATGAGATTCATACACTCCAAGAAACTAGTTTAGCTTAGTAAACTGACAGGACTGGAAGGAGCTGGTGTGTGGTGCTGTCCTGCATTTCCAATAATTTTCCCTAAACTAAATACAATAACTCTGAAAAACAGTACAATACACTTCTTTACACATGCACAGAGTTAAAGTTAACCCCATTAAATACATCTGCCATACATTTTATAGAATTATTTCAAAATAACAACGTTGTGGCTGATCACGTGGCTTCAATGAAAAAGGTGGAATAATAATTTTTTCAAATGTTTTCTACACAAATGCTATGCATAAGAATTGGGTTGTATCGTTTATTAACCATTTGATGTAAAGCATCCAGACAGCCTGTCACATCCAGACTATTTTTCTGTTTCTGTACCCAAACAGTGACATGGCTGTTGAACTGCAAACACCAGGGGCTGAGAACACAGAGGCTTTGGGGTATATTACTGCTCTGTGCATAAACGATGGTGGTCGCTGTAGTTGGCCTACAGCAAACTCACAACACAGTCTGAGGGCCTTGACCGATGTGACGCTTTGAATACAATCAACAAATGCACAGTCTTGTGGTTACAAGAAACAAGGAGCCCAGTTACCACATAATACATATAACATTATCATTATGTTATCAAACAGAGAATCTTGTGCAGGTGGGTATTTGCAACAGGTCAACTGGAGAAACTGCTTAACATATGTGTGTTTTGTTAAAGAAGGCAGCACTGCACAGCATGCGAGGAGCATGTCTTTGTTATTGCAGGGTATTAAAACTCACGAGAGACAGTAACTAAAGCACACAAACTGACTTCAAGATAGTGGGGACAGCAACAAGGCAGAAGTGAAACTTTCAGTGTGTAGCTGTGGAGACACGCGGTTTCTTTAGGAATCCACAGAAGAGACACTCGTTTGATGGAGGCTCGTTCTTTAGTGTTGCTCTGGAAAAGCTCTGGAAACGCTGGAGTTTGACAGCGGACTACCTGATTTTACCAACTCCCACAGGAAGCATTGACAAAGCTAGTTTAAGTATTTAAGCTTTTCTGACTATCAGAGCAGCTAATTCCCCTACACTTGATTGTTATGTTGCTCATTATTACCACTGCTACACTGCACCTCTGGGTGATTCTTTTCTATGTGTTGGAATGTGTCGGAGAGTCGGGAGGGGGACGTTTATGGCACACGTGCTCTGTAGTATCGCATTCAACACAGTAAAAAAAAATAACCCCCCAAAAACCTCGGGTTGAAGATAAAGCCCCCATCTCGTACAGACAACAATGTCTGACTGAACAAAACGCAGCTGTCAAGTCCCAGTGTGACGCTGCTTGTGTTTGCTGGCGCGAGTAGCTTCTACGTGTCTGTGGCCGCGTGCGTGTTGCTGAGTCAGGCGCGACCACTCTCTCTCTCTCTCTCTCTCTCTCTCTCTCTTTGTCTCTCTGACTCTCTAGCCAGTTCTTTGCCAGCGACACTTTTTTTATCCACCGACGCCATTCATATGGTCTGGACCCTGAGGCGCGAAGCTGCCCTCTCCTCTCCGCTAATGGCGTTTCCCACCGACTGACAACTTGTTTGTCAGTTTAGCGCAGTGTCTTTCCATGGGCGCTGCTGTTGACACACTCCGCTGCTGCTGCTCCGCCGCCTGCTGTGCTGTCCGGTGCGGCTCTGCGGTCGGTTTGGGACGGTTCGGGCTCCGCTTTTATGAATGAATAACGAGACGGGAAAATGCGAGTGACCGCAAAACTCCCCAGCTGTCGGGCTCCCGGGGGCCCAGCCACCGATGAGAGGGATTAACGACGGAGCGGAGCCGCGGCTCATTGCGGAAAAAAGCCGAGTCTGACTGCAGACTGGCGTGGACACGCACCGTGAGGGAAACGGGCTCCATAGCGTAGTGCAGCGGAACAAATCCGCGCCGACAACAATGTAAGTTTCTCGTGACCTGCAACTCATTAAGGGATGTAGGAAGAAGGATGGTTCTGGTATGGTTGCATGCTTTATTTTTTCCCCAACGCGTGACTGCTGGGTAAATATAAAACGGCCCCTGAAATATTTGTCAGTGATTGATTAAATGGACCTTAGCACCCACCCAGGTGTAGTAGCCGTTAGGAAGCTTCTTCTCGGTCACAGCCCTTCACATTACTGTTATGCACTGTCTCCGTGATAGACATGAATAATAAGGACCAGAGCAAAGGCGGGTTTGTATTCTACCTCAGTGTTACCTCCTGAATCTTCATCTGGCTTTGCGGTGTCTCCATTCTCTCTCTCAACCACAAGTTGTTTGGCTTGCAGGTCCATCCACATTGTGGCTCTGGGCAGCGAGTGCCCCGGAGGAATCGGGCCCGGGGAGGAGATCCTGGGCCAGGGACAGCTGCAGGGAGGCCTGTTATGGAGTTACTTGGGTCACGGGGCGCTAGTGGGACCTTGCGACCTGGAGGGCAGCCTGCACAACCCGGCCTTCATGGAGTACACCTCACGTGTGTTTGGAGATGTTACTGTAGTGGTTCGAGATTGTCCCAGTTGGGTAAGAGAGAGGTGGTGTGTTTGTGTGCAGCTCAAATCGAAGGAAAACAGACAACTGCATGTTACTTTTCACTGATGCATTTTGCTCTTTGTCTTCATCCAATATGCATGTTGAAAAGGACCATAAGAATCATTTTGCTCTGGTACCTTCCACCACACCTTGCTTCAGGTGTGATACCAAATGAGACATGATTTGCAGAGGACATTTCGAGAAGGCCAAGCAGGCAAAACGTTTGACAAAACGTGGTGTAATTTTGATCATTGTCATTGTGGAAAGATTGTCACTCTTATTTCAAGGCCATTTTTCTCCCAGCATGATTGCAGGCATTACAAACCTGTGTTAGTAAGACGCTATTTCGATGTGCACTGCAGAAAACAGATGAAAGTACTTCTGTTCTTAATAACATACTAGTTTGAAATGAAAGCGCTGTTTTTGATTTTTAACAGCACTTTGTGTCCTGTTTAAGGCTGTCTTACTCTGTTGGCTGTTCCAGTTGAAAGTCTGTCAGTCTACTTTTACGTCAGTGTGTCCTTTTTTTTATTTAAATTGCTCAAAGCCTTCTAAAGTCTTTTTTCTGCCTGATGAATTGAATTACATTTCTTTAGAGTTTCTAGGCTCTGGGGGTAAAGTCCCAAGAGCTATACTGAGGTATTTATACTTACAGAGAATTAAAGGGGAGAGGTTTGGGGGGGGCGGTCATATGAGGTAAGATTCATGCACACAGTTCTGTATATTGTATTTCTCATAGGTCAGCTCTCCTCTAACCTGCTTCTATTGGTTGTTGGTGTTTTGTTTTTTTGTTTGTTTGTTTTTTATTCGTGCATTTGCAGGACTTATTGGACACCGATTGGGCCAGTGTTCGAAAAGTTCTTGAGCAGGCAGACATACTGGTCATCAAATATTCAGTCACTGACAAGTTGGCCTTCCAGCAGGTCAGAAACGGCTATGCTCCGAGACTCCGCCCGCTCTTGAGGCACTGGGGTGTACCTGTCATCCTTGTCGCAGTCGGAGCGCGGCTAAACGGTGAGGGCGCTTTTCTTCTGTGTTTTTGCCTTGACCAGTGATGATGATGTACTGTATGTGAACAATGAAATTAGAAAATGTCTTTTCTGCTCTACATCACTAATCTTGATATCCTGGTATCTTAGGGCTTACCAGTGTTGTCTCAGTTTCCTTGATATTTGGGGACAATACCATGCCTTTCTTGTTGGACCATTGATTCTTGTGTCCTTTAGTGTGTCCTCCTAGCAATGAAGAGCCTGCTCATGATTAAATCTCCCCTTGGCAGCCTTTAGGCCTCCTGCTCCCCAGGAAGAAACACACAAAAGCAGTATTTTGGTGTTGCCCATAAAAGGCTTACAAGTGACGAGAGCTCACAGAACACACGTGCCATACACAGTTGAGTACACACTGTTATGGATTGAAAGTGCACTTCACCAGTAGATTGTCACTTAGTTAAACACATTAGGTATTAAAATCTATGCATATTTACACCTCAGTCAGTCTGACTGTGGTTTTGAAGACATGCTGACCCCTGTTGAATCCAGATTCTGTAAGCAATCCTATAAAATGCACTAGCTTGTATTTTTAGCTCCTCTACTCAACATACTTTGAGATCCTGTCAGGGCTCTGCTGCAAAATGATCTAAGTCAAGTCTGTGCTGGGTGAGAGAGAGAGGCAGTGAGTAGCTGTAAACTGGAGCCTTTGTTTGTGTTTTTGTTTGTGGCTGCCATGAGTATTTTTATGCTATCCCCTTATGACTGCACAGATTGAGCTGTGAGCACTTCCTGCTGCTTGACTTTAGACCACCTAAGGCACAGCTGTGGCAGAGGGAGTGCTGTCATACATGCATTAATGCAGCCATTAAACCAGTGCTGAACGCAGGAGCATAGGCGGATTCATCCAAGGGCACATATGCACACACACAAACACACAATGAACAATGATGTGCTAAGTCACTGCCTTACACACTGTCTTAAGTCATTCACTCACACACTCACTCTTTTTCCTTCTACCTCTCACACAATCTGTCTACCTTCATCTTTGTGTCATGCCAGTACAAAGTTTACAGTATGCATTATCATATACTGTATGTCCCATTAATTATCTCTGGCTTTGTCCTCCTTTGTTCAGTCTTTCTGAAGTCTGTAGTTTCTCATTTAAGCTAATGCTCTTGTGACTAATAATCTTACTCTTATAGAATTAAAAGTCTTAAAAAAAGTCTTTTTTTTTATTCAGAATTTAATGAAGATATAAAAAATGGCTTGATACAGCCTCTGATATGATGACAAGAAAGAAAACTATATTTAAAATAATTGTCATATGTATGCACTTGAGGAATTGGTGCCTATAGAGAATGTGAATTGGACATCACGTTGGGTTGGGTACTTTCGTGACCCATATTGTGAGGATCTCAGTTATTCTTATAGTATGTTAGAGGCTGTGTTTTGACTTTATGTCATGCTTCTGAAAAGTGTTGTCACAGTAGGCCATAGTAGGTCAACAGAGGATGCTTTTGGCAATGGCACCTGGTCATTTTTGCAAAATACATTGATAAAATTTCAATTACGTTTATGAAGGGTGTATTTTGAGCTCTACTCTCACAAACTAGCTTGTTTTTGTTCAGCTTCCAACAAGCACATATCTTAAGCCGGAATAATATTTTACATTTTCAGAATTATTAGATTCAGCATTTTAACCTTTTTAAAGAACATTTTTTTAGTATAAGTCTTGGAATACTTATCTATAGTCCTTAAGGGTCATAGGTATCTGACACTGCTGTGGTTGAGCTTATGAGTAGAAAGGCTTCTAAGTATGCAATTCACAACCACTGGGGTGTGTTTGTAGTCCTGTAAAGTATATTGCTAGTTCTACTCTGTTGTATTTATTTGACTGTGCCTGATGAAGGTCTCTGCTAAACTGGATGATGTCTTTGTTATATTAGTCTAATCGACCACTCTGCTCCTAATACGGTGTGCACACTCTGTTGTCTGACTTGCTTTCAAGGGGCTGACATTAATAGCAAGGATCAAAATGGCTATGGCTTATATGTCATTTGAATATTTTAACACATTTGAGCATATGGCCCTTTTTTATGTATTGTGCAGCTCATTTGGTGAAACATTGGGATTAGCATTATTATTAGCATTAGTTGTTCAATTCATTCCAGTTTATATATCAAAAGATTTATGTCTTATATCAGTAACTAATATTCCCTTATAAACCAGATTATAAATCAGATTTAGCTGCTTATTCAGGGTGAATTATTTAATTCTATTCTATTCTAAATAATTATTTAATTTAGATGAGGGCCCTCCATGTACCTGTCCATTGTGTGCATCTGACTGGAGCAGCTGTGTGCCTCACAGCGAAGGTCTGCAGCTGTCTCGGGACCTGGGGGCCACCTACCTGGAGTTGCCCTCTCTCAACCACGTGTTTGTGGGTCGCTACTTTGGCAGCGTGGTAAGTGATGAAGCTGCCCAGGAATCAAAAATATCTAAGGAACAACAGTGGACTCATCACTTCAGACATTTTTAGCTGCTGATCACCTAAGTTTTTACGGTTAATGATGCTGACTGATTAATTGAGAAAATGAACCTTCCTTTTTTTCTTTAAAAAACACTCATAAATAAAAACAGATAAATTACATTGGTCTTTTCAGGATGTTTTTTTTTTTTTTTTGACAATAAAAACAGAGACATGATGTATTGTAATAACTTTCTGTTTCTACTGAACTTTGCATTTGAACTAACGTGTATTTCTGTGCCATTCAGCTGGAATACTTCATGATTCAGTGTCTGAAACACAAAGCTAAAGAAAGGCCAGAGAAGAGACGAGGAAATAAAGTGAATGAGCTTCGTCCCCCTCACTTAGAACAACCAGGTCAGAGGAGTTCTAATGCATCTAACAGCCGACGCTGCTGTTATTGTGGGTTTAAGTTATTTCCTATTCTTTTAATCAGAATCTTTAGCATGTTCAAATTAGTCAGTTATTACATACTGTTGTTGCTCTTTGTAGTGTAGAGAAAACATTCAATAGGGTGGAGTGGATTGTTTCTTCTTCAACTTACATAGCCACAAAAGGAGCTGAGCTCAGGTTTTATCTGGATCAATATTCTCTGTTCCAAACAGGAAATAGACAAGACACAATGAGTAAGGTAGAGTATTTTTATTTAATGATGTTTGAATCAGTAGACTTGGGCCTTTACAGCACTCTGTATGTCTCTCTCTCTCTGTATTTCTGTATCTATCTCTCTGTAGCTCTCTCTCTCTCTGTATTTCTGTATCTCTCTCTCTCTATCTCTCTCTCTGTATTTCTCTCTGTATTTCTCTTTCTCTCTCTCTGTATCTCTGAAAAAGTAACTTCTTTTTATGTATACTAAGTTAGATAATGTGCTATAGGGCCTAAAGTTCAGTATTCTAAAAGTCAAAGATGTTCTCACAACTTGCTTTTGAAGAAAACCAGCTGGAATTAGAGATCCTTTACTTACTAAATAAATTCTATAAGGGTCAATTGATAATCACAACATTGCTAATTAATTATGGACTAATTTTTTAAGCTCAAATCTAGTCTTAATACTCTTATTCAGAATTCAGCTGTTTCAATTAAATTTTAATTAAGCTTCAAAACAAAATGCATGAAACTTTTAGAAGTTTTTAGTTAGTAGCATCAACATCCTTGTGCTTTGCAGATTTATCAGCAAACACAAAATGTTAATTATGAGAAGAGATATATGCACATGCTGATCAACATCAAAACAGACTGAAGCCAACATTCATACACAGTAAGTGGCAGTGACACATTACATTTAATTGCTGTAGCAACATTTACCAGAAACAAACTGGAGTGCTTTGTGACAAACGAGACTCTTACTTTGTCTTCATGTTCTACCTAATGTTCCACATTTTTAGACTGGAACATTGGCTGAAAACAGACTGATTAAATCTGCAGTTGACAGTCACTCCTAATTGCCGGATGTTGCCACAAACTAAAAGCTTTTTGTGTGTTGACATTATATAATTAAAGTAAATTTGGGTAAAAGCACAACTTACAACACAGATCGATCCTGTAGCATCCTAATATTTTAAAAATGTAAAGTTCAGTGTATAAGAGATGCTGAAATTTACAGCTACACATACAGTAGGTCTCTGCTATAACCACGACTGCCATTCAAGTACGCAATTTTATTTGTTTTTACTAATACATTTTTTTTAACTCAAACTTCACTGTTAAACTTGTGTTAAATATTGATCTGATCACAGTGCTGCTGAGTGTGTCTAAATCTGATGCCGTGACTAACAGTTCTGCCAAAAAAGGCTGTAAGTACTAGGGGATTTATTGGTGCCTGTCCAGTGCTACTTACCTCTACTTAGGGAGTAGCTTGCATTAAATATGATGTGCACTGATTTAGAAACAGCACTATTTCTCGGGTGAAACGGAGCTGCCATAAGAAAATGAGATGAGGCGCTGTGTGTGTTCAGTATGAATAGGAATATAGGAACACAATGATTTGAGACCTTCTCCAACTCTATTCCCTTCACCCCTTCACGTTCCTGGTCAGTTTTTAAATATTTTCTGTTTTGTGTACATCAACAACAATGAGTAATTTCCTTTCCACATTGTTGCTCCAAATAGGCTTTTTAGTCCTGTGCTTTATTAATTAAAGTATATTTCAATGTTATACTCAGTTCAGTGCCTTTTCTTTTTTCAGGGTGTTTTCTACATTTCTTTAAAAACACTTTTTTTTTCTTTTTTTTGCGTGATAATTTATCTAAAAGGTAACTGCTAAATCTCCAATGGCTGTATCAATTCCTCGAGATTAATTCAAGGATGCAAGGAAGTCTTGGTCATTTCTTTTTCAGTAGACCAGAATCCAGTGAATGAGCCCCAGATAGCATTTTTGCAGGTCTGTGTTTGGTAGAAAGACAAACATGTCTTGAAGCATGCTTTCTAACTTGAGTAACAGGGCAGAGCTTTGCATGACATTGGTTTCTTTTGGCTTTCTCTTTATGATTAAAAGGCCTCACCACACTATTGTTGCAAAAAACAGTTTTTCTTTGAGTTGTCAAAATTTATTGTCAGAAAAGGGATAAGTCGCAAAGGAAAAATTTGCATGCCAATATACAAATTACACTATAAAGGCTGTTCTGAACATAGAAAAAACACTTCTGCTGAATTTTTGCAGTAACTTTTTTCATAACTCACCTCATCCTCCTTTTTACCCTCTTTCCTATCTCTCCTCTCCCACAGCCTGTCTTCCACCTATTCGAGTGGAGGAGTCCAGCTTCTCCCAGGACATGCAGTGGTTGTTGGAGCGTGGCGTGCAGTTTGCCGATGTGGCTTTCTATGCCGGGGATTCTGGGAAAGAACTGGGGTGGGCACACGCGGCTGTGCTGTGTGCTGTCAGCCCGTATTTCAGGCAGCTGCTCCTTGGGCCCAAGACCAGGTAAGAGTGATATTAGCTTGTTCAAAGTATGCAGCTTAATAACCTATTTTACCACCTGAGCCTATAGCCAGAAGGAGCTCAGCTATTCCTGTGGACCCTCTATAGTGTAACTGCAAATTATTTTGTGCTGCCATTGTTCTTTGGTTGGCCAGGGAACGGCCACAGTCACGGTGTGTTTGCAGGGAGCGGGATGGAGGGCCCCATTCATTGCTCTCCATCTGGGATGGGGGCATTATTGATGACATGCCACGATCAGACGGCCATTTGACAGGACGTCTCTCTCGCCTGGTGGTGAAGGACCCCCTCCTGTGTATGTGCTTGTGGGAGACTCTTATGTTCATTTACAGAGGTAAAATCACACAGCACAATAACACACGACTGAGAAACCTGTAGCATTTACTGACTGCTAGTGAAAAAAATTGACAAAATGGTATAAAAGTCAGACAAAAATGTCAATATTACCCAAAACCTAAGTTGATCTATAATAATTTATTTTGCACACCAAAAAATCCAAAACAAAAACAACCAAAGACCACTAATTAACTGTTCTAGAAGAATGAGAAAGCCAGCGAATCATAATTTAGGTAAACTTTAACTGCCTCCTAGCAGTTAAGTTTTTAAATGAGGCTAGCCCTTATGGCTTCTTAAAGAATTTTAAAAATGTCTGCGTGTTTAGTAGATTTCTGAGCATTCATCAGAGTCATTATCCTAATGAATGCCCACATGGCAAATTACTGAGCCATGTTACTGTGATCTCTAAAAATAACAAATTATTTAAATGATTGGAGATATATTTGCTGTTGTTAAAACACTCAATTGACTAATTGCTACAATTGTCTCTACATATAAAAAAGAACCCACTGCTGAATTATTTCTGCATTTAAAGTTGCGACAACCATCACAACAGGGCTGTCACCCAGAATGGCATTCTGCCTTGTGGTTTCACCAGAATGTAGTTACCCAAACTTGCTTTCTGGCATCAGGGGCAGTTGCCAAATAGAAAGTGGAGATCAGGATATGTGTCTTCATGTTGGGCAGTGTCTTCAAAACAGTGGCTAACATGGACATTGTCCAGAGAAATCGGGATTCACACTATATACTTGATTTTTGGGATATAATGCATTTTCACTTTTTACTCCTAAAAATAAATTATGTTTTCCATTTATCACCTTAGGCACAATACAGCTGGAATTTAAATACTGATAATAGAACTGGACTGACATCTACACTTCTTTCCACTAAAGCAGTTACTTTTCCCAATGATTTAGATGATTAATGTCTCTTGGCAGCAAAAAGCATTTTGCCTCCAATTGGGTCTTGTCCAATGTTCCATTACCTGAGAAACAGAAATCAGTCAATTTAAAAGTGTTTGATAGTAAGCAACAGTAGTATTTGAATCTAGGACCTGATCATTAATTGTGTGATAGTGTGATCTCACACTGCTTTTGTAACACACGTCTGTACTTTCATGCCTGAGGCCACTCATGTTCCCTTTATCTCCACCCAGATTAGTTCTATTAAACATATGGACATTTGTTAGAATTAATTGGTACTCTGAGCAATGTGTTTGCAGAAACTGAACGTCCTTCATTGTGATGGTTAACAGTGGCTTTCTATTTACATCAATAAATAATAAACATGATTAAACTGTCATCTAACATTATTAATGTATTATATTAACTCAACAAGGATACAGAAACAGAGCCTGTATATGTCACCTGCAACAAAACAGATGTTGCAGGTGGGTTAATTGCAGAACTTTTTTCTAAAACATCATCATCATTCTAAAACAATCATCTTTAATTGGATCTGGCATTTGATATCGTCTGGGACCTGAATGCTGTAATAAAAATCTTTTGCAACTTAAGAATCTGCAGTGCTGTGTTTGTGTGTGCTGCATGTTAGATCCCATTGCCTGTTCAAACCAGCAGTTTATCACAGGTTACATGCTATGCAGGAGTCCTTAAGGCAAATCGCTGTGCTAAAATTTTATTCATGACCACCTCTTAACAGAAACGTGAGCAACCCTGATCAACTAAATGAACACACTGTACACACAGACCTAAACAATAGAGGTAGACTCACTGTGTGTATGTGCTGATGCAAATGAGTGGAGAAGGGAAGAATATTATAGGTTTAGACTGAATTTCTTTGAGTGACTGTATGAATAAGAATAAGACAGAGCATTTTATATTTTCACACATGCATCCCTGTGTCAATTGTTATTCTTTTTACTCTCTGAGTAAGAGATGAGAAAATAAAGATTGGAAAACAGTGAGTAGAGTGAACAATGAAGGTGGTGGGAGAGGTTGAGATGGGGGTTAGAATGTAGGGAGCTGCTTTTTTCTGTTTTTCTGAGATAATGTGATATGGAGAGTGAGTGTGAGTGGTGGGGCAGCTGGGCACTAGAGCATACTGTTATTGTGTGAGTGTAGTTTTGAGGGAATAGCGGTGTATGTGCATGTGCTGAGGAGACTCTGAATGTCACGTTTCCATAAAGTGCTGCAGGGAGACACAGTTAAGTCTTGTGTAAAAAATGACTAATTTTAACCTTCAACATGGTGAATCTGATTGTGTTAAAAGCAGCTGACCTTACATACTACTATTCTCTTGAACTGGTTAACCTGACATGAATATGCCCCTTCTTTGCCCACAGAATAATTCTGTGGACACTGTCAGTATTTAATGCTCATTATTAGTATATTCAACTTTATTTATATAGTACCAATTCACAACAAAGTCATCTCAAGGCACTTTACAAAATAAAGTCAAGACTAAAAAGATGTATAGAGAAAACCCAACATTTCCCCCTTGAGCAAGCCCTAGACAACAGTGTAGAGGAAAAACTCCATTTAACGGAAGAAACCTCCAGCAGAACCAGGCTCAGGGTGGGCGGCCATCTGCCTTTACTGGTTGTGGTGAGAAAAGTGAAGAGAGAACAAAAGCAACAACACACTGGGCACACTGGAAAACACAAAGCTCCAAAGCCAGGGACACCTGCAGAAAGGGACACAGAGAGGGAGACAACTACAGAAGGAGAAAGACAACTAAAGGAGAAAACACACAAAGTTGTGACAAATGAGGGACGAGAGGAGTAAAGGAGCTCAGTGCTTTAGGGGGTGGGTCCCCTATAGCAGCATGACTATGACTAACTATAGGCTTTATCAAAGAGGAAGGTTTTAAGCCTAGACTTAAAAGTCGAGAGGGTGTCTGCTTCCTGAATCTGAACTTGGGAGCTTGACAGCTAAAGGCTCTGCCTCCCATTCTACCTTTAGAAATTCTAGGAACCACAAGTAGGCCTGCATTCTGAGTTTGAAGTGGTCTACTGGGATGATCTGGTACAAGTAGGTCTTTAATATGATGGAGCCTGAGCGTTCAGAGCTTTATATGTAAGAAGCAGGGTTTTAAATTCTATTCTAGATTTTATGGGAAGCCGGTGGGGAGAAGCTAGTGAAGGTGAAATGTGATATGTCTTGATAATTCCAGTCAGCACTCTTGATGCAGCATTTAAAATTAATTGAAGGCTTTTAGGGACTTATTGGGGCATCCTGAAAGTAGGGAATTACAGTAGTCCAACTAAACAAATGCATGGACTAGTTTTTCGGCTTCACTTTTAGACAGGATGCTCCTAATTTTGGCAATGTTCCATAGGTGGAAGAAGGCTGTTCTAGAGATTTGTTCTATATGTGAGGTAAAGGACAAATCCTGGTCAAAAATAACTCCAAGGTTCCTTGCAGTAGTAGTGGAGGTCAGAGTTATGCCATCTAAAGTATATCAACAACAAGCTAATATTTGCTACAGACGGGACAAATACATTCTAATCACAATTCAATTCCTCTCATTTGTCAGTAGCTCATTCTATTGTACCTATGTAGAACATATTTACATAACAATATCACATCTCTGTAAACACACAGCGTCTCACTCATGGTTTTATTCCATGCTTGTGGTTTTTTGTCACTTGAGTGTGTGTGGACAGCCAGAGAGGCTGTGACTTTGCTTGTGTGATGTTAACACTGTAAGACTCTGTCTCCTTGTGTAGAATCCTGCTGAATTATTGATTTTGTCACTGCACTTTGCTATTGTGTATATGCGTATGTGTACATGTAAAACAGATTAATTTGTGTGTTTGTGGTCATCCTGGTCTCATTTTAGAGACAGGAATGTAGAATTTATGGACAAGATTAGGACAAACTCTGACAGTGAGTGTTTCTCTGTGTGTAAATTGGTGAGAGAAAAACACCAAATGAAAACGTATTGAATTTGTGGTATTATGTAGCGAAGGGAGCAGCATAGCAGTGAAGTGGTTAGTACTCCTGCCTCACAGTTACAAGGTCAGAGGTTTGCTGTGACTGGGTGTGATTTTTCTACGTGGCGTTTACATGTGCCTCTGTCCCTGTGTTGGCTGCCTCCCACAATCCACAGACATGTGGTTAGGTTAATTGATGACTCTAATTTGCCTGTAAGACTGGCAACCTGTCTAGGGTGGACCCCACCTCTTGCCCAATGTCAGGTGGTATAAGCTTCAGCCTGATCAGTGGATAATGAATGAATGCTTTTGCTATTTTGCAGTATATCAAATTTCTTTCCATTCCTCAAAGTACAAAAACCTCTACTAGCCCACCCATTGCTGTTTCTTTGGTGTCTAGCTGCATCATATGCCAGCACCACAGCACTTGAGTTAATCTCTCACCCTGCTTATGAGGTGTCTTTGCTGTGTGTCATTATCCAGCACTGGGTGTTGAGGTAATCCCTCTATCAGCTGAAATGCCGTCATTATGAACTAATGATGAGCTAAATCCTGCCCGGTCTAGCTCCCTTCTTCCCTTGACAGTTTGCATTACTCTAGTCAAGCTTCAGGGCTGTGCAGGCTTTTTAATGTGAATAAAAGCAGTGACTATGTTTTCCAGCAGTGCTGCTTGTTGAGTATTTATATTTCACATCATTTTTGACAGGAATCAATACCACAACCTAAATTTTTTTTTCCCTGTTTGTTTTCTAATGCCTTTGGTCATTTAACCTTGTGTTGGTTTTAAACATTGATTTAAAGTGAAATGGCCTTAAGTTATGGAAATATTTAAGGTGAAATGTTCAGCTGCTGAATTCTTATGATGTCTAATCACTTTGTCTATTCCATCCATCCAACTATTATCTAAACTGCTTATGCCATTTCACATGGTGCAGGAACCTGTCCCTGCTTACTTACTGTCATCATGGATTAACAGTTCAAAGGGGCAGTTAATCCAGTTGCTCTTGCTAGTGTTTATGGTAATGTGATTGATTGCATAAATTGACAAATTATCACTAATCTTAGATTAGTGTGCTAACATGGCAAATATGTCAAATGATTATCTGCTACAGTACTTGTTAGCATTATCATTTTCATGGTGTGAGGCTGACCTTAGCCTCACATACCTAAACTTGGTATACACCGATCTAACATAACATTATGAGTACTGACAGGTATATTGATTATTTTATTACAATGGCATCTGGAGGTGGTTGGGATATATTGGGCAGCAAGCAAACATTTTGTTTCTAAAATTGATCTGTTGGAAACAGAAAACATTGGCAAACGTCAGGATTGAAGTAACTTTGACAAGGGGCCAATTTGTATTGGCTAGACGACTGGATCAGAGCAACTCCAAAAATGCAGTTCTTGTCGGACTGGTCTGATTATTTAATTTTTTTGCCTATTATAGCCAGGTGTGTGTATGTTGCTTACCTGGAGAAGAGGGAAGACATGCCACCAGGGTGCACACCAAAAGAAGCCAGCATGATGCTTTGTGCAATGTTCTGCTGGAAACCCCAATTCCTGCCATTCATGTGGATATTACATTGACATGGCTCACCATTTTAGAACCTTTAACAAGTGATCAGATCTTCCCTGCTACTTATTTTACTATTTTTGTTCTTGTCATGTTGGTAATATACTGTACTTTTGTAAAGTATCTTCAACTATCTAGGAAAAGCTCTATACAGCTACTACAAACTACATTAGATATTTTTAAGCCCTTCCAAACTGTGAACTCTAAAAAAAGGAACTTAATGTAATGAAATTAAAATAAAAAAAAATAACTACAAACAAACTTACAATCTTTAGTTTTGACTTTTGCGGCGTCTGAACACATAACCACCAAATGTTATGTAAGCAGACAAATTATAGAACAAGCCATCTTTTGTCTAAAAAAAGGACAGAGTGTTTGGTGTAAGGTATGTGGGCGATCAGATCAGCGTACCAGCTGGGAAAAAAGTTTGCCTCTGTGTTTCTATAAACGCTACTATTGTTGGCCCACTGAATCAGTGTGTTTCTGGATGTTTTGTAGGAGCCTGGGAATGGGAGCACCTCCAGGAGGCTCTGGAAGAGAAGCTGAAGAACTCACTGGCTGTTGCTCAGCTTCTTGATCGCATACGATCTCTCATTGGCAGAGACAGGGTAAGGTCTTTAATGTTTAAAATCACATCTGATGTCTTTGTCATACTCACACATCCCTTTTAGAGATGGGAATATCTCATGGTGTTGTTACTATGCCAGCCCTGTCTAAAAAAAGAGGTTAAATATCTAATGTGTCAAACTTGTTGTTTTAAAGTTATAAATGCATGTTTTTGTAGTTGCAGACTAACAGCACCTTTATTAGCAAGACCGTGTTTAGAAGCAGTGCAGTGATACTGTGGCTTTAATTAGGATATTTACATAATTACTGCCCATTATCACTTCTCACATAGTGTGGGAATTTGGACAAAATAAACGAGATGTTCTCACAGAAGCAGAAGCACAACACAAGATTTGTAAAGATTTCACACTGAACATCCACCATGAAATCCATCATCAATTGTGTCTACTTAGAAAATGTGAGGTGGCTGCATGTAATAGGGAGCAGATTTTAACATTTATAGTGAGATAATGAGTTATGAACTTGTGTCTGACAATCCTTTGGCACTACCCATGGTTGACCAACGTATCCGGATCGAACTAAGTTTTCTACCTGAGGCATTAAGACAAGTGATACACCAAGAGTTGTCTGGGCCACTTACACCCCTAATGTCCTGTCATGATTTGATCTCGTCCTCTTTAAATACCTCCGAGTTGTCTCCATGAGAAAGACCTGCTAAATTTGTTTTGCATTGATTCAAAAAATCGAAAGAAGCTTGATTATTTTCTTGCTTTTAGTGAAGACTGTTTGCTGATCACTCCCTCTGCAGCAGAGCAGTGTGAGAATATGAAGTTCTTTGTGTTTCAGTTGACTGAAAAAGGTCATGTAATGGTAATTGGACACTTTGATGACACTCATTTCATCCACAGTCTAAAAGGAAACAGACAGCCTTTCTTATGCTACTGATTTCACCTGCTATACACTAACAACACTAAGAACACTAAATATACACGTATTGTACTATGCAACATTAAATTGCTTAAAATGAGCAGGAATGTGTTAATAAATAGACAGTTTGGATGACCGTCTGGTTCTCAGTCTGTTCTCAGCGTTAGCCAGTTACACCATGTCGTTCTTGGCATTGCAGATCAAGTATGCTTGGGTAGCACTAAGCAAGACTGACAGAGAGGCCATTTGTATTCCACAGGGGAGGTGGGATGGATGCAAAGAATGGCAATTGTACTTGTAACTAGTACCTGACATCCAGCAGAGGAATCTTAACATTGTGTCTGATTCTTTGTATGTGTGTGTGTGCATGCTTGCAGGTCCTCAAGGACACCCCCAGTGCACGGGCAGCTCAGCTTGGCCCCCAGACTCTTGTCAACCTGTTTAATTCTCCTCTTTACTCAGATGTCATCTTCATGGTGCAAGGTGCGTTCATGCTGATCTGTTGAACATACATACTCCTACAAATGCATGCACTGTCACACAGCAGCAGAAAGTTAAATTGTATTAGATGTGATTGAATTATGATCTCAGTCCCGGGCCGGGTCATCCATTTGGAGACAAAATAAGATCAGAGCAATGGGCTCCCTTCCGTTATTGTCATGTTTCATCTCACCAAAAGATTCCATCCGCTGCATTTTGCTTCTATATTAAAAAATAAAAGTACAGAAATGCTCACAAGCCTATAATAATCAATATTTATCTCAGTACAACAAGCTTTATTGTCCTTCCACCGCTTAGCTGCAAGTTCAAGTCTCGGAGGTAGCCGAAACAATATTTTGTGCATCTCTTTTTTTTTTTTTTTTTACACCCACACTTGCTGGGGGAGTGTGGTGGGTCCTGTCACTGACTGTTAAACCTCTTTAATGACATCGCTTTATCTCAAGACTTGCACCAGGGCTCTGTAACTCATTTGTTTCCTGTTAGTTTAAATGGCTTATTATGACACATTGTATCACTTGTAACAAACTGAATTGTGTTTGATCTCTATATTTCTCCGGTAACAAAAAGTTAGTGATGTTAATTGTGTTTGATTTAGATTAAGGATAAGATGCATTCTTTTAATTTATTTCCTTTCAATTCATGAATCAGTATATTAATTTTGTTTTTGTTTATACTGTCTGGCATTGTGATTCCAGGTCCAGACTCAACATTTTTCTGTGTGTCCTAGGGAGTGTATTGCCAGCCCACCGGGCAGTCCTGGTTGCACGCTGTGACGTCATGGCAGCCATGTTCAGTGGGAAGTATGCAGAGGCCCGGAGTCGAGTGGTGCCCATTCACGGAGTGTCCTCAGATACTTTCCTGTCTTTCCTGGAGTACCTCTACACTGATTCTTGCTGTCCCGGTGAGTTTATGGCACACAATCCAGACAGGTACCCGATATAGTGTATCACTGTGACCACTGCAGTACTTCTACTGCAGAGTATATGATAAGTCAATGAGGACTTAAATTGCAAACACATCTCCAATGGACTTTATCTGGTGGACTAATTAAACCCTGTGGCAGATTTGTATGGTAATGTGATTGATTGCTCTCGGATACCCTCAGTCATTGTGTTATTTAACAATTTGCCTATAACTGTATGTTCAGCCTGTTGTAATATAAATGTGAAAATAATGCTTGCAGACATAAACTTCAAACAGAACTTAGTTGAGATAAAAATTGCTTTATAATGTGTGCCATGTATCTGACCATTAAATTGATGGCTTTTTGTAGGACAATGGACCTTTGTAATTTGATGTAATTTTAATGTACCTTGCAAATAAGCACTGATCCCAAATCGGAACACACTTGAGAGTGGTACTGTAGTTTGTTCCTTTAGGTCTCACTCACAAAACGCTGCCTAGAACATAAGCGCAGATGACAAGTCCCATCAACCATCTGTGTGACTGCAAAAAGCTGCCAGTGTCAGTCTCAGGAGGCATGTGGCAGCACAGTACTGAGCTTAAAATTAAATTAGATTTAGTGATGACACAATCAACCCATGGCATTGCTACTTCAACTGCTTTTATTGGTGCCAAATCACATCCCAGACTTGTTGATGTTATAGCTTTCCGCTGTCACTCTCTGACACATGCTCTGCATTTTCAAATTAATTAGTTCTGATAATTGTCTCTGGTGTGGACAATCCACAGTACATTACATACATTGTACAGTACATTGATAATTGTATTCGTAGAGCACGTACAAATATATTTTTCAGGTTGTGCACCAAGTCTACTAACTGAAAAATAGCAAATTACTGCTTTTAGCTTTATCAAATAGTCAGGACTCCCAGTTTCACATTAACATTGCCACTACATGTGTAAAGAAGCTGTTGTTTCCTGCTGATCAAAACAAGTCTTGCTGTGTATATTTGTGACTTTTTTCACCCCCTAGTGGTAAAAGATTACTCAAAGCAGCTTTGAATGACAGGGTTTTGCAGGTGTTTGTCTGTGTGTGAGTACTTTAATGACGGCCAAGTTGATATCATAACGGAATGCTTTGATTAAGACTGCAACAAGTAAATACAATTTTATGTTCTGTTATTAAAAGATAGGTTGAGTGATATGGTTCTAATAGTGAAGAAAATGGTTAGTTAAGAATTATAGCATTTCCAGTATTGTTATATAATGAAACTGCTGAATGGAGCATAAAGCATCAGTAAAGCATCGGGGAAAATTATGTATTAGCAGCTCTTTAGGGCAACTGATGATACCCTTATTCTGTGGCATATATTGATTAAAAAATCATGAAAATCTTAAATCAGCAAGCTTTGCGATCCAGCTTAACTACAATGAGGGTAAACAGGCTGCTTCCAAAGATACAGCTTCAAGTTGAGTCATGGGAAATTAAAAGGAATGGAGCTCCAGAGGCTGCAGCCGCTGCATCGTTATGTAAGAGCTCAGCAATCAAGGTCACAGCAAGGTAACTCCATCAGCATCAACAAAATTAAAGCGTGTGAAATCAAGTAAAGGGCACAATCACAGATAAATACTTGTTACTGTAAACACTAAATGATAGCAGAATACTATGTTTCTGCTCATTCATAGATTGTGGGTGATTGTGCAGCCAGACAGAAAAAAACTTTTGTATGACTGCTGCTCAACTGAGAGAGCAACAGCTTGACAGTCTCATGAGAATCAGTGTTCATATGAGGCAGCGAAAGATGTTGCAGGTCGTACTTGCCTGACATAAATGACAGTCAAATACCACCACTACTGATGATGGTGTTTAAAATTATTTGACTATCTAATTTCATTCAAAAGCGATAAATTAAATTTATTTAATTATTAATTTTTTAAAAATTTTAATAAATAGCATGGATTGTCCTGGAATTCCTTGTTTGTGATAAGTACGACATGTTGTTTAAGGGTTAATTTAAATTGATTTATTTAGCTGATCTTGTCTTGTATCAAACACAATTTAAAAATATATATAATTTTAATTACATATTTTTTAAATTATCTTTACTCTTAAATCTGCAATTGGAGATGTATTTGGTCAAACTTTAGTTAAACTCCTTGGGAAAGACCCTGAACTTCAAATTCTCCCGATGGGTCAGGTGAGCACCTTGCATGGCAGCCATTGTAAAGCGTTTTGGATAAAAAGCCTTTTATCATTTACCATTTAAACTGACATTTATGTCTGTTTGTGTATCTAGCCAGTGTTCTGCAGGCCATGGCTGTGCTTGTCTGTGCTGAGATGTACCAGGTGAAACGACTCCAGCACCTGTGTGAGGTCTGTGTGTGTGCTTACCTTCAGAGCATGCCCAGTAGGGAGCTGGCATCCACGGGTATCAGTGTTGTGCGACTACTCCGCAGAGCAAAGGTCAGTGTGACATTATATAAAATTAAGGTAAAACAGTGAGAGATACGAATTGGGAGCTTGAACAGACCTGCATGGACAGCTCCTCTGTGTAACTGCTTTAGTTTGATATGACATCTCTTTTAGCTGCCAGTGTGCAGTTTCTTTAAGAACACGTCTAACTTTTTGTAAAAAATTGCCCAGTGCAGTGTTTTGTCAAATGATTGATCTTTCAACTGGCAGCAGATCAAGGCCTCTGTGTGCAATAGGTATTTATGGTGATCTTTTTAAAGCCTTAATTGTTAAAAGAATAATTTGATGTGGCATTTTGTCTCTGTTTCACTTGATTCTCAGTGCCATAATGCAGAACAGCTGTATATCTGGCTCCTTCACTTCATTGCCAACAACTACCTAATCTTCAGTCACAAACCTGACTTCCTGGAACTTTCAGGTCAGTGTGTAATTTTTTAACAGTGGTCTGACAATTACAAATAACCTTTTATCGTGGAGATCATTATGCATTCTAAAATGGCAACATTAAACTGCTGATCTACACTTTGTAAAGGGTTGAGACTTCAGTTTAAAATTCAGAGTACCCATGAGCTTTTTCAACACAGGTAGAAAGAAGCCTATTCTTTCTGTCTTAAATAAAGGCAGAGTGTAAGCACCAGTAACTTTGAGCTCATCACTTTCTGTATTTCTGAGTTTTAAAAATCTAACATGCTCATAAACAACTGTAAAACCTTTTAGAACATCACATAAAAGCAGCTGAAGACAGGTTAATTAAAAAGATTAACAACATTGCTCCCGTTTGCACATTTTATTGTCATTAGTCACGCACACAAGACTCGTTTAAGTTCATTGGATGGGTACTGAAGCCCATGAGAGAAGTCAAAGGACAGATTAAAGAAGCAAGACATGATCGATTACTGTTGGTCATCTGTTGTTGGTGTAATCAAAATCCTAATGGACATTTCAGCCTTGCCGCCTGTATTCATTGCAGCAACTCAAAGAGTTATTACTGTAGGTGTATCTGTGAGTGTGTGCCAAGTACACTAAATCTTGCAAAAAGTTTTATCAGCCAAACATCCCTTAATTTTGTGTGGAGTATAATAGTATCTTTGGGTTTGTGTGTTCCAGAGGAAGAGCGTGAGCAGGTGGAGAGGCTACGCTGGCCGTCCAGAGGCTACCTGCAGGAGCTCAGCGAGTACCAGCAGCGACGACGCAAACTACGCAAGTCTCGCTGCTTAGTCATGTGACCCTCCCCATCTGAACGCCAAGATCCTGTGAAAAACAGAGGGAGGGGCAGAGGAGGTTAACCAGTGGGAAAATAATAAGAGAGTGTGAGAACTGTCATCAAAGTATGGACAAACAGACAGAAGAAACATTTTCCTTTGTTCATCCTGCTGGACAATAGGCTAACTCTAAGGGAAAAGGTTAAAGAGGAAAAAGGTCGCTACCCACAGGACTGCAAGAAGCAACTACTGTGACACATCTGTATTCTCCTAGAGAAACATTGTATCTCCTGTGCATAATGACTATTCTATCATGGCAATACAAAATGATTGATCCTTTAAAACTGATATGAATTTAAAATGACTGTCTGGCCACTAGCCAGAGGCTCTTTGAGACTATATATTTTTATTGGCTGGTTGAAAATGGTGGATTTTGGAGATGAGCTGTGACACAAAATGGCTGCATTGCAAGTACAGTTATCTGCTGGAATCCAGAATCATGCTGAGAGTTTTAAAGTGTAGTAGCAACTAATGTGAATTCAGGCTGAATAAACAGCAAAGAAACTGCACTCAAGTGTTTTATTCACAAACAAACATCTGGTGATGTGTCCGGAAACAGGACTGTCCAACTTCCGTTAAACCCAAACTGGTCCATGATTGGATGTTGGATCTAAAAAGGATAACCTTGAACATTTTATTTAAAGATGAAATAACATTTGAGCCTCTAACTCCTCAGCAGCTCCGTGAGTGTTAGCGGTGACCTATATAAAGACAGCGAGCAGAGTGGAAAGCAACTAGTAATGCTGCTGGTAGCACAGTCTCTCATTTTCTTCTCTAATCTAACTTAAGCATTCGAGCAGGACCAATTTAATCATATAGTTTAATTTCTTATTAGATTCTTTCAGATCTATAATGCAACATCCGTGAGCGTCTCAGAGACAGACTGATTTTATTACCATGTGAGAGGGAATACATTTCGGTTGTAGACTGTGTCAAATGAGGCCATCTAACTTTCACTGAGACACAACTTAAAAATTAAATAAAATCAAACTGAACTACACATGGATGCTTCAAAATCAAGTCTACACCAAATCCAGTACGATATTCAGTGTGTTTTTAAACTTCGTTTAAAGTATGTGAACTTGCCTTTCCCACAATTTACTTTGCAGGTTAACTATTTACTTTTATATTTGGGAAAACAATAAAGGTCTATCTCGCACACTGAAAGGCAAAAGCCTTTTGTGATATTTACGTGTACAGTAGGTGGTAAAATAAAACAACCATATTATGAAGATAATTTGGTAAAATAAAAACCAAAATGCCTGGGTGGATACACAGTCTTTATTTTTTTATTTTGAGAGGTTGTTTCATAATGAGATTATGATTTATTGGTGCTGCAATTATTTTTGTAAACTATACTGTATGTGGACATCTATGTTTTGTTTTTTTTGTTATGAGTAAAGATAACTGGGCCATATGGTTGTACAGTCTATTGTTTCACTGCCTTTTGCTTTAAAAGGTGTAAAAATAAAAATGGCATACGAAAAAAAAAAAACTTTTCAACTAAACCTTCAATAAAACAAAGTGAAGAAGATCAATGGGAAACTGCAGATATTTTTAAATGTTTCAGTCAATAACAGTCGACCAGCAGTATTTAAATGTATTTGTATCTAGTTGTGGCAGCATTGTATTACAAATGTAACAGCAGGTTGTGTGTATATATAGTACAAGAAAGATGCCACAGTGTAATTCTGACAGTGTACAGATAGTCACTTGGTACATTTAACCTGATGCTGTATCACAACAAAGTGTGTCTAGTAATAAATTCACACATACATCCCAGTTTACTCTAAAAAAAAAAAAAAGGAAATCAGACGGTAAACAACAGGTGAAACTCTGGACTGTGAAACTAAATGTACCCCAGTGCTGCATCTACACCCAGTATGTGGAGACACACACAAGCCTCCACTGGGGCCAGTGCTGTACAAACTGTAGATAACCTGAAGTCTGACTTTCAATAAAGACATGCTTTAGAATGAATATACCACAGACTCCATTGATGATTGTACATTGTGTCTTTCAGTAACCACCCTGAACCTCGAAAACTGTCACATTTCAGTTGATTGGTAACAATGGACTTTACAGTTTCCGCTCAACAATGAATGTTTACTTATGTAGTCATGGTTTATTGATTTATTGAAAGGGGACCTAGTTAGTTTGCAGAGGGTCACACTCTAATGTGTGGATTTGTATTCAATGTGCCTTAACCTTTACCGAATTATGCACTTAATGGCTTTCTCTGGTTTCTTCCATGGGGCATCACTGGTAATTCCTCATCGGACTTGCTGTTTCTTTCTTTTAGCCAGACAAACATGCATTTGTGAATGCATGTTTTAAAGAATACATGAAAGATCATTTATGGTCAGTGTGTGCAGTGTCTTTCACCTAGGGCCAATCACTGCAGAGCTGCAATAGACTGCAGCATGAGCTCCAGTTGACTACTACAGCACCAACCCATCGCTGCCACCTCCAACACTCTTCTGACCGACAAGCACACGTTACACCTAAATTCAAATTAACACGAGAAACAGTGGATGCTACTTGTAAACAGGGTTAGGTATTTTGATCTGGTTTTTTGATTCACATGATTTACCCCACTTTTCTTTTTTACTTTATGATTTTTATAATAAACAGTGCTGTGAAAAAGGTTTAGGCTTTTTTCCACCAGGGAGGTGTCTGACTGGTCCAAAATTCATTTTGCAGCATGACAACGTCAGAGCCAGAGGGAGTCCTCCAACAAGATGCTTGCTTTAACCACACCAAACACTGATGAGATTCATTTATTTTAGTTTAATATGGATTGATTGATAAAACAAATCCTGCCATTATTTCCTAAAGTATGGTTTCTATACTTCTAGTCCCTAAAAACGTTTGCACAGTAACCGACAGTATATCTAAGTGAAAATATTGTGACATATCCATTTTGCCTGCACTTTGTTATGAGCAACCAGACACACAAACTCTCATCCAACATAAATTAGTAGTTTTAACCCAACCCAAACCAACCCCTCAAATTTTGGTTTATTAGGTACAGACCCTATTCCCTTCCATATGCAGTGCCCCGAAAAGTATTCATACCCCTTGAACCTTTCCACACTTTGTCACGTTACAACCACAAATGTAAATGTAATTTATTGGGATTTTATGTGACAGACCAACACAAAGTGGTACATAATTTTGAAGTGGAAGGAAAATGATAAATGGTTTTCAAAAGTTTTTAAAAATAAATATCTGAAAAGTGTGGCGTGCATTTGTATTCAGCCCCCTGAGTCAGGACTTTGAAAACCAGCTTTTGCTGCAATTACAGCTGCAAGTCCTTTGGGGTTTGTCTCTACCAGCTTTGCACATCTAGAGAGTAATTTTTTCCTCCTATTCTTATTTGCAAAATGGCAGAAGCTCAGTCAGATTGGATGGAGAGCATCTGTGAACAGCAATTTTCAAGTCTTGCCACAGATTCTCATTTGGATTTAGGACTGGACTTTGACTGGGCCATTGTAACACATGAATATGCTTTGATCTAGTTCTGGCTGTATGTTTATGGTCGTTGCCCTGTTGGAACATCCTCCCCAGTCTCAAGTCTTTTGCAGACCCTGTATTTGGCTCCATCCATCTTATCATCACCTCTGACCAGCATCCCCACAACATGAGTGGAGCTGCCACCCCACTGTTGCAGTGTGGATGGTGTGTTCAGGGTGATGTGCACCGTTAGGTTTCTGCCACACATAGCGTTTTGCATTTAGGCCTAATACTCTGAGGAATCAACTGATTGAAAATAACTACTGGACAACTACTTGTTAAGACTGGACACTTAAAACTGACTAACATGAGAGAAAGGGCTCAAACTCCAGCTCAATAGTCAAAGGAATATATGAAAAAAACAACTGTGTAAACACTAACAAGAAGTGACATAGCAATTATGACTAAAAATGTCATGGTGCTCGGAGACTCATGAGTCAGACAGAGATTATGCACTAAACACCTCTCAAACCTGGGTTTCCTAAGCAAAAATTAAGAGATGAGACTTTGTTGTACCTGACAATTTCTAATATGTGTTTGTAGTGCTACAAATGTGGGTAGAAAAGTCCCTTTTCCCTTTGGGCCAAATACACTGTACTATTGGTACATAATGTAACAATAAGACGTGTATATCTCCACTGTGTATCATGAGGTAGAAAAACTCAGGTCAAGATATTGTATACACCTCAGAGGTTAATCACATGACCTGATTCTGCTGTGTCATGGCCAGAAGGTTTAAATATGCCGACTCACTCTTTTCGATTGGATTACACCCCTCGAACTTTGACAGAGAAATGAAAATCAGTAAATCCAGGGGGGGGGAAAAATCAGAGAGCAGGTTTTGCTGAGGCTGCAGTGTGAATTTGTTGTTTGTGAAGGCAACATTTTGGCAGATCAGACCATTTCAACATGCCCCCCAAACTTCTTACCAAACATTCACTCCTCTTACAGCACTGCTCTTAATAGACGAGTTTACTGCTGCTGCTGCCGCCTGGAGGTTCCAGGAGAAAAATGAGAACATCTATTTGGTTTGAAAGAAACAACCAGAAACCTGACAAGACTTCCTAGATTTAAGTGAAAAAAATGATGTCTGTAGAATAAAAAATATAGAAAACAAGTTTCAAGTCAATCATGAAACTCACTGACAGCAGACTCACTGCTTGATGCCAGCTGACTAGGTCGCAGAACTAAAATGGTGACATTTTCATCCATGTACACAATTTTACAAGAAAGTATTAAATTAAGTTTTAATCTAAAGTCAATCATACGGAGATGTTATGAAGTAGTATGTTTATGTGATACTTGAGTGAAATACAAATCCCCCGGAAGTGTACTAAAGTTCAATAGGCTACTTGAGTAAATGTAAATGTACTGTTACTTTCCACCAAAGGAAACTTAGATTGATAGTGTGTCCAATTTAAAAACTGACAGGACAGGAATTTGTCATTAAACGATTTCTCAGGGGAAGCCAACACATTTTCCAGTTATTGGGAAATTAAGTGAATATTGGCGACAATTAAAAACCAAACAGCAGGAGCCACAAATAACACACAAGTAAGGGAAATTTAAGGTACAACCAAGTTGATTTTATTAAAATTTCTTGTACATTTCAGATGGGCAGGATAAGATTCCGCTCAAAATTCACATTTTCAGTGGTTTTTCATATCCAAACACTGCCAGGCAATATCAACTTTGTCAATTCCTCATTAAGACTCTTTACAACCCTATTCTCTCCCTTACCTCTACTACTATTACTACTACAAGTCACTTTAGGTTGTGTTGCCAAGGAAAAGAGGAAAAAAATGAACCCAAACACTAACCCTGTAGTCTACAATGAGTGTAAATCATGAATAGAGCATGAACTCTTGTGGACTTTTGTGGTTATTTGGTGTTGTGACACCTCTGAGTTACAAGTGCTGACTTTGTCCAGAATAATCTTGAGGCAACAAGCATGTTAAGCCTAGCTTGTAATTAAGCTAAGGTAATTGTGACAGCTGACACAAACAGCCAGTCTACTGCAGAGACCGACTATAGGACAGAAAACCACAATTGAAATATATGCGAAATAGTCCTGGTCAATAATTACTTAAATCTCTGTTTGAAGGGAAAAAATAAGACACACTCTTGCATGTCAACACTCACTGAACATATTCCATACCAGACTGCTGAGAAGACTGTTGATCTTTGTAGGTGCACAGTGACCAAGTTCCTCTTCACAGTTTGTAAAGTGTTTTACATATATTTAAGTATTAATGTCTCCTGAAATGAAGCCCCAATGAGAAAGTTTACTCCATGGATGCGGTACCAGAAAGTATTTAATTTTTGGCAAACATTCTAATACAGGGTTGTAAACAAATTTCCCTTGTTGAAATAAAGTATTTATGAAGAAGCTATTCATCCATCTATTGAAATTAATGTCAATGTTGGGAAAAAATAAAAAGCTACTCTGAACACTTTCACTGCTCTGCAGAACCTAGAGGACCAAATACATCTGACATGATACAGAGATTAGTGCTCTTGTGGATTTTTGCTTCTTTCTAAAAAACAAAAAACAAATGCAGACTGTTTGCCGCAGGATAAGCTGAAGAGGTGGGCGCAGTCCTTTCCAGGGTTTAGAGACGAACCACTCTGGAAAATAATCTTTTCTATCTCTTCAACTGAGAACAGATACTGTTACTCCAGCCAGGCTGATCCTAAGGCTGGTTAAACACTAGCAGCTTTTTTTTTTGTTTGTTTTCTCATGTTCCTCACTTCCCACCCCACCCCCCACACACTTTTTTCCTTTCATGCTTTATTCTTCCTATCATTCCAAACAATACATCACTCTACAAGCACACACACAATTTACCAACACTCCTCCCAAACTTATCACCTCTGTCTTCCACCAGTTACACACACACACACACACACACACACACACACACACACACACACACACACACACACACGGCAGTTGAAGTTCCTTTGTATAGCCTGTGCCCCAAAGTGTCAGCATAAAACACCTTTAGGCACCCATAATGCACCAGGAACACGAAACACTGTTGGTGCAGGAAGTACTGCCCCCAATTTACAGGGTATCATGCTCCTTTAATATACCCCAAACTCACCACCACCCATTGGCCATTACAACTAAATTTATAATCCATGCACTCATACTGTCATTTCTCAGTCAGTAAAGTCATTTCTCCTTCCTGTCTCATTTTCTTCCTCTTCAGCAATTTGTTAAAGCAAAGGTTATCTAGTACAGTTTTGTACAAAGAAAGGAAATGAGCCAGCAGAGACATTTTTGCCAAATGAGATGACATAATGGATCATGCGTGCAAAATGGCTTCACAAAGTCAAACACATAAGGCCTGCGGTAAAATGTTTTTTTTGCATTGTTTTCAAGAAAAGTTAAACAATATATCATCTGCAGACTCTTATTTTTTTGCACTATGAGTCCGAAAATAAATAGATCTTCCTCTTTTTTTCTTTTTTTTTTAAACTTAAATACATGTTAATATTTTCTTTGATGCTCAAAAAATACTTTGTTCTTTTTTTGCCTCATGATAAAGTTCTTCAAAAAGGTTAGAAGTTGACATTTTTCCCCAAACCCTTCACAACATGCAGGCAGCTCCCTCCACTGGTCCAGTGGTATGAAATTCCACAGGAGCTTTTAAAAAAGAAAAAAGAAAGAAAAAAGAAAAAGCAAAAGATTGGGGTAAAAGTGAAAGTTTCAAGATTGTGGGCAACAATTAAGCATTGTGGAATCAAAGACTGGTAAAAGGACGAAGGAATGAAGGAGGATGATGTGAGAAGGGGAAGGGAAATTGAGAGGGAGTGGGGGTTGTTGTGGAGGCAGTAACTGAAGGGGCATTAATAAATAATTGCCAGTTGAACACCCCTTCCTGGCTTGAAACTCCAGTTTCAATACTGATCAGTGAAGATGTTGTGTGCTGTGCTCTCAGCACCAGGCCTGGGCTCTTCGCTGGTCAAAATCAGCTATTAGCCGTTTGATGTGGGCCAACTTGTTGTGCAGGTACTCGCATCGCTGTTTTTCCTCATGGTAGTTGGGGCTGTGCTGTAAAAAACAAAAAAGAAAAAAAAAATGGACATATTCTCAGAATACAGCTCCTACTGTCAATTAAATGTCAATAAACAAAAAACAAACAAACATACCATCATCCTTACCAAAAAGAAAACTAAGTAACAACTTACTTGTTTCATTTTCTTGTACTCTTTCAAGACTTCTTCTTGAACTTTCTGTAAAATCAAAACAAAAATGTTCATATTTAATGCAAATAAACATAATTCATTATTATAATTTAAAATCTCCCTTCACAAACTTCGCAGCAAAAATGTCGAGTTATTATGGATGGAAATTCTATGAATGCTAAATTTAGCTTCTGCAGATACTTAGAAGCTCTGTGTATTAACTTGGCACAAGAACAGCTCCTGAACAGAAGCATAGAATTTCTGATGAACAACACCTGTGTGGATCCTGACTGTTGATCCCCATCTCACTTGACCAAGGAACAGATGTGGGACAGTTAAAGCCCAGTTTTTGCTAATTATTAAACACTTTCTTCACTTCCTGCCATCTGTATGTAGTCCCACAATATTACGTCAGTGTGATAATAGATTTTGTATGTTTTAACTATAAGATTGATTAAATTATGAAAAGTAAATATGGAAAAGTGTTTAACCACGATAATATTCATACTATACAATATTATCGTCTACATCCTTAAATTATCAGACAAACTATATTAAGTCTGCACAACAGCATCTATGGCATTTTCTATGAGTCTGGTCTATTTGTTGTCACAACCAACTACTAATAATAACAACACTAGCTTATCTGAAAGTTCACGATATTGACAGTAAAATAATTTAAAAAAAGTTAGATTATGATGTTGTCGTACAATACAAAACTGTTTAAATATGACCTGATACTCTTTGGTGCCAGGTGCCAACTTCCGACACTGGGCATCCAGCTGGGTAAAGTGATGGGTGATGCTCTCCACACGGGCGTGCAATAGGCGGTACTCATCATACTCTGCATTAAAGTCATCCTTGTAGTTTTGACGCTGGTCCATGGATACTAACGGTTTGTATTTCCTGTAGAGAGGGAAAAGAATGAAGAAGAAAAACAAATGCACCACAATAAAGTTTTGCAGTTTGTACTTGTTTTGAATACAGAGATTTAAAGCTCATGATTTGACTATTTTAGACAAAGCTGTGAACTCTGCATCTGCAGAGCTTTTTCATTGCTTCTGTAGACGGACTGTTTGATTGATTGCTTTTCCCCCTCTGGAGATGGTACCATTGACATAAAAAGTAAATCAGATTGGACACGTATTGTATGTCCTGTTATCTAACTCCAAGTCTTCTGTCTTACAGTAATATGTCAAATTTGTGTTTTTATGTTTCTGAGAAGAAGTGAAAGGGGAAGAGAGGCCTTCTAGATTACTCACACTACATAGTCAGCTAACTCCGTTGTGGAAGAGAATTCCCTGGACTGGACTGGCTTGTCTTTGTCTGAAGAGTCTGACAAGAAAGAGAAAAGTAGAACAATGTAACTACAGCTCTTAACACACAATATCAACACTTCTGCATTGAAATAAGCACCTTTAGATAAAAGCCTAAAAATTCAAATGGGACAATGAACTGTTTTAATCATCAATGCATGTCACAGGCATATTAAACTTACTAGTGACTAGAGCACAAAGTGTCTGAAGATATTTAGTCATCTGCTTAATATTTAGTATATTAGAAAGTGCAGGCAAATATACAGCCGCTGCACAGTCACAGTACCACTGAATACTGCAGTTTTGATGAAAAGTTAAATGAATTGTCAATGCGGATGTACTTTATCAGAACAGACAATAAATTGTGTAAAAAAAGCCAGAGAGAGACTGCACAGAATATCTTAAAGAACCAACACAACATTTATGATATCTGAACCAAAAACAGAATGAAGAGCTCAGATAAATCCACAGCATCAGTATGCTCTAAGTTCTAATTCTATGTGGCTGTATGGCCTGTCAGAGAAAGTGCAACAAGGTGAGCAACAATCAAAAGCCAAATTAGTCACAAGACAGGTCAGTCCTGGATGCGTTAGACACTTTACAGACAGACTAAAACACAATCAAACTTGCTAATTAGCGGGATTGAAAGTATGTTACTTTTCTTTGTCCTCTTTTATGCAGCATGGGAGGAAACTTTCAATATTTGGTTTACATCAAACTTTATTATTAATCAGTGTTTGACTGAGAATATGAATCCGTTAACTTCACCCGTGAACATTGACGATTGTAATACACAGGAATCTTTCATTACCTCTGAACTATTGTAGCCATTTCATGTTTTCTGGGCAAACATGATCTACTTTAGCATATAATCCACACAGAGCAATACTACCATCCCACTTCCATTAAAGACATGAGTCAGCATAAAAAGTAGCAGGACCCCGAAACCAAAGCAGCTAAATGAAAAGCAGTAATCACCCATTTCATTATGGACACCTGCGCCTTTCCCACTGTGACATTTCAAATGACTTTTATGCAAAGACCTGAACGAGTTGCGTTTCTGGCCAGCCAACTAGCACTATTTTCCTACAGATGTTTAAATTGATACCAATAATACTCTGTGGGTTTGACATTTAGAACAACCCCTTTCCGCATTGCATGTGGGTAATTAGATTTATTGTCAAATATGTATGTAACATTTCTGTCCATTATCATTTAATTATTTGCCCCAAAACGTATTTTAACATGGAGAGGGGCTTTCCTCGTAGAACAGCCTGGAGACAATGCAAAGGTATTCCTATCAGTTTAATAAGGTCCCAAATACTATGGGTCATCCTACTCCAACTCCTTGGACAGTGATAAGAGCTGTGCACAATGGGCAGTGAAGGAGCAGAACAAGCAATGAAAAATTGTTAGAATTTTAAGGCCTGAGACCTTTGTTTCAAATCACACCTTGATTTTTGTGATGATTCTTGTTGATAACTTCCCCGTTTTCCTCCTCAGCACTGTGCCTCTTTTTGGCTTTACGACTCTCATCAGCCTGCTCTGCTACACTTGGAGGACTGTGGCTTCCTCTCTTCATCCATTTCCCTTTTTCCTTCTCTCGATCTTTGTCTTTGTGCTTCTTGGATTTCTTTTTGAACTTCTTGTTAGTACTGCTGGATAAGGAAGGGCTGGTGATGACAGTGGAGGTAACAATGAGTGAGGTTCGTGGAGGAGGGCTTACAGAGGAGGCTGGTCTGGGGACAGAGACAGAGTGCCCATAACTGTCCTGCATGTTTCTATTGGAGGAGAAGGAGCTGGGTGAGGGATCTCTACAGGAGGAACTCTGATCCATAGGCAGATCCTGGGTGCCACAGCCCTCTGGTGTGCTAGGTGAGTTGGAGTTAGAAGCTGGGCTGGGCTGCTGGTGAGAGGGGGCAGGAGGGTGGGAGGAGATGGGAAGATGGGCGGGAGGGCCTGCGGTGACAGAGGTTAGAGACAAGTGTTTAGAGCTGGGGTTGTCCTCACAGCGGTCAGAGGAGGAGGATGACAATGTGGCTGGCCCTCGATTGCTGAGGTGGGAGATGCGGGCTTTCTTGGGCGCCAAGGGGTCAATGAAGTCAAAGTCAGGCTGACGCTTCTATAAGAACACATTCAGAATTTAGCCACATTACATTTGTTACTGTCGGAATGTGTAAAGTGTTTCTCTTTGTAAATACCTGAGGGGATGTGGGAACACGGTCTTTGGGAGAACTGTTTGATGAGGGTGTCTCTGTAGGAAGACCTAATTTGCTGTTGAAGAAAGAAAAGAGATGTGTAGGTGACAGTAACAGGGAGTAAGATTGTGGTCAGTGCTTATCTATCATTAGGATTGAATCTACTGTGTAAGTGCTACTTTTATTAAAACAATTTGTTTACTATTCCACAGTGTGATTATTTTAAACTCACAGGTCATGTACACAAGCAGTTGCTTTCATTGTCATCTATTCTTTGCTTTTAGTGGACAAGCAGATTCACGTGTACAAAGAAATTAAAATAAGGAGCCTCCACAGCTGTTGTAATGGTGGAAAATTATATGGTGGACACATTATTATATAATAAAAACTACTTGTGTACTGCTTAAATGGTGGTGAAATTTAAGACAAACTATTCTTTAACAAAATCATTAAGTGACCAGAACCAGTAGGATCAAAAGGTGGCATTTAAAATTCAACTGCCCCCCCCTCCCCATTTATAGAGTGATGTGGTCACTGTAAATGTACAATTGTTACTATGTGTTCAAATCAAACAAAGATGTATATATGTTGCAGGTTGTGAGCAGACACAGAAAAAGTGAAAAACTGCCACCTTGAACCTCAGGGTATGGAGCCATCCCGTCAAGCCAGTACAAATACTTATTTACACACACCACAAAATGTGAATGCTTTAGTGCTTTAAGTGAGTTGCCGTTTGGCTATGTGTGCATTCAAAAAGCCTAAAATATCTGTTTCTATACCGAGCCAGGATCCGGTCAACCTGGGACTTCTCATCTTCAGAGTAGCCAGGCCAGTCTCGCTGGACATCACGATAAATAAAGTCCTTCAGTGAGTATGTGTTGTCTTTGGGGTTTAGGTTTGCCACCTGTATGTTATAGACAGACACACAGTTTCAAAGTACATCCTATAAAAGCATGAAAAGTATAGAGTATGTATTGAAACTTCACATTTCCTGTGCTGGCCAAACATCTGTGCATGCAAATATTATTTAACGATTAAGTGGCTTTTCTTTTTCTTTTCAACATGAAGAAAGCCACCTGTGACACCTAACGCTGTAAACCTGATTTCAGATTTCTGATTTTGCAGATGTATGGAGTTAACAATTTTCTGTATGTAAGATCAACAAGGGGATCTCTGGGATCAATTTTGACATTTGAAAAACAGAGCTACATAATTTAAATACCTAAATTTGCTCACTTCCATCTCACGTTGCAAATTATGGCATTCAAAAACAACTTACAGCAGTGGTTCTCAATCCTGGTCCTAAAGGACACCTGCTGTGTCTGTTTTCCAACTAAGCCCACAAAACCAGCTGCTGATCACTGCTTTACACTACCTGTTGCAGGGTGGTCCCCAGTGAGTTCCTGTCCTTCTGATTGATACCATCCCGCTGTAAACGAGCAAGCACTTCCAGCTTCTTGTAGGACTTCAGCGCCAGGAGGTGAACGATGCGGTCCCGGAAAGACCGCTGGGAAACAGGGTTATTGGAAAGGCACTTACGAATAGTGTTGGCTGGGTTGATGGGTGTGGAGCGCTTGCGCTCTGGGACCACCTCTGGGGTCGATAGCGCAGGCTTACGCATATGGACTTGCTTTCCTAGAGAAAGAAGGTAGATATAACATTAAACACTCTTCTTCTCTACATTACTGTCATTGTGGGAGGTGATGGTTTAGTCCCACATATCATTTAACACTTACAAACTTACTTAATATAGTCTTAATATATTCTAATATGTAATATTACCTTAAACATTATCAGATTTGAATGCAAGTCATCTTGTATAATCAAAAATTCTTAAAGTGTTATATTCTAAAATTCTGTTAAGAGAAAAATCTGGTACATGGACATGGAAGAGACACTTTACAAAAGCAGAAAAAAAAACTACATAATCTTGCTACTCTGAAGACAGGTGTCTGCATATTTGCTTCATTAGAAGAAATAGCTGAGATTGTCTACATAATGGGTGGTAGTAGTGTTTTTATGCACATCCTGGAACTCAAATAGGAAAAAAAAATAAATAAAAAAAATGCTTAAATTAAACAAATGAGAAAAATCATTACTGTTAATATATTGTGAGGGGGGGGTAACAATGGTGTTCAATGGTCTCCATTTGTAAACAAGCTCCCTGACATTCATCTGGTAGAATCTAAACTCTTTGTAACCCTTTCTTCTAAAGGTCCAATTTCTTCTAAGGTCAAAACCCTACAATCCAATGATGTCAAATCATTTTTTTTGTCCTTTTTGCTTATCCCAGGAGTTCAGACTCACTTATTGTCTTCTAATTGACTAAAATACCTACACTCTAATTTCCACTTCAAATTAAATGATTATTTTGGAGGTTTACATACTTTGATTAAATGGATTTAATCTCTCTCTCTCTCTATTTATTTATATTTCGTTTAAGTTATTTTTTTTATTCGTTGTGGAAAATGATCCAGTCTTTGTGTGCAACAAAAGTATGTGAACATCTGGGATTATAAATTGATTCAAATGGGATATCCGAGTCACGTGAATTTGGATCTTGACAACACACGTTTCTAGACGTTTGACCAGAACATATTTCTAAACCGATTTTTTTTAAAGACACTGTTACGGAATTTGGCCTTTAACTGATAACACAAAGTGAAGAGGCAGAAAGGTCTCATGGGAAAAGAGTGACATGAAGCAATTGCCCACAGTTGCACTTTAACTGTAGCCATTCAGCTACTAGGGATAATTAAAAGATGGGTCACTTGGCTTTGACCTAGAAAAACAACTAACAATCACCAAGTTGACAATTCATTGAGGTGAAAAATAATTCAGCATTTCCTAAAACGAAAAAAAAAAAAAAAGTTTTTCAAGTTGATGCAAATATGACAGCTTTTCTAATCTGAAATACAAGCATATTCAATGTAATGCAGTCTAAAGACTATTAAAGTGTAAAAGTGTCTGAAGACACCTAGTTTTGTGATGCTGAGGCATGTGTTTAGTTGCCATGCCTGCACATTTCTCTATACTGCTTTACAATCAATACGAAATTCTAAAGCTCTAATGAAGGTTACAGACATGAAGAGAATAGAAAACTCAGTCCTCCCCACTTGCCAAAAAGCTGAAAATGCATGCAATGTGAGGAGGTGTAAGCTCACACACTTTGCATTGTGTATTGGCCAGGCGTCTGCAAGAGAAATGCTTATGAAATTGATCCTCCCCAAATCAGAAATAACCATTCTGCATTAGTGAACTAAAAGATACATTCTAGAGACATAGATAAAAGTAGAACACAGTTACCAGAAATTATAACTTGTGAGAACCACAAGGTATGAACCCATTTTGCATAAGTAAATAGGGTGTTCACTCCAAACCAGCTGCTACAAGCGCTGGTCCCACCACATTTCTTTGCTAGTCCTCTCGTTTCCCAGTTTCTATCTGGGCCACTATATGCAAATCTATCCCTGAGGCCCAGAAAAACTACCTTAAGGAGTATTTGACTCTTGTAGAACATTTTGTGAACTGAGTTAGACTTCTGATCCTTATTAAACAACCATTATTTTTGATAAGTGCTTAAATCTAACAAACAAACTGTTTGCTTGGTATTGCATTGTACATTTCAATTTATATTCAATCACATTTTTACAATTTAATTTTAGAAATTAATATTTAAAAGTTTTTAAGTTAACAGACATAATATTGACCCTAGGGACAACACATTCTTGCTTGCATATGGAAAAATAGTGACAAGTTGTGTAGAGATTTCTGTTTGCCTAGCCATCAACATTCTACTTCCAGAAACTACAATCTTCGCTGTAAAACTTATTTACTGATTTAGACAGTTACTTGTAGAGAGCCACTCTTAGTGCCTAAAGGATATTTTAACGTCAAAAATACATTGTCATCCAATGGTAGCAGCTAACCCAGCTTTGTGGGCTTGTTGTTCCTGTCTGGATGTCTAGGCCATGCACCCCTATTTACTGTGGAAGTGGAAATGTTTAAGATACCCAAGTATCCTGCTGGTACACTGGTTATTCATTAGCCATTTTCTTATTATAATTGGTACCTGCTCCACATGATGGTTTTGATGTAAAGCTTAAAGCTACACAAAACTACAACCACGCCTCCATCCATGTTTTAGAGTAAAACCGACTGACCAAATAAGGACAGGGGAGCAGGAGCAGTTAAATATTAGTGGAACTCCTGGCAGACGGATCAGTGAACAAACTCAGTTCCTGCCCTATACTTTATAATCTCTAAGAACCAGTTAACGTAGATTTAACAGTTAACCTTCATTTAACATCTGCTACTGATCTCTGTTTAACATACCATTTTTAAAATGCATAATGATGATGCCAGGATTTTTATATTCTTGCTTAACAGTTTTGTGCTGTGGGGTTACAAATATAAATACCATGTTTTGTTGTTTTTAAGTCACGTTTTCCAAAAAGCATAAATATTTAAGTTCGTTTAAGAGATTCATGTGACAAATGTTAATGGAGTTTGTTATCAGATTCAAATATAAACTGACTCAAACAGCTGTAAGTGACACTTACATCATTTTAGCAGAGAAAACTCTTTACATGCTAGTTCTTCTCAGTCAGAGTGTAAATAAGAGGAAACTTTAGATAAACTGGCTTAAGCCTCTTTCACACATGCACTAGAATTCTGACAGTCTCCTTCCTTTGTCCAAAGGGGTTTACCTGAGAACATAAATGTCCCACTGAGACCCTCCTGACATTATCTGGACTCTTTCCCGTGTGTCCCCTAGGACAAAGTCCATATTATGTGCGTAAGAGTGCATGTGCAGCACACTGTTCTGTCCTGAATCGTCAGGAGGATTTTAAAGCAAGCGAATGGGTGAATAAATGCACCGCTGTAATGAAAACACTATTTTCCACAGCCCAAGTTTTCTTTTATGTTGTGCATTGAGTGCTAGCTGATTAGACACTGAAATCAAGTGGAGTTTCTCCCGTGAGGAAGCTTCTGACTCAGGTGATCTCCTGCTGTGTGAAACAGGGTTTAGTCAGTAGCAATAATGGCTTTACATGTAGTCAGGCTGTCAATTTTCCCTTAGTCCCTCAAAATGGGCAACATTTGTAAAGAGAGAAGATGTATGGATAAGGTTTAAAATCATTCTGGTGTGCTAGGATGAAAACTAGCATCTGACTGTAGATGTTGCAGATAAATCAGAGCCTTACCTCTGTACTGGCCCCCAGGCTTGATGACTTTGGTCCCCCGTTCCCGAGTGTCCTCCACAGCCTGGGCCATGCGCTCTCGAGTCACCTGGTAGGAGTCATTAGTGGCACAAACAGTGATCTTGTCCTGTACCGTTGCCAGTAATGCCAGGTGTGAGGCCCCTGAGCTGAGGACGAAGAGTGATTGTACAAAAGAAATGTGAGCCATCGAAGGATTAACTCTTATCAATGTGTGATAAGACAGCAACAGTTGATTCAGCTGACCAGTGATTATCATTACCTTGACACATACTGATGAATGCACTCAAAGCTTCCCTGAGGGTTGTCCTTGCCCACATTAGACAGGTAAAAATCAAAATTGCAGACAATGTCTGAGGAGGAATTGGTCTTAGGAATTTTAATACGCTGTAAAAATTAGCACAAAAAATGGAGAACATACATGAATATCTGAGATAATTACCTAAAAGGAGATCAATCAAATAAACTAGATTAAATTATCATTAGAAACTACCATACAGTAAATACCTCTAAATGTGTTTACTACTTATGGTTAATTATGTGTTTATACACACAGTGTACAGAGGTAGGGTCTACATTTAAGATATGGGTTAAAGTGAACAGTGAGTGAGCCAGCAACTAGGGGGAGGCTGTATGTGAGTCATATGCCTCGTGAACTACAAGCAGTGGAAAACAGTGTTTATAGAATTCAGATGAGTGTGAAATTAGATAGAGCCTCCACAAACTGTTCAGCACTTTGCAAAGACGACAAAGCTTTTATTACCAATCCTAAATAATTACTACTTAGTGAAGCTGCCTGTCGAGTAGGTAAAAATGTAACATTTGCAAATAAGAGAAAATGCAATTTTATATTTTTAAGTTTTTAAAATTGTATTAGTTTTAATAGAATAAGTAAACAAATTACTGGATACATTTTAACATGACACATAACATTTAGCACTTATCTTTTTCAATGTAAATTTGATATGACCAATTTTTACTTCTGAATAAACGTACAATTATATGGCAAAAAATAAGGATCCCTCTATCATTTTTCATGTTCTTCTACTGTATAGTATTCTACATTTGCACTGAATTCTTACACTGTGTTAAATGTATAATCTATGACTCAGTAAGTAAACAACTGACACACTGTGATAATGCTATAACAGGCCAATGCTGGTGGAACAGATAACTGAACTGAGCAGTAGTTGAGTAGCTGATTAACTTGATCGAGCCAAAAGAGTCAGTGGTTTTGTTGGCCCCATAACATTAGTGTAAATGCAATTCAATTAATAACAAATGCAGCAAAACTAAAGTTCAATTAGGAACCACTTATCTCATTCAAATCTTGAAGGAGAAATAAATAAAAAACTAACTAACTTACCCCTTGGAGTCCCCTGAATTGTATTGTTGGCCGCAAAGAAGGTACATTCTGAAAGTCAATGTAAACAACAGTTTTCATTAATAGTGATGATAGGATTAAAGAATGATTGGTGAGAGTACAGTCAAACCTGCAGAACATACCACATGACTGACACTCAGAACTCAAAGCATTTGATTGTAGAAACAGCACTGCCTTGGGGTCCTATCACACCAAGCATGCCTTGTAACAAGCTCTGACAAAGGCTGCCTGAGAAAACACTCCACTTACATTTTCTGAACAAAGTTCCAATTAAAATGAGTTGATGAAAACCAAAGCTTGCTCACATGCACATGCCTTCTGTGTCTATATGAGCAAAAACAATCTTGGCATTGAACTATACTCATAATGCAAAGGAGGCCCTACTACATCTCTCTCATTTAACTGTGAATCTGTAAAAGTGTATTGTACCGATTTTAATTTTAAATATTTGATTAATCTGGAAATAATTTGGACGCTTTGGTATATAAAATGTTGTGAAAAAAAGTTTAGAAATTACTTTCCCAGTTTTCTAAAAGGTCAAAGACATAGCTGTCATGCTCAATGAGACAGGTGACCATCAAGAGGCCAATACCAGAGGTGACTGTTGACCACAATTGCTTGATGACGGTCCACTGGAATCCAACATTTGGCTCAGTGTCCCTGAGCTCTTAATATGAATATACACATAGAGCCATATGAGTCAATTTTACATGTAACTAACTTCCTTTTAAGTGGTTAAGTGGTAGGTGGCAGGTAAACTTGTTTGCTTTTATCTGACCCCACATGGATGAAACTGGAACACAGCAGATATTTTGAAGAGGGTATTTCTGCCACATGTTTATTTTGTGTAGGTTTGCAGGTCTATGTTGGTGGCTACTTGAAATGGAACCGACAGCCACAATTATGCTGTGGCCGCTCTGATGCAGTACAGGTTAGGATGGGAAAGCACAGTATGTCCAGCTTCTTCACACGACTGTAGCCAACAGAAGAACCAGTTAGACAGATCATAGACTTCTAAAATGTTGTATCAACTGGATTTAGTGGGATGCAAACTTTATAAAACATCTTATATCCTTACATACAGTTTTGGACATTAAAACGAGCTTGAAACTCATACATTAAAGCAGATGCAAATCAAAGAAGTTTTTTAAAAAATGATTAAATGACTAAAAAAAAAAAATTATATTAGTGTAAACTTGAGCTGAGCTAATCTTCAATCACCTGACCGATTACCCCCCCCCACTATCCACACACACACACAGAGTTCTGATCACATTTCACATCACCACAAAAAGACAAAGTTAGCCAGCTTCCATAGTTCAATGTTAGTGAGAGGGGGAGAGAAACAAAAAGCAGGCAGTTTTGGCTGCCCAGTCAGCAAGAGATGGCAGGCTGCCGCTCAATGCAGTGTACAGACCAACATTACCACATCCAATAAGGCCGTAGCATGGGCTGTCAGAAAAGAATTCTTTCAACTTAGGGATGACTCGGATTGCCACTTATCACAAAACGAATAAATACTCATTTTAATTTGTGCTTTAGATCCACAATTTGACCATGCATTTCTCTAAAGGCAATCTCACAGCTGACAGTGAGCAAATGTTCCCCATACAGGGCTGCCAGCAGTGTATGGTATAGCCTACATATTCTCACTCTCTCTCACACACACACACACACACACACACACACACACACTCTTTGCCATAAAAAGCTGTCGCAGAGGTCTCTGAACGCTACATCAGCTCAGAGTGGAGACCTAGGCCCAGTCACTGTTATGTAACGGCGTTGTTGGCAGGGTTTTAAGTCAGGTAACTTGCTTTTAGGCCTCCGCAACTCAAGAGTGCAGATATATCTCCAGATTAGTTCACTTGTGTGATGCCTCAATAAGATAACACAATTTGTACAGCTCAAGATTAAAGTTATATTTAATCCATAGAAGTATGTGGTGCCATATTAGCAAACTCAGTTTCATAAGCTTTTCGAAGAGCAGATGTGTGAAGCACATTCATTTTAGTGCAGAAGACAAGTATTTTTTTTTATTTTATCAAATTACCTTTAGAATCCTGTTATGTTTTGATATCATATTAAATGTATTTATTTGCCCTGGCCTACTTCTCTAATGCAGCTCGATGTTAATGGATATGCACTACAAAAAAAAGAAAAAAAAAAAAAAAGAAAAGCAATTTGTCAAACAAGCAAATAGCACAGGCCTATATTCCTCCTGTGTGCACCTTTGAGTCACTTGTCTGACATCCTGTTAAGTGTGACATTTTACTGCAAGGCTTCAGAAATAGTTAAGTAAACAATTATGAGAAAGAAGCCAGGCTGTGCTTCAGGGCCCTGTCAGGTTTTGATAATAGTTTTTTTATTTTCTCAAACAAACAACTTCTAACCACAGGGTATGATGGATGTATGAAGTCACCGACGTACTTGTAAAACAGCTCACTTGAGATGAAGTTAATGTTATCAGCCTGACTGTTAGCTCATCCTAACGTTACATTTTCAGCCACTCAAACACATCTTCGTCGATTCAAAGTTTACGTTATGTTGGTTACCTGTGATTTTATGCTTAACATTCAGCTTATACGATTTGTCTAGTAAGCGTTTGTGTCGAACATTTCCAAATTTGGTCAAAGAAACGTTATTTGCTTTTAAAAAAATGCCCTGGCTGCCCAGCAGAGCCCAGGGAGACCAACGTCGAGCTAATCGTTGGCTAATTAGTGTCTAACTTTACCAAAAGGTTTTGTGCGATAAATACCACTTGTCAGTGGGTAAAACCTGTCGAAAACACCAATATAATACCTCGTTAATGTTCTTCGGATGACTTATGTAATGATACCAGACTAATTCAAGGATAAAAACAAGCAGAAAAAAAGCTGTGTCAACAGCTCAGCTAACTTTGTAGCTTTAGCTGTGCGTGGCAGTTGGGCTTCCCAGCAGAGACGAGCCGTGTCAGCCCGACAGACCAAGCCAGGTTTTACGGAAATAAAAGGGCCTTTCACTCACCGTAAAATTTCGGTAGCTCTCTATCGCTCTGAGTGCTGTCTCGGTCAATTTAACGTGCAATACGGTGACTCTGCCAGCGCTCTCTTGGCCACAATCTAATCCGTACCTCCCATCCTCAGAGAGCGCCGCCATCTTTACCAGCCTTCCACCATCGTCCCTCTGAGGCTGGAGCATTTAGCAGCCCAGGCTCCCTGTGCTCGCTCCGGCCCGGGGAGGGACTACAGCTGCTGCCTGCAGGGCTGACAGCAGTAGATTGATCGCCACTTGCTACCTCACTTTTTCACTTCACAGCGTCATGCATCGGTGTGCCTTAAAGGATAATATTGTGATTAAAACATTTAACCACCATGCCTTCAATTTTCTGTTAGTATGGAGTTTTGCATTTATGCATGTACAAACTCAACACTGCCAAGCCTGGCCACTTTCTTTCTTTCTTTTTTTTTGTGTGTGTAATTTTTAAGTAGGTTCCCTATTTTCTGTAAGCCTTTCTCTCAGACACATACTGTATATGTAGATACCTATTGCCAAAGCTGCCTCTGCCTGCTCTGTTTTGCTGACATGGTAAAACTAATTCTAGCTCAGTCAAACAGTTAAAGGTAGCTTTTGTAGACTATACTGCAGTGTAAAGTCAGTTTAGTTCACATACAGTTTAGTGAATGACTTTGAATATATTGCTTATTCTGTTTCTCAACTAAATTCTCATAGTATGGCAGAATTACTCAGGAAACGTTTTCCCAGGCGTACAGACATTTAACATGCAAACCCTGTAATGATGTGGGATATAATTTGACATCACCACAATGGGCACAAGTACGTCCCCCCTGTTAGCTGCACCTTCACTATCTTGCAGTGTCAGTCTCCTTGACCTGGTGATTAGGGCAGCATGATTTTGTGTGGCGTGGTCTTGGACAGGGTGGGGAAAGGCCTGTGTGAACCCAGCAGATTATCATAGCTCTACACCCCACCCATCCCCTTGTGGAGTCTCTCTCTCTGTCTCTGTCTCTCTCTTTCACGAACACAAGCACACACAGATGTCATACATCTAGAATATTAACTCACCCTCAAATGAGTTCTTTCTATATTATGTCTGGGATACAATAGAAAGCCTAATGAGCCAAATGAAGCCATCGTTGCCTAATATGCCTTTTTTCAGTTTCAAATGCAAATGAAAATTTCAAATGGCAATTTTGTTAAATCCATTAGTGCTCTGGTTTGTCTGACAGGTTGCCTGCTGTGCAGACAATTAAATAAAGCCTTTAGGGCAGATAGGACTTATTGATTTTAGAGATTTTGAAGGTGTAACCTGCTGGATGCTGAGGAGAACAGTGTGAAGGATAAGTTAAAATAACACACCCTTTGTTTAGGAATACACATTAAACACAAGTAAAGACTATGGACACCATTAGACTACCAGTAAAGACTATGGGCAAATATTTTCGCACAATGGGTATGATTTAAAACATGCTTGTTACAGATGTACGGAATAAAGACCTTCAGTGCAGGTTCATGACAAATTTAATGGCAGCTGCATTGCTTGGTATCAGCTAATCTCACAATGGGTTAAACAAATGAAATTATCTCTGCAGCTTGATGTGGGATATCTAAAATATGTAAAATAGTCACATTACTATTACATTGTCTAAATACTAAATATAGTCCAACCCAAATAAAGTAAAGGGGAGTTAAATTACCTTCACGTGACTTAGGAAATGCACCATCATTTAAAACTCTCCAGCAGTTTAACTTACCTGTAGTGGCCTGTAATTGACACTAATACGCAGGCATGCCAGTAGCACGGTGGCTCCTCAGCTAACACTGTCACCTCACTGCAACATCCTGGGCTGGTGTTTCTCCATACAGACACATGCAGTACAGATGAAATATTCCAAATTACCTCATGCTTTAAACTTTAATGTGTTTTTTTTTTTTTTGCAGTCTGTGAATACAGGACAAAATTGCAAATATAAATTTGGAAAATTATTTAACAATATTTTTCAGTGTGTGAACATTTTTCCTACATATTTTCCTACAAGTTCCAATGTTTATTACTTTTAGCTGTACAGGATTGAGAGAATTTAGGGGACAATTGGACATGCCCTGGTCTGTTTGCTTGTGCGGTCACAATTAAATGCTCCGTTGCTTCCTGGACAATGTATACTTTTATAGTATTATAGTATGTCCATAGAGAAATGATCACAGTAACCTCATCCTTAACCATTGCATTGCTGAAAATCCACAATACTATTACTATAATACTAGTGACAATGTGGTAATGATGGTAATAAAAACTAACTTTAAATTGGACAATACTTTTAGTATAAGTAGTATAGTATAAATAGTATAAAGTAGTATAAATCCAAAAGTAGTGTGAATAATTATGCACTGTAGTGCATAGTATGAAAATACTATGTCCCTGATATATGTTGATTTAGTGAAGAGATAAAATATGAAGATAACAAACAAAAGGTTTGAAAGTATTATCTGAAGTTCACCTCCAACTTTGCAGCTTCACTCCACGTGGCGATCTGGCTTTGTGGACACATTCTGTTGGCAGTGAGAAAAAGCCATCTGCTGCTGTTTAAATCTTCCAGTAAAACACGGCACACAAAGAAGAGAATGCAGAGTGGGAATGTGGGTGCATGTTTGTGTGTGTGGAGAGACGGTGGGAGGCAGACTCACAGACAATATAACCACCATAATCAGGTCTAGTGAGTTTACCTTTTACTCCAGCTCCAACTGTGGTGTTGGAAAATTACTTTAACTGGTTTCATCAATGTCACAACTACATTAGTTTTTGCTGAAGCTTCCATACATGTGCAACCTGGAGAAACAACATCCTGTTGTATCTATTTCCACCCATCTGACATTTAAAGACCTTGAAACAGCAGCTGTTCCAGTTAATAATTGGCCACTGCAGGGAAAGTGTGCACTTACACTGTTGACTCTTATCGCTGCTGACCACAAAGCCACTGGAGCCGTATCTTCACGGCTGGAATAATGGAGAGTACAGTGCTTCGTTTAAAGAGACAGGCCATTTTCTTTTTTGTCTGCTGTGGAAGAGATAGTTGGCATACACAGGCCTTGTTCACACAAACATCTTTAATAGAGAGCATAATGTGTCGATTACAGTTTATTGTACCGTGAATGATCACAGCTGCATTCATTAGCTGTCAGAACCAAAAGTTTAAATGAATGAATAAGGACATGAATAAATATGATGTTATAATACATAATTCCTCTTTAACATCTCTAAAAGACATTTAACAACAAAAACATTTGCGCTTCATGTGGGAGTGAGATACGTCAAGGTTCAGCCAGCAAAACCCTGTCCTTTTACATTCAGTTAACATTTGTGCTCCTCTTTCTTCTGCCTATCATAATCCTTGCATTGTCTTCCCAAGGAAACCAGCCTCCGTACAGGAACTTCAGCAGTCAGTGGCGAGCTCCACCAGCTGTACTCTGGTGACAGCACACAGGTTGGCCTGTGGTCAATCAAATAGCGGTTCAGGTAGCTCTCTTCAAGGCCCCTGGCTACTATCTTGTTAGCGCTGTCCTGCAGAATGAGCAAAGAACAGGCACGAGCCAGTTTGTACATCTCAGAAACCAACCCACCATACAACTCTGAGGTGTAGTAGTAATCGCCTTCATCTTGCTCAACACATGCTGACGAGACCTCTTCAGTTTCATAAGGAAATGCATTCCTTGGCCTACCATAGAGTTCTGGGTGCAATGTGGCCACCAGGTCTCCTAAGATTTCCTCTCCCACAGGGGCCACAAACTCCTGATCAACATCAGCGCAGAAGATGTATTCCACCTCGCTGCTGATTTGATCTTTAATGGCATCAGCAACCAGGGCCATGCGACGATAGGCCAACCTGTCCCACCGAGGCAGCTCTGCAATGGGTAAAACCTTCAGCTGCCGTTGAGGCCCCAGCTTGACAGGGGGATCCAGAGAACGAGGATTGTCTGTGAGAATGTAATAGGTGACCATCTGACCAGGGAGAAAGTAGGTTTCCGCCGAAGACAGGAAACGCCTGATAAACTGGCCATAAGTTCCCACGACGAGAGTCAGCAGACCTGCACGAATTTCCTGTTGTCCAAATTTACTCCTGCGCAAAGCTGAGTTATGAGTCTCGCCCCACACTAAAGGAGCACCCCATTGTGTCTCCATTGGAGTTTGTGGCACTTTCCTGTCTCTGAGATCCATGGTAGTATGTGGCAACTTCACACTGACAGCAGCTTTGCGTCCATGGAGGAAATCTGAAGAAGCAGAATAAGAAGCTATTTTTTTTTCCTTTTAAAACCATTTTGAAACAACAATGGTGGTGATGTGTGTGTGTGTGTGTGTGTGTGTGTGTGTGTCTGTGGTTGGGGGGTATCCAGCTCAGTTCAGTCACAGTTGAACTTATTTTAACCTTTACCATATGCCTTACTGTATTGTTTAGAGGAAATAACACATATTTATATAATGTTTTCAACAAATTGAAAAAAATTACTTGACAGGACAGAACTACCTTTTGTAGCATGCAGTTTAAACAACAAGGTTCTACAGTTGTCAACTGGTAGATTAGTAGAAATTCTTCTGTACACTTACATATTATAAGAGACAGCAGGACACAGTACAGGAGCAGTTGTATTCTGGTCACTCTGATTGGTCCTACAAACACGCACACAAACACACACACACACACACACACACACACACACACACACACACACACACACACACACACACACACACACACACACACACAGAATCTTCTTTAAAAACTGACAGGTTAAAAGCCTCACCTCATAGGAATGAAAGAAATGTGCTGCTAAAGAAATATTATTGTGCAAATTATCACTGTTAATAGCATTATGGTATACATATATGTTATATGACTGTAAACATAACTCAAAAATACTGTTTGGTTGTAGTAATATGATAACAAACAATAAGTGATAACTGCGAAACACACATCATAATATCATATTACATACAACCCAGCATGAGATAATGGACAGAGAAATGGCAGAAGGCAAGCTGGGCTTATGGGTGTTGTTATTTATTAGCAGAGATTTGGTTCTGAGCCAAAACCTGCACATTGCTGCATTAGATATAAGCTTTATAGAAGCACAAGTAAGTAAGTGTAGATTTACATCTCAGTTTTTCTCCAGATATTGCATGTTCCGTAATTGGGCTTTTCCAAGAGATTTAGGACTAATGCACAAAGAGTTCTTGAACTAATTAAGGATCCAACTTGCCTTCCTGGACATATTTTCAGGATCAGATTGCTCATAGAAAATCCCAGAGAAAGGCTTTAAAAGCTTTGGTGTTTATCCTGGCAAGTAAGCAATTGAACTTTACCAGGATAAGCAGAGCAATCACAAATCAATGACGATTGAGGGGAAAACAAGCAACTATGACACAAGCAGAAGAGGTTACGCAGTGGCTGAGTTTATACTGACCTGTGGTTGACTTGCAGAATGGAAACAGCGCCATTGTGTGACCTGCTGGTGGATAAACACACAAATCTTTGTTTGAGTCCACCGTTCTCGTCACAAAACTCTCAGTCTCTCTCTCTTTGTTTTTCCACTGCTCACCCTGTCTCTTCCTGCAAATGCGCTTTTTAACTCACTGCTTTTCATGTGCTAATTTTCTTTTCATAACCTTGCCTCCTCTTTCTTTCTCTTAAGGTTACGTTTATAATATTTTCCACTGTCTTTCCTTCACATATCTTCCTTCTTACCCCCACTTACCCCCTCCGCCTGTTGCAGTATTCAGTTTTGGAGCAAAACCAAAGCAGCCAGATGTGTGGGGAATCTGGACAAATAGGAGGAGTTGAAGAGTGGAGGGAAGGACACAAACAGGGAAAAGAAAAGGATTTAAAGTCAAAGTTATGTACAGTTAAGAGTGAAGTGTTGAACTAATGTTCTCCTCATGTTTACTCTTCACACAGAGGACTGACAGTTAACACATCTCAATCCTTTAATGATGCCATTTAGATAAGAATAAAGATCAAGTATAGAGATGCTATACCGTACTTTAAAGTAGACTTTTGTTCACGTCAGCATGGTGTTGTACTCTTCTTGTCCACAGAGTGGCGGCACTGAATAGGAAATACAGGGAAGGAAGTTATTGTCAGACAAAGAGACAACATCCTCTAAAAAGATTCAAATAAATATGATCGAAGACATCATAAGCTGTTTTTTGTCTCTTCACATTTCTTCTATGTTATTAAGACAAAAATATATGTATCACACAATTCTGGGCCCCACACAATACATATATTGCCATATTTTGCTGAATAACTAAATCAACAAGTGTGCTTTTTAGATACTTAAAGTCACACTGAGGAAGGTGTAGCTGAAACACTTGTGCTTTTCCTCCCTGTGCAGATATGCACATGGTTTTGAAATAGTTAAAAATAAATTATTGTGGATTTGGGAGTGTGAACTCTGTACCTTTTGTGTGTATGTACTCACTGTGTTATCTTAGATTGCAGATAAACAAAATGTCTAATTCCAAGACTGTAAGGGGAATAACTGTACCGTATTTGATGCAATTAAAACCAATTTCAAATGAATTTATCACCCAGCCCTATATAGTCTCATACACAGTACCTATCGCAGTATTACTTTAGCCACAGATAATTTTAATCTCACAAAGTTATTGCATGGTGCCAGAGATTCAAACAGACTCAAAAGATCACTTTGCAGTTTATTACGATAAATCTTATATTTTTGTACATCCATACAGAAATAGCAACATAACAACTCTGGACTATAGCATCAGTCAAAATCAATCTATAAGGAAATCAAGCACGGGTTAGACCAATGAATGGATAAATTACAGGGTGCATGTAAAGCGTTATCCCAAACATCTTCCTTTCCTGTCACCTTGTTGGCAGAGAAGCGGGGCAGGTAGTTACAAGCTGGCGGATAGAGACTCTCTATAGAGGCTTCATAACTATTCATGTCATAAACACTTAGACTAGCATCATGATATACATCATGTGATAATGAATATGCACATTTATTACAGGATATATTAAGGCGTTCAAGATGAATGTGCTTCCAGGGTGCAGTGCAGAGTTTCTGGTTGGATTCTTAAGTGTGATAAATCATTTAATACCAAATAAATGATACCAGTGAAGTGATTCTTTTGCAAATATTAATGCAAAAAAAAAAAAAAAAAAATCTATCCAGAATTTAATAAACTTTTGGCATGTTAGTAGTTGGCATAATACAGATGATGAACAAACAACATATTAGCCATTTGCACAATCACTGCATACTGAAGCTTCTAGAGAGCAAAGATTTTGGCAGTGTTCAGTGGTAGTTGTGAGAACTACGCTGACTTTGCAGAGTGAACTGTGCCACGAGAAAATAAACAGTGCAAGGGTTTGATACTGTATATATTATTTCCATAAACTATGAGTATCCTTAGAAAAATATTTTATTTAATGCAGCATTGTACTTGTACAAAATTAAACAAATTGCACAAGATTAACCTGTTTTTTCTCCACTTTGAAATATCACTACTCCAACTGAATGACTTTCCAGTGCTCATTTTGTTTTTTACTGGAGTTTTATTTTCTTTCTCTTATTAGTTTGTTAGTATAACTGTACTGTCTCATCTCTTACACTGTTGCCCATAAAGTTGTAAAAAAATATCTTTTACCTCTTCTCATGAAATTATTGTGAAAATGTCATTTATTCTTGATAGATAAGGACTATGTCTTCTCAAATCTTTATTTAGAAATCTCTTCCAAACATATCAAAGTGAAAGTAAGAAAAAAAGAGGAATAACAAAATTATTCCAACTTCATGGGCAACAGTGTATAATAAATATAGTCCAGAGTATAACTCTGTTACTCTCTCGAGCTTTGTTGAAACCCTGAGAATAAATCTTTTTTAAAATACATTTAATCTTCAAATAGCTACTCATTTAAAATTTTTGTTTCCTTTTAAATGTATGTCGACCCTAATTTAAAGACTTCCTGCCCATGTTTTTTGAGGATCAATTTGTCCTCTAAAGTGAACAAAAGTGAGTATGTTTCTATTATGGTGCAAAACATACTTTAAAGAACGGTATTTTTGAAAGTGAAGTTTAGATGTTACATGTTTTCAAAACCATATTACAATCAATGTCTTTGTATAATATATAGATAATATATAGATATTAAGACAAAACTTAGAATCTAAAGGTGGCATGCTTTAACAGGCAGCAAAGAAAAGGGAGACAAGGCTTCCTTTTCTTATGATTTAAATGCTTTTACTTTCACAACATGGAGATTTGCAGCAGTGAGCTTCTAACCAGGTCCATATTTCAAATCATGAGTGGACTGTGGAAATTTTGCATGACGGAATGAAAGAATTATTGAACGAATGGTAAATTGGTAAATGAAGGTAAAGAGATCAGATGTGCAGCATTTTTGGGGAAAATAAAACTGAGTGGAAGAGTTTTATTTTCTTTGTTTCTTCTCATTGCCTCCAGTTCTCCCATTTTTTTGCTTTCTCTTTTCTCTTTGCCTTGTTCCTCTGCTCCCCAACCAACACGTAACCACGCTTTCCCATCACACTGTATCTTTCCTTTTCTCCTTAACTCGTCTCTCCTCTCCTCTCGGCATTCACTTCTGGTCATCGTCTATCATTTCAAACAGGGCCTGCAGCAGTCGGTCATTTCTGTGCCTGTAGGGTTTGGTACTGTAGAAGCCATCATTGTAATCACTGTAGACACTGTCCTTAGGGCTCTGGTACTTGTTGATCATATCCATTGCCTGGTACAGCATCTGAGGGGGGAGTCTTGTAGCAGGATGAGAGAGGCTCCTGCCTGGTTGCTGCTTCTTCCAGGCAGAGGAGGCCCTCTCTGTGGTCTGGGTCTGCTGCAAGACTGGCATCTGCCTGTTGAAGGCCGTCTGCAGGAGACGCAGAAGGGCCAGGGAGGGGGAGGGCTTTTTCGGCTCCTTCTCGGGGTTAGAAGGAGGGGAGGCTTGCACAATCTCTGTCTTCTGACTTGGATGGGCCTGCGTGGGCTCCTGGATCAAGAGACAAACCGAAATGGAAAATCATCATCAGGTGTTTAGGAGCAGATCCTGTTACTATTGGACAGAGTCAGTGTAGCTGCTTCCCCCATTTCCAGTTTTTATGGAGAAAAAAAAACAAGTTAAGCTGTTGCATGTAGCTTACATAAGAGCGGTAGCAATCATTTTGTTTAATTCTCTGCAAAAGTGCAGTTTCCTAAATGTCTAAAGTCTGCCCCTACGTATTCTATTGTGTTAAGCTTATATTTTTTGTTTCATTTAAGTCCAATGTGCTGGATTACAGAATCCAACAACAATACAAATTTTACTTACCTACACTGCACTGTCTATGTAGTATGTTGCCAATAATCCAATAAACATACACAGCATTGGATCAGTTCAAAAGGATTGTTTTGTCATTTTCCTCACAAATCTCTCTGTGACATAATCATTTTGTAATAATTTGTAAGAGGGAACATTTGGTCACTATTTCCACTGTCGGCCCAGACCAAACAATGTCCACATGATATCATCTTTATCCTGTGTGTAACATTTCACTTGACGTTGGTTTCATTTTCGGGAAGTTCTGTAAGAAACTAAAGGACATCATCACTGCTAATACCCTTTGTGTGTAAAATGATGTCAGAATGTCAGGTTGTTTTACCCTGTGTTATCAAGACGGTGCTTGTCACTGCATGGCACCAGCTCAACTTGACTCATCTTGACTCTGCTCTCTTGTGTAAAATGTAATTTGTTTTTCACTGCAGATACAGCGTAGTACCATTTCAGTGTAGCAGGTAGTCATAGTGACACTGCATGAACCTGCTGTGATGCCATCTTCAACATGAAATACACAGGAAAATTAGTAAGTAAGTAGTAAGTCAATTCAGTAAACTTTGATGTCATGGGCCCTTTTCATTCACTAATGTCTAAACCATGGTTCTGTGCATTTGCCTTAAATTCTGCTGCAGCATACTGACCTCCATCATGTCATCCATATGTTCCACACCACGTCTGTCATTCTGCACAGCATTATAAGGAATATACACTCTTGGTTTCTTCATGTGCTCTGGTTTTTCTGATGTTCCATGTAGAATTAACTTCCAGTTCAAAATCCGACCCTCGTTCTGCATATGGCCTGACTTGGAGAGGGAATACAGTTGATTCAAATTCAAGAATGGCTGAAAGTACCACTTAAAATATGAAAAAACACACTGGATACAGTTATTCAATAATGTTTCAGGGCCACGTATGTTCTATATGCATTTTGTATGTAACAGGGTCTTAGGTTTTTCAAGATATGTGTAACTTACAGTGTCTGTGATCTTCAGCGTCCATGTACCGGCAGGGTCTTCCCCCCATGTGTGGACAGACATGAAGTCCCAGTTTCTGAAGCCATTAGAAGATGTGTCCCTCTCTCGCTCAGCCAGCAGCACTGTATTTGTGCCTGTGGGAAAATCCAACGGAATAGACCAGTTGAGAGTTTAGTTGTTGCACCAAAAAGTGTGTGTTTGTGTGTGTGTATGCGTGCGTCTGTGTGTGAGTGTGTGTGCACTTCTCTAACCAGCTGGGGAGGTGAGCGTTATGTGCAGGTCCCCTCTCCTGGTGTATTCAATGCTGGCTTCCACCTGCACATGCTCCAATGAGCGTACTGCGTTCTCCTGCCCCGCACAGGCTTTGGTTGGAATCTCTATAGTGATCTCCCCTGCTGCTTTCAGCTCTCTGTGGGATAAATTAAAATAGCAGACACTGAGCCATACAAGCAGCTCTTCATAACAACAAAATCTACCATGTACTGATGCTTTCATATTAATGAATCTAGATTTAGGAAAACAGCAGCAGTGTACAAACAACCTGCACACATTGCACATTATTTTGTGATAGTTAATTTGACATTCTAGAATTTGGGAATTATTCAGCATGTCTCGTGCATAAACGAGATAAATAAAACAAATCTGGATGCTTTGGCCATTCATTTGCAAAAATAGTTAATCCCCATTTCTCCCACACATGAATGAAAGGATTTCCATGTTCAAGTTGGTATAAAGCTAAAGCATTGACGGAATCATAGAGGAACAGATGTGTTATTAATAACACAGATGGTTGGATCTGTTTGTTTTGCAGGGCGCAAAACATCAGGACAATTACAAATAAAACTCTCTTTCCCTCTTTACTAAAATTTGCAAATTTCTGGACTATGGTGTTGCAATTTTAAATAGGCTCCCAACAGGATCCCAAACTTTGCCATCATAGAGTTTACAGCTAAAGCATGTTATAGCCAAATGTGCACATTTAAAACCAGAGAGATAATATTCTAATAAAATCCAATAAAGTACAAAAACCTTTTGAAATTTCCATACCTGGGCTGGAAAGAGTCATCTCTGACAATACACAGCTTCTTTTCAGGCACATGCTTCCAGGTGGCTGGGTCAGCGAGGTCCACCAGGGCTTTGGCATTGAGAAGGCCGAAGCCAAAGCGGCTGTTGACTATCAGTCCTGCTCCATTTCTCTTCCAACCTGGGTTATTGGCCAAAGGATCAAACTCTGAAGTCCAGACCACAATGTGCTGCAGGTCTCTCCAGGTTAAGTTTGGACTATGGGTGGGAAGACAGACAGGGAATAGGCCAAGCAATAAATATTGATGTTGACATTAAAGTATGAAGAGACCTAAAATACACTGGAAATTATATTGTGTGTGTGTTTAACATGTGTTTCAGTTCCAGCATTGCTCACTTTTGTTCCAGTGCCAGGGCAAATATTCCAGCAGCCAGTGGGGCAGAGGCTGATGTGCCAGTGTGAGTTTGAGTGCACTCATTGTGCAGATCAGCACTCGTCTGAAAGAAATATTAACATACCCTTGAATAACTTGACATGCCCCAACAAAACAACTTACTTGACATAACATATGTAAAACAATGTTACCCAATGCAGCTTACAACAGAACAGTTACTTACAATCCTCTGGTCGGTGTAGTCTCCACTGCTGTACGCTGTAGCCAGAGTAGAGGAGCACTTCTCAGCGTACCACGGAGACAAGCCCTGCTGGGAGGCACTGCTAATTGAGATAGTGTAGATGCTGTCAGTGTAGCCATCACAGTCACAGTTATCACCCTGGCGGCCACCATTACCTGATGCCCAAACAAAGATTGAGCCTTTCCCTCCGCGGCCCTGTAGAAAGCATGATGGAGAAAAGAAGCGTGTATTGTTCTGATAGCTACTGTAATACATTCTACTGCAATACATCCTACTGCCGCTTTAATACTATGGTGAAAGGACAACATTTTTTACCTATTTAGAATTAAATAAAATAGCACAATTATGCCAGTTGATGTATTCTTAGCTGCACTTTGTCAGTGATTCCCGCTGTAGATAATAGCTCACAGAAGGAATCTCAATCTGGGATCACACCAGCTGACATCCTGTCATTTACCTTCTGGATGCCATATTCAAAGGCCTTCTGGGCCAAGCGACCAGGACCCTCCACTGTCTTGCCATCATCATTGGGTCCCCAGCTGGCACTATAGATGTCCACATGGTCTGGATTGAACCCAATAGAGCTGGCCTCAATGGCATCAGTCACTATTCCATCTAGCATACGGATGCCTGAGCAGAGAGAGACAGAGAGTTTTAGCATATTGTTAGTCAAACTCATGGACATACTGACTATTATTAGGCTTAAAGTAGACAGAATGTATTAAATATTACAATTTACTTCACCATTAAATCAACAATAAATAAACATCACATGTGATAAAAACAATGGTGTCTTTTTTAACACCCAGGTTTTTCTTTTGCACTAAGAATCCGGCTACAGCTGCCCTTCAGTTGCAGCAGACCTAAAATATAAACTATAAACCATTGTTTAGATGGATTTGAGGCCAGTAATTTTGGAGAGTGACATTATGTAACCATTTGGTGTAAAAAATCAGGCCTCCATTAGAAAATGTTCCTTCCCTATTGGCTATAAATAAAATAAATTGAAATCCAGGGATCTGCAGCTACGGTATGTAAAGGCACATTGTCAACCATCACTCAGTTCTTTGTATCTTGTTCAAGAGACATAGTTGTACCAAACATTTCTTAATTGTATTTCTTGTAAGAATAATTATATACTGTATGATTCATTGTCCTACTACTTCTGAATTTAATGTCTGTATTTGTTTTTGCTACATAAATATTAGTATTATTTTAGCAGACACAAATTTAATACCTCATCTTTTAAATATAGAACCATTTAAAGTTTAAATTGTAAAATATTAATTTAAAACAAATCTTTAACATCTTTAACATATTTATTTAGCAGATAAATAAAGGTGCCATGCAATGTAAAATTGCTCATGCTCGAACCTCTTACCTCCAACTTTGGAGTTGTATGCCACGCCAACTCCACATTTATTGTTGTCTGCCTGCATAGCAATCTCCCCAGCACATCTGGTCCCATGCCTATTAAGAAATATAATATTTAACTTTATATATTATTACACCTTACACCTGTTGTGTAAGGTCCTTTTTTCTAAGTCAGAGCTGTGTCTTTGGCTAGCATTCTGTTGCAATTACCTTATTTGTAACATATCAAAGTACACCACAACATCATGTGTTAAAATACCAAGCAATTTTTTATTATCTGTGCTGCTTTTGGCATAAATATCAACGCATTGTGTTGTTTTAATGGTTATTTTGAATCATTGTATCTTCACTCAGTATTTCAGAGGATAATAATCCATTAAAAAACGTCACCATGTTAGATTTATTTTATTATGCCTTAAATATTGATCATGATGACAGTGTTATCTGCGTCATCTGAAAATGGAGATCAGCTGGTTCAGCAATTATAGTTCAGGGGGGAAGAATTTGAATTGTGAATATTCTGAGGACAAAAGTGTGTAGGGATGTTGGTGGAGCGGAGTGTGTGTGTGTGAGATATAAGCAAGTCATTCCCTTCTCATTTGGTCTGAGAAACACTTGCAAACAAAAGGAAGGATAAACATGAATTGCAATTCAGTACAAAAATGTTTTCCAATCCTTTGGCAGAGTCTAGTTTCAGAGCCATTTTCAACCATTTCTTACATTCTTTGTCATTAGTTTCTACTACGTTGGGACACAGCCTATATTAACTAAGTCTAAGCAACAAAGAATTAAAAGCAGGACAGATGAAATTGTATAAAATTGCTAGAGTTATTTAAGATTTTAGATAAAAAGGGTGGGAGGTAATGTCACTACTAGATAATGCCAGAATGACACCTTTCAACAGTAACTTACTTGTTTTCATTGGTGGAGTCATATCTGGGGAAGGGATCTGGGTCATTGTCATTGAAATCATAGCTGGCAGCGGCATCCTTTAAAAACAACAGACAACTCTTTTAAAAAGCTGGGATGACGTCAGGGACACTTTGTCATGGCCCATTTGCTGTCATGGTGATGCTAGTGGAGAGAATGATGGCACCAAATAGAGAAATTACACGTGGTGAATAACTCTGAGGATAAAGAAGTGCTTGTCAACAACTACAGTATCTATTGACATGTTAAAATTGCTTGAAACTGCTGCTTTAGCCTGAGGGCTGTGTCAGGTTTTGTAGAGATAAATGATATGATGTGGGTTTTTCTTCTTCTTCCTGTCATCCCTCTGCACTCAAAAATAAAAACAAAGCACCTAAATAAATGTTGATGAACAAAATAAAAATATTTTTTGTTGTTTAAAAGCTTCCTCCCTGCAAAACCTTCAATATTTGATTTAATTCAGAAGCCAGCGCCTGTCATTTTAGAATTATGAAAATATGCCGCTCATATGTCTCGATTGTTAAGGATGAGCGTCTCGGTTGATTGAGCCTCTTTGGTTAATCAGCATTAATTACAGTGGGAGTTGTTTCCATCAGCTCTGTTGTCATCACATTTCTTTCTCTCCGTCTTTTTCTTTTTCACTCGGTGTGTGAGTGAGGTAGTGGTGGTTGGCTTCTGAGAGTAACAACAGTTGATCTCCTAACCACAGCTGGGGCTTTTTAGGGCTTTTAGAGTTTGTCTCTGAGGAAAACCTATTCCAAAATGAAACCATTCAGTTAATGGCTTGTAATTATCTGCATCAGACTGTAAAAATTTTTTGAAGAAACTGGAAATATTTCCATTTCTGCATTGCAGAGTTTATGTAAATCAATTCAAAATCCCTATTACAGCAAAATGCTCATTTTCCAGCCAGAAATTAAGACCTAAATGTTATTAAAGAGAAGGTTTATCACTGTCTTTATGAATCTCATATGAAGGTGTCACCGGAAACATTGCTATGGCAACGGCAGACCCAGGCAATGGAGGCTGTCTCCATGGAAACGGTGTCTTACGTAGTTGGAGTAGATGTCTGTGTGGTTCCACTCCAGTCCATCATCCAGAACTGTGATGACCACTCCTTTTCCTGTGATTCCTTTCTGCCACACGGGGATCACGTGCAAGTCCAGCTTCGGCAGCGAGGATGACGTTCGTGTGTCTTGCTGGAAGACAGAGACAGAGGGACAGATCTACAAATGTACTTATCTGCAATAGTATGAAAATGATCACTTAGGCTCTTAGGAATTCTTTTTATGTCACAAAGATCAGCCGAACTAAAGTCTTCTAGCTTACTAAGTCTGCCCCTTCTCCAGTGACCTTTAAAAGATTCATTTCTGGACTGTCGGCTTCTCCTTTGTCAGGGCTTGAGTTCACTCTCAGAGTATAGCCACTTGGAAGCTGATTGCTGCCAGAGGGTCACAATGATACAGGCTCTTGTTATCCAATACCACAGCCCTCTTGGCAAAGTTAACCCTCAAGATGCCTTATGGAGCTTGGAGATGTACTTAATTTGATCAGTTTTTCTGGCTCGACTCAAATTCAGTCCCCCTGTCGGATTATTTAGAAATCCAGCTCTGAGACTGTTTAACATAACACAGTGTGGAGCGGGTTCTAAATGGAAAACCAGCGGGGAACTGGGGATAGTAAGCAGGACCAGTGCCTGCCTGCTTGTATGATTCAGAGCTGGAGACAGCTAAGACTAAAAAAGGACTCTGCTCTTTCGCTCTTTGCGCAATATGCACAGACACTGCAGAACGCCACCAGGATGTGACTCATCCCTGTGATGTATCCCCTTTTTTCTCCTTTGCTCCCACTTTTGTTCCCTGTTTCTCTCGGTAGGATCTCTTTATCATTCCTCTCCTTTTCTTATTGGCTGATATCAGTTGTAGCAGACACTGAACACAAGTCCAATCTCAATTTAAATAGATCTCCTACGTTGCCACAGTTGTGTTTCAGTAACAATTTGCTCAGAAGGGTCTTTACTCCCAACCAGCTCATATCTTGCTTGTTTTGGTGTGACATCTTATGACTCACTTTTTGAGTAGCAGCCGAAGGGGGCTGTCAGTGATCTGCCATGTATAGATTTTGATGGTGAACAGCAACTATTCAGTATAGAAGTCTCTCTGCCCACATAAAACGTGTGAGTGGACACACACATACACACACATAAAAATAAATCCCTCGATGCACAATCAACACAGCCTGACACATGCACAGCCATGGACACAAAGTCTCTCACACAGCAATGCAGGCAGGAAGAATTTGAAGCTACAACCATGAGTCACTCCCTGATTAAATTAGGAGGCAGTCACCCACTCTTGATAGATAAAGACACTCATCCTGTTCTGTGGCCCAGCTCTCCCTCCCTGCCATTAGAGCGGCATCTGCCCCATCAAACAGATTCATTAATGTCAGTAATCATCCGGTCTCCCAGCATCACTGTCTTTGAATCTCTGTCCTTTTGGTATTTCTTAATTTGCAAATAAGGTAAAAAGGAAAAAATCATATCATAGCGTATGATGTAAAATAACAGACAACTGAAGCCTCTGTTTTACATGTTTCTGCATATCATTATCCTCGCTGAATGGGTAAGGTGAATGAATCACGCCGCTTCAGATTAACTACAATGTGGCCGTTGCAGTAGCACCGACCTAAGCTCATGTGGAAATGCACTTAATGGTACTTTGAGGCCAATTCCATTAGTGTTGTTGCCTCTCATTGGCAAAAATGATTCATCTCAATTTGTTTTCTTATTCCCCACAAGTGGGTGAGTCATGTTCGGTTAGTGCAGGTGAGGAGAAGTGGAAGCTGAGAGAATGTAATACTAATCTCCCCTCCCCCCTCTCCTCTCACTGAAGCACACACAAAAAAGCTGGTGAAACACATGGACTCACATATCCGCTTCCTCATTATCCAGTGAAGCAGCAACCACTGAAGGTGGTGGAGCTAAAGGTAATTCAGTAACATTACTTTTTCCAGTGTGATCAGTTTAGTAATTCATCAGGCTGAACTGCTTCATCCATTTATCCAACTGATGTGGAGCCATATAGTGTAATGTTACAGATTACATTTTCTGCAAATTAATAATTGTAGTTAATATGTTTTGAGGACTATCTTTGGCATAAAAGAAAAGCCTTAAACATTACATTTTGATTCAGATTTTCACTTATGACATTTTAAAGTTGTTTTTATTGGTCACAATTTTTATTTTTAAGATTATTCAAGTAATTTTTTAACCACAAATGTCAAACATGTTCTTGTTTCATCTTCTAATTGCTATTGTTCTTTGTTTGGAAACAAGAAATTGTAATGGTCATGTTGTGATGATCAAACTCTTAATCAGTTAGTTAATAGAGAAAAAAATTTACATTTTAATTGTATAATAGCTGAAAATAATTGCTAGCTGTAGCCTTAAGTGAATTCCTTCCCTCACAATTAAAACTATAATCACTTTGTTTTTCCCCCGCACATTTAAACACGGATGTCTCTGTGTGTTGTGATCAGTAGTGGAGAGTTTATTCTAAGCCTCAGGATCAAACCAAAGATGTCACTCAAAGTGATTATACTGGGGTCAGCTCTTGGTCAGTGTAAATATAAATGTGTCAGTATGTGTTAGATCTGGGAAGCACAGCTGTGACAATCTGCTGTTGCCTGCTACTACTTGGCCTCAATGGGCTAAAACATCCCATTGAGGGCAAATTAGGACTTAATGCGTGGTCCTCTACTCTACTTCATCCTGCTGGATTATAGTCTTTCCACCCCTCTCATCTCCACGCAGGCTGTGTTACCAATTAAGCAAATTGCACTTTTGGCTGGAACTGCTTGATAGCATGCTATTGTTTCATTGTTTTCATCTTTTCAGGGTGAGCATGGTTATGGTATGACCGGAAGTGTTTGTTGTCTGTTTGTGTATTTCTGCAGGTTCCATTTACCCATGCACGCAGACCCACATTGTGCACACAGGGCCTTGCAAGGACAGAGAGGAGTATGAATCTGTCCTGCACTCAGGGCAGCACAGCCCAGGAGTATGTAAACAGAAGGCTCAGCCAGACACAAAGCATGCAATGGCCAGCAGAATCATACTTCTGTGGTTTATGAGGAACTGGTTGTCATGCATGTCATGCACGGCAGCCAAAATCAATCCAGTGATGTGTTTTATGTGTATGATATTCAAGCCCCATTGAAGTCTCACCAGGTACCACTGCTGGTTCCACATGGGATCATCAAACAGCTTATCCACCGGGCAGTCCCTGCACTCCCTGATTGACGCTCTCTTGCTGCGACGTTTCTCGTACTGCTGCTCTGCCCATAACACCTAGACACACACACACACAAACAGGTGGAGAGGTTTGTTTATTCAGTCGTTTGAAATAGGACAAGGAGAACTTCCACGGTTCATGACATGGTAATGGTGAAAAGGTGGCACTCACCCGATCATCCTCCGACAGCTGCCTGCTGATGTGGTTGGCACTTCGTTTCATTCTGCGAGGATGCTTCCGATGTCTGAACAAGAAATGGTCTTCCAGGGCCCCAATCTACAGAGAGGAAGATGGGCTGAATATTTTATATAAAAATGATATCAGCCGTGTGCTCGCTGAAGCCTGTCGAGCAGGTCAAGAAACATCACTATCTGTCCCAGAAGCTTAAGAAATTCAAATTTGGAGGGAGAAACAATGGAAACAGTTAAACAACACTCTGGCATAACATCTATATACTTCTCCCCTTATCTGTGTTGCTGTTTGGTGTATTAACTCAAAAGGTAAACTACATAAGCATGAATCAGATTGTTTTATTAAATAAAGTTGAAATAAAGGCAGAGATATATTCTAATTTGGGTGCATTTAACAGATCTTTACGATAACCAACCCTGTAACATCCATGTTAATGCCACTGATGTCTAACAGTAAAATACCATCATGCCATTGATGACCCGTGCACAGTATGCAGGGTTCTATTCATACTCTTGGCTCTGACACACACGATGCAGTCGAGATAGAGCATGTCTCAGTGTCCATGACACCTGAAAGCTCAGTTAATCATTAACTGAGCTGTTCAGGGCAACAAGATTCACGAGATTTAATGAACTGGCTCAATATATTCAGACTGAACTAAATGTGTTTGTCTAGGAGACGATAGCATTAGCCAGTTTACAACAGCGGGAAAAAGCCGGGATATACTGAACAGGGAAATGAAAACCTGAGCCCCCAGCCATGGGTTATCAGGTGTGTAAACAGTGAGTCATAGATTGATTAAAGCCCTCTTCTTTAATTTAGCAGCTTGCTGAAAGTGCAAAGTGTGCTTTTGGGCTATCATATAAATCAATGAGCTCCCAGCCTAATGGCCTTATCATTCAAAGCAGAAGTGATACAGTGATCACCTGCTCCTCTGTTACACCACAGTTCACAGCTCAGACTCAAGGCTGCAGGCTTCATTAACATCTCCTGATTGATTCCACTTTTATTCTATTCTGTCTGGTGGCTAAATGTTAAAATGAGGATTGGAGTATTTCCCCCAGATGTTTATGGTATAAAATTAAGTCTCACTGGGGTCTCTCTCCGGGGCCCTGGTACTCTACCTACCTGTCGGACCAGTTCGTAGTCCAGCTCTCTGGCGATCGCCTCCGCAGCGGCCAGTCCGCCTGGGATCTCCACTGCCCACTCGTTCAGGTACTGTCTGTCCCTGTAAGCAGACTGCAGCGACCGGGGGACCATAGAGCAGAGGAGAGCAAAAACACAGCACATCACCGCTGGACGACATCTCACTTCCATCTCAGAGGAAATTCAACCAGATGACAAAACCAATGTGTAGACAGCTTAAGTGCTCCCAAGATAAGCAGTCAGATGTCCGAGGTGTAAATGCAATAAAGAAACCTTTTTTAAGTGAATTCCTTAAGAAACAGTTGGTTGAGGTGGAGGAAACGTGAAACTGAGCGTTACTGGTGCGCAAGTGAGAGGAAATACTGGCGATAGGGAGGGCTGGTCTTTGCCATCTGTATGTGTGTTGTGTGTGTGTGTGTGTGTGTGTGTGTGTGTTCTTTTCACACGTCAAATTACGGGGTTTCTGACGTCAGTTTGGCGTCTGCCTTCGGTAAGATGTGAAGTCTCAGGAGGGAGAAAGTCTAAACGGGAGGGGGGAGATCCGACTAAAAATATCCCACAGTTTGCTCCTGGAGGAGGCGGAGACGTGAGGAAAAATACGACGATACAAACCGTATATTAATGTTCATACTTATTAACTGTAAATATAAGACTGGTGCAGCATCTTTCTACTCTCGGGCCATTCACTGTTAGTCTGCGTGAGATAATCCGTGTATAACTTATTATGTTTTATCAGCGATGCTCGACTGATGTCTCTCAGTCCCCAGACTGTGCTCAGTGAGATGGAGATAGTATGTTTCAGCACCGCGGACAGCTCCACATTCACTCTGCAGATTCACATCAGGAGATGAGACAAAACCGAAACCAAACACAGCGATGCAACGATAAAAGTGGACCACTCCAATAATACAATATATAGAGTAAACCAAAACATGATTGATGTTACATCTGTAGAAATCGCAGTATGTGAAGTAGCTTTGTACACTAAAAGTACCAGGACTTAAACCGCAGTCAAAATGCTACATAAGTAAATGTGTATTTAAATGTACTTTGCATCAGAAATAAAATAGCTCATTATTCAGCAGAATGGTCGTTGTTCGTGTTACATTGTCAGATAAAATATAATTGTGTAGTTATTAATGATGCAATAAGATGTAAGCTGCATTTATTGCTGTCCTTGGCAGAGGGGGATTCTTTATATCCTTTAGTCACTTATACTTTGGGGTATTTTTAATACTAGTACTACTACAACTTCTACTAATACTACTAATAGAAATTGATTTGTGATAATTATTAATCATAATCTCATCCATATTATCTCCCTTTAAAGTGATATAGAAGCATAAAATGGAAATAATAGAGAACATCTACCATGGTTTTTGTTTTGACATTCACATATTTAATAATTTGGTTATAGTCATAATTGTTTCTTCTTCAGCCATGCCTCACATTAGACACACACAAAAGTGTTTACCTCCTATAATATCATCAGAAGAGATGAGAATGCTAATAATGCTTGTAATTTTCAGTTATTTTGATGTGTCACATTAGAAAAAGCACAGGAGGAAGTAAATGAATGATGACCACATGAAAAGTCGCAGGTGCTACTAACAATATTAATTATGGCTAAATTCCATTTAGATGATTTAGTTTTAAAATCCTGGCATGGTAAATGCTGAGGAGACCACAACCATCATTAGTGCTTTTACTAATATCTGTGCTTACAACCTTGCTGTGAAAAAGGCCTGTTTTCAGTGATTCAGGTCAGAAATTTATCACCAGCAAATATAAAACAGCTTGACATAAAGGAGCAATTATATATTTAGTGACTTGCATTGTAATAAAAGAAAAACTAGTTTTGGTAAATTTCTTTATTCTGCCTCTTTAACTCTGTGCACATCAACACTCTGTGGATGTCAAACACAAAAACGAATGTAGATGCGTGACTTTAGATATAAAGAAAGCGTAAAAACCTTAATACTGATAAACAATATTAACACCTCATAAGCACAATGCAGACTAATAAATCAAGTCAAGTTAAGGATAATTAAGAACAAAGCATTTGGCATTATAGATTCATTTTGTTTTATAATTACAATTTTATAATTCAGAGAATGATTCCTGATGTGTACAACTGATGTTCAGACTGAACATAATATTGGAGGTAACTTGATCTCCATTGACATTTAGTGAAAAAAGGTTAGTGGATTTATGAATATTTCATAAAATACTGAAAAATTAAGACTCCTGTGACTCTTAAACAGCTTGGATTATAAATATTTTTTTCTCTATCCGGAAAACCTGCAGCCTTTCATATGGAATGTTTAAATGGTTAAATTATAAAGATGAATGTGTTCTGTCATGTCCACTCTCTGTCAAACAGTGTTTGCAGGGAGTTATTTATGACAAAGATATTGCCCAACTAAGATGTTCATGTTGTTTACTGATGGAAAGAGTGGGTCAGCACACACTCTGATTTCAAGCGTGCACTATGATTCAGAGATAAAGGTGTTGTGAGAGTGGATGTTATTTTTTCCTCTCAATAGACGTTGCGTAGGTGCAAACCATGTTGGACAAATACGGAGCAAACAAAAGCATCAATAAGCACACTGTTATTTATCATCACTCTTAAGTTGAATTCAGCTGTATGGTGATTGGTTATGAAAAAAGTCAGTTTGCTAGTTACAGTGAGTTAAACTTGTCAGAACTGATCCATGTGGACATCTGGCCATGCACCAACTGGTCTGCACTAGATCTGCAGTATAATCTACTATTACTTAGCAACGACTGTTTGCTTTGGCCACTCTTTCAGATCCAGAGCTGAAGACACACAGAAAAATGAGCCACAGTTAATTTAAGCAGATTGCTGTTTTATTACAGAGCATTTACTGTAAATCTTTGATTGCATCTTCATTCATTTACTATCCTTATGAGATGCTGAGATGTGTTTATTTCACAATGGTGGTTCACTATGTCACAGTGAAAACACACACACACACACACACAAATGCACAAAACTATCACATGCCATTCACACTAGCAGTTTCATCAAATGAGGTCAAAGGTCTAATCATGTTCCGTCAGCTAATAATATTTCCAGAGAAGGAGAGCGAAGGAGAGCTCTGCTTTTAGTTGGAGGATGACGCAGATGAATACAGTGATTCACGCAAAATAAATTAGGTGTGGCAAACAGATGAAGTCTTCAGCTGTACCTTCTGCTGTTCTCAGCGTACATTTCTGGGTCATTAACATTTTGCAGTAATTTCTCTTTTCACAACCATCACAGCTGTTTACTGATGAGTTTTTGTCTAGTTGTGTGTTTAGATACAGCTTTTTTTCAAGCCATAATACATTTTCTAAAAGAACTGGCAAAAGGTGTTAAATTATTACTAAAATTGATACCAAGATACTAAATTTGTATTTAAATTGTGTTGAATCTAAACTTAAATGGAACAAAACAACAATCTCATATGATCAGAAAAGTTGTCAGTTTAACACATTTTACTCACAGAGAGAAAGCTCGAAATGCTCACATCTCACTCACCTGATCTGTGATTTCTGCAACTTGTGATGTTCAGTGACAAGCTGCAAGGACAGTTGGTTGTCATGACAACACCCCGACTTTTGTCCTCTTCATTGTCACTGTCACCATCAGAGAGCAAATGTGTAAAAATTCTTTGCTCACAAGTCAAAACATCTGAAACAATAAAATCAGTAAGAACAGTAATCTGCAACTGCTGGGACACATTTAGCTTTTGTGATAATCTGATTTGAAGCTTCCAGTGTATATAAAGATATAAAACAGCATACTCTATATAGACCAATGATGTTTTGGAGATAAAGTCAGAAAGGCCAGATTGAGGTGCTTTGGACATGTTCAGAGGAGAGACTGTGAATATATCGGTAGAAGGATGCTGAGGTTGGAGCTGCCAGGCAGGAGGTCTAGAGGAAGAGCAAAGAGGAGATTTATGGATGTAGTGAGAGAGGACATGAAGTTAGTTGGTGTGAGAGAAGAAGATGCAGAGGACAAGGTTAGATGGAGGCACATCATTCACTGTGGCAACTCCTGAAAGGGAACAGCTGAAAGGAAAAGAAGACTCTACATGGATAAGTAGAATTACAGTGTAGATAATGCTAATCATAGGTTGTATATAAAGGTATAGAAAAACATACTGTATATAGATATACAGTATATATCTTTAAATATGGTGCTAAGCATAGATTGTATATAAAGATTTTAAAATATATGCTGTAAAATCAGTATCATGACATGTGGTGCTAAACTGGAATTAACAATTGGAAACACACTTGTAATGATACTGATTTAAAAATACAGAAATAAATACAGCATACACAAATAACTGAATAAAAATAAGTAAACATTACTATAGCATCAGAAAATGATTTCTGTCAATAATATAAAGTACTTTATTTATATATTTCTTAAATGATACAAACTTTACAAACCAGTACAAATTATGAGAGATGAGACTTGAAATAAATGCACATTGAGTATAAAAATATATATAAAATAAATGTACAGTACACATATGCAAATACAGTACTTGATGTATGTTGCAGTTTTACATAAATGTTAAAAAAATGTCTAGAGTTTGGGGACAAGAAATAACTGAGAATCTACAATCATAATCAGGCTCATATCCATCATATACAGTTAGGCAAAGGGATGTTTTGACGGGTGCACAGTGTGGTCCTCTCACTTTCATTTGCACACTGTGATAAATGTCACGACTCTCGATCTTTACTTGTATGATAGATAGATTTGTACAATGATACATTTTATAAAAAAGCAAAAACAGCAAGCAAAATAAAGTATTTGCTACAGTACCGTCCTTTCACTGGTGGTTTCAAGTATTTGTCTTGCTTGCTGTTAATGGTTGTGCAGCTGAGCACATCCTCTGGTTGTTTGAGCAAAAGCCCCACTTTCTTTTTAAAGGCTCATAACTTCAGTTGTGAAAAATATGATTCATTCTGGGGACAAAACAAAAGGACTTTATGGAACAATCTATTTTCACTCTTTCAGGTCACTAAAGTTTGACTCATGTTGTACAAATGTCACTGGTTATCAGTGGATGCTGCACAAATGTCATTACATCGTGAGTCAGATTGGCTTCACGTTGCAGGTGATAGACTGAGGAAACAGTTCTTTGATGAGGGGCAGTGACAGGGTTCAGACTGTTATCAGGACCTATGAAGGTCACACTGACAGGCACCATGGTAATGGACACTGAAGACTCAGTTACTCTTCCAATTAGGACTGGTTGGTTTGACGCTTTCTTTTGAATCTTCCTTTTAGTTTCTCTGACAGTTTCTTTTAAAAGAAACGGTTCCTTATTAGAAAATAGGTTCACCTTTTTCAAAAACAACAATAATAAAAAAAGAGGGTGGGGGATTGTGTTGGAGAGAGAGGTGCTAGATCAGGTTACACCTTAGTAAAGGTTTGTGAAGAATTTGTGTTGAATTTAAAAAATGTAATTGTTTTTTTTTACTCACCATTGCGCAACCTACTGGTCATCCATACAAGATGATATGTTGCAATGGTTTTACGTGTTCACTATCAGTTCTCATGTAACAGATTATAGAAAGCTGTCTGCAAAATATTTAAACACATGTTCGTGGACACAGGTTCAGCATGTGGCTGAGCTGAAGCAACTTTTTCACCGTTCAAGAATTGTTCAGTGTTGGACACAGGAGACTTTGATGAGTTAATGCCTCTGCAATCAGAATCTGTTTAACCCCATTTTGATGATTTGTGATGTTGGTCTGTATAAACCCATCCAGCAGTGTGAGTGTGCTTTTATTTTCTAACATGCTGTTTCACGTTTACAAAAGGCCGGAATGTCTCTTGCCCTTGGACTGTTCAGGCCTATTTTTGTGGCGCCTCGCACGGTCCCGGTTCCAGCCTCCAGGGGGCAGTGATGCTTTTCAAAAAGTCTCCAGCTCTCAGGGAGAAAAAGGACATCAGCAGCAGCTCTGACTCAACTTTTCCTGAGGTGTGGTGTCCCTGACTGTGAGTTGTTTCCGCAGAATATATGTATTGTAAGTTTATTTTAAGTTTGAAGCACAAAGATATGTCATCATCTATACAAGTGGATCAAACCACGCACGTATTGTAGTTTATATGAATCAGTAGCAGAGTTCGCTCTGGGCCCTTTGCTCTCTTCAAATGATAAAACGTGTGTCAGCTCTGTCAGTCACTACTGTGGGAGGACGAGTCTTTGTGTCACATCACACTGACGGGGAACACCTGTCTGATAGCCTTGCTTGTTGCAGATCTTAAATAGGCACACAGACAGACGTGCGCACACGCACACACACAGTTCAAACACAAGCATGCAAAACATTTTGCCAATGCCAGCTACTTCGTAAATCAAACTCGAAAGTCTTGTCAGCGGGAGGGGCACCTTTTTTCTTCCCCCCCCCCCTTTTTTTTTTTTTTTTTAACTAACGGGCTGATCAGCTTTGTCTTTTATTTCCAACAGCACCGAGGGAGCACAGCTAGTGACCTTAAGAACTTCATCTATTTGTATCTTTAAAGATGCCGCACAAGAAGAGACGTAACAGCAGTAACAAAAACACAAAGGAGGCAAATGAGGTAGGTTTCCTTTTTTAAAATGGATGTGAACATTTTCAAAGTTCCAAGTATATGATAAAAATTGTTACACGTTTACACGAATGTTAGCGTTGATAGGGGAGTTACGGAGCTTTTATGAAAACGTCTGCAGCCGAGTGTTTGTGGTCTGGCTGAAAAACGGGAAATGACATCTTTTTGGCAAATTATTTAATTGGATAGTTTTGTTTTAACTTAAATTCGACCTTATTGTAAATTTTAAAGTTTTTATGATAATCGGTGTTGCCTACGCAGAGTTAAGAGGTGATCTCATAAGCATCGGGTGGGGATGGGGGTGGGGATGGGAGTGGGAGTGAGTGAACAGTATGTACAGGTCAGTGCCTGATTAGTCTTTCGTTATGCGGAAGAGCCCGATCACTCTGATGAAGAAGGACTTTTCTGAACTCTTTGAGTTGGATGAAGAGTTTAGAGTGATAATAGGCTGAAGTTTGGGGAGTGGCTCACACCCTAACGTTGGTATGACAGCAGCGAGCTTGCAGTCAGGACAGGAGAGGGTGGAAGTGCGGTGTTGAAACTTTCTTTCTGGGTGGTGTTTCTTTTCCTTCTGATCCTCCATGGCGTATGCAGCATATTGGAATAGTGTTGTGAGTACATTTCTTTCTTTCACCTTCTGGCGATACACGTAAAAACAATCCTTAAAGCAAATTGGGCAGCTGCAAAGTTTCTGCAGCTACGACTCGCCTGTCGTTGAATGATCTATAACACCTGGCTTAGGCTGCACCAGACAACTTGAATCAATTTACTGTGAGGGTGTGTGACTATTAAACTGAGCGAGGCTTTAATACACACCCAGTTTTGGATTAATCTCAAATATTGATGGACGTCCCAAATTAATTCACAAATAACGAAGAAATCTTACTATTTAAACGACTTATTTGCTCATACAAATACTTCAGTATAACAAAGCACCTAACACATTTATGACCTGACCATGTTTGCTTTGTTTGGTTGATGGTGTTGGACTTTCATATAGATGTCAGAGCAACAGTTTACTTCTTAAGACATTTGGAATTCACCACCACAAGAGGTTGAAATCTCTGCATCCTGTGTCATTCAGCCCTCCATGTCTGTGCACTTACACAGCAGCATCCTACAGTGGCAAAGTGCTGCTTTACCCCGTGCTGCTATTTCATAGATGCACTTGAGTGCCCGAGAAGAAAAAGCTCGATTCTTTAAAAAATCCACAGAAACCTCTGCAGCACATTGGTTTTAAATTAAATATATTAAAAAAAAACTAAAACAGAGGATATCTACTGACATTTAAGACACGTAGAGGAAAGATAATCCAAGAAAAGACAAAGGATTTGTGGAATGTTTTTAAATTTTGGTTTAAAGACCTGAATTTTAACTGTAATGTCGTCCATTTAAAATCACTTTGAACAGATGAAAACAAAAATGCGAGTGAAAACCATCTCCCTCCTACTGATTAACTAGTTACTCTGTCTGCCTGCTGGTGCAATGGCGCTGCTTTCCTGGGTGATGTTTGCTTTTCTCCAGGTGCTCTGGTTTCTTCCCACTGTCTGGAGATGTGGATAGGTGTAAACAGTTAACAATGTCGCGTAATCATGACATATCTCAAATTATTTATACTGAAAACTTTAGGAATTAGAAAAAACAGGCTCCAAGTCGGAAACATTAAAGCGACAATGTGGCACATTTGCATGATATCTTTCAGATGTAAATATTGGATTGCAGTGTATGCACAGGGAAAACAACCTGAAAATGTGTTTGTCTCCCTTGGCAGTTGACTCAGACCTGATGATATGAGGAGGTACTTTACTGCTCTTGTGTTTTACTTCCTAAATACCCGAACACTTGTGACCTTGGGGTTTTTTTTTTTTGTTTTGTTACTTATGTGCAGTGATTATGAAATGTAGTCATTTGTTTACTGACCGTTCTGTTATTGAGCAACTGTAAAAACATTTCCCCTTAGTCTAACTTTACTATACTTTATTTGTATATTTGAACAGGGGTAATGCACATTAATCAACATTTCTGTAAATATGCCAGTAATAGCTGTTTAGTTAATTTGCAACTGTAGTCCCTGGGCAGAGTGTTTACATGGCAAGTAAAACACAATGACAGAAAATAAATAAAACCTAACATAACTCAAATGAACAAACACTTAAGAGTATTCTTACAAACAGCACAGTAAAAGTCACCACATACCAATTATGCAAGCATAAAGAGGATAAGACTCATAAACTGAGTACCTACAAACCAATACATGATGAACAGAAAAACAAAAGGCAGAACTATGGTAAGTTGGGAGAATTGTGGTAAGGTGAGAGCTAAGAGTTATGCTCGCAGCTCTCACTGAGAACGCTGACTGGCTAAATGAACTTCTCCTCATCTAAAAACTCAGAGGTGGTGGAGCCAGACTGTGGAGTTGTGGAAAAACCAAGCTGGCAACTCTAAGTTTTACAGTGTTGTCCCCAACTTAAAAGGACATGTTTGTGTAAAATCCTGCAATGTTAATGTAATGTTTACCCAGAGCCTGTTGTAAACTTGGTTTGGTGTTTTGGTTGTGTTACAGGTTTGTGACTAACTTATGAGACAATATGTCAAATGAGACATTATCATGGCATAAAAATATAACTTTGCAGCTTCAGTGCTTAAACCATCTCTTATATATGGAATTGGCCAGGTTGAACTTAGCTGTTGTACTCACTTTTTTTTAGCTCATTTATCTCACTAGAAATTCCTGAGCTACTTCTATCTTTATTATTAGCCAGCTTTATTTTTACTATGGTCTCACACAGGCTTAGGAGTTCTCCAGCTTTTTAGAAACTCCGAAAACTGTTTAAATGTTAGACAGAAAAGGCCCAGTGTACAGTAGGTGATGCAGCGTTTGAGAGGGGTAGTACTTTGTAGTTTTACATATGAAGTCTATCAGTTGTTCTTTTTACTAGGCTGAATCTTTTTGTGCAGATCTGATAATTTCAGGTTTACAGTTAAAAAAACAAACAAACAAACCACAAAATGCCATAAGTGCAACAACTTCAGATTAGTGTTTGGGAAGTTACAGAAGTACCTTGTGTCCCAGATAGGTTTTCCATTAATTTTGTAGTGTAGGTTTTTTTTTTTTTTTCTTGAGAAGGGCATACATTAACATAAATGTAACATTTGATTGGATTCCTTCAACAATTAATAGATTAAGAGGGAACAGACCAAAACCTAGTACAGTCCTTTCGGCTTATCCCGCAAGGTCAGGGTCGCCCCAGCGGATCATTGTCCGCATGTTGATTTTGGCACAGTTTTTACGCCGGATGCCCTTCCTGACGCAACCCTCCCCAATTTCTACCGGGCACTGGACAGCTGGGGAGGGGAAAACCTAGTACAGTATATTAGTAAATATTATAGTGTAGGTTAGTGTGCAGGATTTGTTATTTGAATTCACAAGCAGAGATTTCTTCAGATTTAGCTGTAGACAAACACTACACAGCAGGTTTACTGGCCTTGCTGTGTTTGTTGTAGGGAGAATGAACCAGTGTTTGAGTGTCCACTGGTGTTTGGACACGTTCTGTGTAGACTTTCCTAAACTTTGAATTACACACTCAGATCTTTCACTCACTGCATTATTGTTAATGGTTAGCATTAGATTCCAAGAGTGAGGAGTATATTTTGGGGAAACTAAAGCCAGGTTCCTGCAAGTTCTTTTGCCTTCACTTTCATCAGAACCTATGCTATTACCTCTGCCTGCTCCTTGGTCTTGGAACGTAACCTAATGTTTACCATGATATTATCTGTTTGCCTTTACGTGTCTGCCCTATGGTCTACTCTACTCTCGACTTATGGTCTACTGATTAAATAAGACACATCAACTCAAGCATCTCCTGTCAAAATAACTTCATGCACATATTGCGTCAGCTCTCTCCCTTACCCCCCAAACACACACACCAACTAATGAATTGTATTTGGTTGAATCTTTCTGCATGCCTAGTTCTCTGTGGTAAAGATACCAGTGTGTGTGCTGTATGTTTTATTTGGGTAAATAAACAACATAATTAAAGAGACAGCTCACAGCTCCACCTAGACTTTTACCTTTTAGTGACTCTTTAACCAATCAGTCTGTGTGCTGCAAGAAACAGGACGTTCGTGTCAAGCTGGTTTAAACTCACGGTCCGAAAAGTTTATTATTTTTCATATTTTGTTGAGGTGTGCTACTAAAACACGTTTTAGGTGAAAGGCAAGGCACTCAGGCTTGACAGTGACTCATTCAAAGGCTTCATTGTCTCCACACTCCACCCTGTAACTGCTCAATAGGTTAGATGATACACCCAAGTCACAGGTGAGGTGAACCTCAGAGATATGGCTGGAATTTAAATAATCTTTTAAAGCAAATGAAAAACAAATGGTGTCATACATAACTGGCTGTATTTCTGTCACACTATCTAAAGTATGTATAGTATTCTGCGGCATAGCAGAAGGGGGTATATAATCTGTTCCACTTCTATCTCACAAAGGTACCATAGCTTCAGAAAGCCAACACCCATTCCCTAAGTTTTAGCAAATCAATCATGTGTTTCATAAAAAACACTCCCTAAATTCCTTTTTCTTCAAGTATTTGCTGTTGCCCAGGCTTTTTTTCATGCACACAATCATATTAAATGGTGCATGCCACAGCTTTATTCTGGGAAATATCCAGGGTCTAATCAGTGCCACTCCCTGCCATTTATCTTTAAGAGGTCCCGTTGCTGTAATAGAGGATACAATTTTCAGCTTGGCCTTATCTGTCTTAGCAGATATTTGACAGACACATGCAACATAAAACTCAAACCTGGCCCCTCCTTTAATTCTTACAGGCAATTAGACAGCCAAGGGCATTGCACAAGCCAACTTTCACTGCCACACGCACATTAGGAGTTTGTACATAGGTGTGTGTCTGTGTGGGTGTGTTAAAGGAGTTTCTATTTCCCTGAGAAGCAGCTCATATGTTGTGCCTCTGGAGTCAGTTTGCAGTCAGTTCACTTCCTATTATAGCACAGACAGTAAGGACCTCCCCCTGCCTCCTCTGCTCTCCAACCACGCCTCCTTCTGCCCTCCCCCTTCTCTCTCATTCCCTTTCCCTGCCTGTTGGAAACATGCTGGCAGCCGACAGACAAGCCAGAGGCTGACACACACACATACACTCGGAGGCACATTCAGCTAACATGGGGCAGTTACTGAGCTGGATCCGAGGCCCACGGGACACCCCGGCCTTGCAGGATGTAGCGGTGGAGGAGCAGGTGTGTGCAAAGGAATCTGTGCGTGTTTGTGCTTATGTGGTCATGTGGTACAAATAATCCAAAAAGATCCGTGTTTGTTTTGTTTGCTGAATATTAGTTGGCCTGCTAATAAAAATATGACATGATCTCTTAGGCTGGTTCAGGAGGAAAAACAGTCTTGGCTCCAGTCCAAGTTAGTCCTCTCTTCTCTGCAGGAATGTGTGAGTCTCCCGGTCAGCCTCTGCAAGCTTTTATAGTTGTTAGACATTAGGCCAAGGCTGGAACAAGGTCTGCTGTGTTTGCTAACAGTTCGAACAAGCTCTAAACAAATGGGAAAAGTGACAGATCTGTGCTAGGATTGTAGTTTCTTTGACTCAAAGGAACATCAAGTTTTGTTCAGTGTTTCACAGGAAAGGGTTTTGATTTTTCTGGCTCGCCCAAATAGCATTCTCCTGTGATAATCTGCAGAAACAGATGGAGCAGTCTGAAAGGGTGTGTAGCTGGAATAAACTTTGACTTTCTTTCTTTGCACAACTTCAAATTGCATAAAGTGTAGGTCATACGCTGTCCCCTTAGCGTCATTAACTGTTGTTTAAGTTTCTCATGTCAGTTCTTTGTTATCAGTGCTGTGGTAGTTTGCGCTGACTCACTTTATGTGTTAAAGGTTAAATGCCAAATGTGTCCTGTTAGAAGGAATTAACCGTAAGACCCATAGATTTTTGATGAGTAGAGTTTTGTTTTGTTTTGGGCCAAGATTTCCCAGCACTGAGCTGGAACATTCTGCCTCCCCCACATTTCTTTCTTATTTGGCACCATAATCATTAGAAAGACAGGAAATGGTCAGTGGCTAAACATATCTTCACTGCACATGCATAATCCTTAGAACACAGTCTCAGAGAGATAAGAAGACAATAGTGTAAGATAACACAAATCCAGTACATTTCTTCTTTGTCAAATACTCACATCTATCAGGAGCTGAGTGGACGTCTCCACATTGACACCTATGTTTCCATGCTTTGCTATTGTAGCACTGCAGTGCTTTTGGAATGAGAATTATGTCTGAGAGCACAGTTTAGTACAGTTTTACTATATCTTTCCATTTTAATTAAAATCTTATTTTATTTGCCATGATGTAAAAAGTTTTCCAGTCATTACTTGCTAAAAGCAAGAAGCCCTCCTTGTGAAACATTAAAAAAAAATTAAAATTAAAAAGCATAGCTGTCAAATATTTGAGCATGAAATTTATGCCATTTGTCTCCTAAGTGCAGCGGAGATTCAGAAATGGGTAAATAAAAACCCTATACATTTTACTTCAGCACAGCTGTTGAGTTAGTTTCCAACACTTTTGTTTGCTTTTGTTTGTGTTGCGCCCTTTTAAAAAAGACAAAAACAAAATGTCCCAGCTATATCGCACATGGGGCTTAGTAGGTAAAGATCAGTGTTCAGTCTTTACTAAATGAGAATCTGCTGACCCAACTGCTCAAATAAAAGTGATGTTGGGTAGTCTTCCTCTGTCAGGAAATGAAAACGTCTGTGTTATACTTGGTTATAAGTCACCACCAGCTGGGACGGTTAACGTGAGCTCAACTCTGTGCAAAGGAATCAGTCGTATTGATGAGATGGTCCATCATGTGGTGCAATAAGCCTTGGGCAGTGTGTGTGTGGAAAGAGTAAGCATAAGTACATAAATGTTTTTGTTGACATATATCCAGCACAACCAAATATTATCTTTCCATTTCCTGTTGAACGTGGTGGAGTTTATCCCATCAGCAAGCTGCATGTCATTTACCAGCACTCGTCATTGATATTTGTGCAGTCAGATTTCTCATTTCCCTGTCAGTTTGGCTTGAGCTCAGCTGATGATCCAATTCCTCTCAGGCTTTTGTCACGTCAGTTATATAAAAGTAAATCTGGGAGAGTGTCCAGGCCTGTGGGCTCACCTGAGAATTGTGCTCCAGTAAGTTGTTGTTCTGCCTCAAACTCTCTTAGTACTCTACTGTCTGTTGACATTTGCCATGCTTGAAGAAAAGCTGATGCATGTACTTGCATGATATTTGTCCCAACAAGTAAGGAAACGTAATGAAAACCGAGCAGGTTGACACTTACTGGAAGGCCATATAATGTTTGAGATTACTGGTACTACTGGGTACTAATTCAAATCAACGCCTGAAGGTTTTCCACTTTTATGTGTTGACTAAAGTTGGTGATGACATGTCAACAAGCATGTGATTATTAGGAGCTCATTTAAAAAATTGCCAACAAGTCCCAACTATATCTTGACATTAATGAGGTTCTTTTGTATTTTTTTTTTTTCACGTAGCAAAGAGCTTGTGAGTTTGAGGTTTAAGAGTTTGTTTACGCTTTTGTGCAAATATAAGACACAGGCCTGAGCAAACCATGTATATTGACATTAGATGCTGGAGGTAAGTGGAGAAAGATCCGTGTTTCTAGTGTGATGAGTGTGTGTCAACAAACTGAGGGGAACGTGCAGCTAAATTTAGTGGAGGTACATGGACCTGCAGCAGCGTAGGGGGAGATAACCAACCAGAGAAGGACATTCTCCCTGGTCAGTACTTAGAATTTGACCTTTAATCTGATTAAAAAACTGGAGGGTTAAAAAATTCAGATGGTTTTGCCTTTTTGACCACTTTAGATAAGAATATAGACAGATGAAAGCATATTATGTCATCTGGCTTCAGTTACAACTCTCATATCTCAGATTTCCTATCTTCTTAACACAATCTGCACACACCCTAAGTCAATGAGTTGCAGACTTTAAATAAGCCTGAACCTCAACATGCATTACGAGGGAATGTTGTGACACCTTTAAAAAAACAAACAAACAAACAAAAAAAACTGTATTGACTGTAATGGAATCTCCAGCAGGCAGCATTATGGTGGAGTGGTCCGTGCTGCTGCCTCACAGCTACAGTAGGTGGTTTGAATCCACCTGCTGGCTGTGGCCTTCCTGTGTGGGGTTTGCATGTTCTCCTTGTGCTTGCATGGTTTCCTCCCACAGTCTGAAGACATGCATGGTACTGTAGGCTAATAGTGACTCTAAAAATTAGCTGTAGGTTTGTGAGGCCTCTCTATGTGACATGACCAGCGTGTACAGTGCCCCGCCTCTCACCCAGTGACAGCTGGATAATACAAGGATGGAATCCTAAAAAAGTTCCAAGTCTCTAGTTGACTTTCATGTCTGCAGTGAAGTGATCAGCACAGAAACATTAGGAAAAACATTCAAGTAAGAATATTGCTTCTCTGTAAAGTTCAACATGGGGGTAAGACATTTACATTAAAACCTGTGGAGAAGGGAAGAAGAAAAAAATATATTTTTGCAAATATTGTTGCTAAATAGGAGTTATAATATTTGAGTGTTAAGTGAGCTAGTGATACAAATATACCTTTTAGATTGATGGATACAGAAGGCATCTTGTTTTTATCATTTACAGTAGTTAAGGTTTTCTGTTACATTAAAAAAAAACTCAGATGAATTGAATTTTAACAATTTTAGGAAAAATAAAGGTTAGCAATAATTTTTAGTCAAACTAGTGATATCGCTCGGAATGGTGATGTAGATTGTTGTAGATTGATGTAGTTGTTATGCAGTGTGTTGGTTCACCTTTTTCCGACCAGATTAAAAATAGTTGTTGACAATTTGTTTTATGCTAATGACCCATGCTGTTCAACATGTCAATTTGTTGATCTTTCTGAAACTTAAAAGCTGCTGCGCTGTACATGGGATTTATTTGTTTGTCCTTGAAGGCTCAGAAGATCTTGAATCCACACAGATGCATAACTCTGGCACTGGATTGCTAAACATTGTTATGTTAATGTTATAATATAGTTGCATATTTGCACATCCAGCAGACCTGCAGCGACATTCTCTTGGAGTATAATAATAAATAATAGTCCGGTAATCATGCTTGTTTTATCTCTAGTTTGGTCTTCCCGAACTGCTGAGAAATACACGTAGCTCTTCATTTTACTAGATTTTATTGTTTTTAGATCATCAACATTGTAGATACTGTGATGCCAACCAAGCTTTTTATTAATTTTTTATTCAAAACTATAAAATCTTGGTTTTTGGAAATAAGAGTCTCGAGCGTGAACAAAAACGATGTGTATCTGAAATACTAAAACCGACGCGTTTGGTAATGATAACTTCATCAATGTCGTTGACCCATTTCCAACATACACACTTCAGATCAATCACAAATACACAATGTTCTCAAGGGAGCGTTAGTCTGGTTTGTCAAGTAATCCTAGTTGTTACTCTGCTCTACATTTTTTAATTTGTTTGTTCATAGTCAACAGACACAAAGGCAACTGAACAGTCACTTGCAGGATGTGGAAGAACATGGTCCTTTTGGCTGCTATTGATTATGATCAGATACCAGTATATACCAGTTGTACCATTATAAAATGCTCTTACTGGGATCACTTGTATGCAAGTATCCCTCTTTTGTTTCCTGTGAACTCCTGAAAACAGCACAGAAGTATTTCCTGTTTCCAGCTTCACACTCCTTAATGGTCGCTTATGTCTCGGTGGGTGGATCTGCTTTAGCTCGGTAGTTGACAACAAAGATAAGAGTTACCAGGGGTCTCCATGTAAGGCATTTGGATCCAGCATAAGTAGCCAATGCATTTTTTCTGAAATTGTTGTTTCAGAAATGCACACAATTTGTTGTCACACACACAATTGCACATTTAGTCAAAGATACAGCAGCAGATCTTTGCTGTGGCCTGAGCTTTTTAATAAAAGGTTCCAAAAAAAGACGAATGTCTCTGTTAGAAAAGAGCTCAGGTGTGTGATAAATGGAAAAGGGTGTGTTTATCTTTTGAAAAACATTTTTAGATTAAAAAGGAGGTCAGTGGAGTTCACCCTTGTAACCCCTCCTGTTGATGAGAAATGTATGCATGCATCCAGTACACAATCCTCCACTTTCAACTAACTGCTGTGAGTAGTTTTATACACAGAAGGGCGCTGTTTTACAAAGCTTTCCCTTCATAACATGATTAAAATGTTTTGTGGCACGAGGAGCATTCTATATTGTTCAGAGCCTGTGAATTACTTTTAGCAAATATATTTATCTAATCAGTACTGTGTGTGTGTGTGTGTGTGTGTGTGTAAAGGAAGATTACATGAGGAAAAAGTTACGGTGCTATGTTTTTCTAAACGTCTTGCATAACTCCTGGCTGCTTTCCACAAGCAGTGTTTCCTGGCTCTCTCTTTGTTCAGGGGCTACTTTGGAGACCTTTGACCCCCAGGGGAAATCTGCATTAATGACCAACTTATTTATGGTCCCTTACTTCCAACTTTGTTTTTCCTCTAATTTGCAGCTTTTCATTTTTCTCTGCTATGCCTGTCTTTGGGTGTGGTTTGGACTACGTGTGACGAGATCCCCCTCCCTCGCACACTCTGCCTTGGTTGTTTCAGTGGCTCTGCAGTTTTAGATTCCTGAGCAGTGAGTCTCAGACAGACACACCCAGACTCAAAAAGCACTGCTGTAGCAAATCCACTTCTACCTCATAAATTCTTCATCCTTCTACTCTGCCTCCATAATAACTCTTCCTCCAATCATCTTATTGCAGGCCATCACCAATGTTATCGAACTGCATCATCCCTGCTCGTATAGCCCAGGCCAAACTTTTGCTTCAGCTGAATTATTTATATTTCCTGGCAGGCAGCGAGCGGCCAGCAGTGAGCTGTGGGTGGGTCTTTGTGTGTCACACGGTCCAATCTGACTGAGCCTGCTCTTCTGCATGGGGGCTGAGGAGGAAGAGCCTGAGCGGCACAGACTTGTTGTGCCTCTTCCATGAGGGCGGAGCAGCAAGTTTTTCACTGCTGGGTGTGTGTCTGTATGTGTGTTTACGTGTGCATGTGCGTGTGCCTGATATACAGAGTGGATTTAAGTGTTTCCACAGTGGGAATCTAAGGTGAACTGGTCTCGAGAGCATACTGGTAATACACAGCAGCATATATAAAGGATACCCACTTCCAGTCAAACTTATGGTATGTATCTTTGCAGTAGGCCTGTTCTTTTCGAATGTCTGTATGTTGTTGTGTGTGTGTGTGTGCGCAAGTGCTTCCTGTTTGGCTGATACCTTTCGAATCTTTGTTACAGCTGTACATCAGAGCAGACAGTTTGAGGCTTATTGTTCATGTGTTTCACTGCCAATCACCCTGTTTTGTGTCTAAGAGCATAAGCAGCTTGTGACTTTGGCATGTCAAGTTGAGAAATCTTGGCAAAGGACTACAGATTCCACATTGCTGTTGCTTTTATGGACCCTGAAAACAGTTGTTGCCAATGTAAAAACCTTTTTAGGGATGCTGCAGTAGTGTTTTATTGATTTGCTTCACATGAACTCTAAACCCTGATAATCTAAATGTATCCGTATGTCAGCAAGCTAAGATTTGTTAATTATTGTTACGTGTCGCAGTAGACAGTATAGTGCATATTACAATAAAAATGAGTTTGCAACACAAAGTTGAATTATGGAAATGGCATTTTATTCCTTTTCCTAAGGAGTCAGAGTGCAGAAGTACAAACTAACACACAGTATGAAAGCAGAGCTTTGCCAGTATTCTTTCTAAAATATTCCCTACAGCAATATTATTCATCCTCATACACAGTAGCTCTGCATCAGTCACACAACTACCTTTAGCCTCGTTGCTACTTTTACACTTGTGCTCCATATTCCTGCCTTGTAACACTGACTGCAGTTTTCGTCACTTCCTGCCCTGAAAGCGAGGTGATCCACATTATCCCTGCTGACCATTTACACAAACTGCCAGTGCTTTTTCTGAAGCAGCTGCTAGCAGCTAGCTAAGGAGCCCTTCCCAAGCCATATTCACATCTGTGTGTGTGTGGTTTGTTGGGTGGGGCCCATCGTTACTCATCAGTTTTCATAGCAAAGGCAAAGCGGCTGGTTTAACTGCTGTGGATATGTGGCATTTGTGTTTTCTTAATGTTCAATGTCAGGCGGAAAACAATGTGAGTGGTGATGTTTACCAAATGTGCATATCTCATACCCATGTAAAACCAAAACACGGACTCATGCGACAAACTTTGAGCACATCAGCAGTTTCTGTCTGAAGGTGATTCGTCAAACTGAAATAAAAAGAAACAGCTGAAAGGGTTTGAAATGTCACTATACTGCCATCATCCACATTCCCTTACTGCACTGTCACTAGTGTTCAAGTCATGTGATAGAAACAGTTCATTTCTAAAATGCTGCGTCTATTTTGGCCACACTCACTTGAGCTTCATCCGGCCGTGTGCCCAGCTCTCCCAGAATGACCACGAGGTTGATCAGTGTCCTGTTATCAGCTACGTCGCTGACTGCAACAGTAGCAGTAACACACTGTCTGCGTGAGATGTGTGCTGTATGGAAATGTTAATTTTACTTGGTCATTACATAGTTGCCAATATGTTACCAGATTAATACTGTCTTTTGTTCTGCAAACAATTCGCATTCTACATCTTTTTCTTCTGACAAAAATTTCTACCAGAATTATTATGAAAGACCCAGTATCTTAATGACGCTACATTTAAGTAAAATAATGATAAAAATAAAGTTGTAGGAATGCAGTGGTGTGGAGACGTGGCGTGCAAAGCACATGGGTGGATGTCAGGTGAAAACAGAGCTCCCTCTATTTTGAAACCTCTGCTTTAGTGTTAGACTGATGATCACAAGCTGAGGATTACTAAATGCTCCTAAAAGTAAAAATCCCAGCAAAATAAAATCTCCTTTGATTTAAGAGCACATTTTATCTTTACAATATCACGCACCATAACTCAGCTAGCAGGTCCCTGGTTTGAATCCCCAGCCGACCTTTCCTGTTCTTCTTGGGTTGGCAACAGTCCATGTATGTTTTCAGGACCTACTGTACTGTAGTTCTTTGACGTCAGCTTTCTGGGTGGGTAGCTGTGCCACCTAACCTCTGCTTGTTGTTTATGGGACACAGAGTAACACCAGGCCTGATGGTTGAGTGTTTGTTGTGCTGTTTATACTGTAGCATGGTCACAAAAAAGGCCTCCTCACTGCAATTGCAGCACGTTGGTCTGGTTTCCATGGTTTTCATCCAAGACTGTGTTTACAGACTGCTCTCATATGACTAAAGGCAAATAAGTCACCGAATCCTCTTGGCTGGCGTCCTTCGATTTAAAAAGATAAAGTTTAAAATGAACACAGAACAGTTCCATATGTAGGATGTGTGTTTAAAGACCCTGGGGCTCTCTATTATGTAAAGTTCTGTATGAGAAAGTATAATGTACTGTAATTATGTAATTTGTCTGCTCAGTGAGTCATGGATTGTTTATGACTTCAAATGCAACTGTGTTGAAGACGAGAAAGGAAAGCTACATTTTCAGTGTTCCTTTAAAATATATTGCTGTACTCAATGCTGAATAACAAACTTCAGTACTACTTGTCTTCTGTGTTGTGTCCACAGTAACTGGCTTTTCATTTTGTGAGGTAGATCTAAAGAGTGATACCATTGTGTTTGTATGATGAAAGCTGCATGTAGCTAAAGCTAGAAGTTAGTCATCCTAACATAGCACAATGAAAAAAATGTCTCGCTGAAACAACAAACCTGAACAAAACATCGACACAATATCTCCCCAATTAAAATGTTGTGTTTTTTATGTTATTTACTCACTCTACTCCTTATCCTACTACTGTTTACTTATTTACTCAATCAAAAATCTGACTGCAAAAATGAATGACTTGCAGAGAGCAATGCATTTCTATTAGGACAACTTTTTAAAAATGGATTACATTCTGAGCCCGGCCAGGAAGTTTGTTCAGCTTGGAAGCGAACATTGAAACGAACATTCACCGGCTGCCTTACAGACTAAACTTAAGGTTATCAGTTAGTTTGATATCGGTTTATAAATCTTGTGTATGAGTAAAACTAACTCAGGTAATTGAACTTGAGAAACACAAAGTTTACTTAACTTAAGATATTAAGGTTGCTTAAATATATAGTGACATTGTCTGTGTACCCCTAACCCACATGGTCAGTCAAGACATATTTTACTTTAGAAAAAAATAAAATGAAAGAAATAAAGTGTAATTCTTTGTGTTGACATAAAGAACTTATAACCACAGCTGTGGATTTTCTGCAGGAAGGGACTGGATTTAACACTAACCTAATTATGGTTAACTTTTTTTATTTTGTTTTATTTTTATCCTTTCGGCTTATCACATGAGTTCAGGGTCGCCACAGTGGCATAAGTTGTCCTCATGTTGATTTGGCACGTTTTTATGCCAGATGTCCTTCCTGATGCAACCATACCTAATTTCTACCAGCCTTGGGACCGGCACTGCACGGGTGGGGATGAGGATGAGGATGCTAGAGACCAACCCTATGGTCGGTTGGCGGCCACTCTACCAACTGCAGCCCCTAATTATGGATAACATCCTTCATATTTTTAAGAAAACAAACTTTGTAATATATATTAGATTCAGTTTTTTTTTTTTTTTTTTTTTTTTGTCCCTTCGGCTTATCCCGTGAGTTCGGGGTCGCCACAGCAGATCATTGTCCGCATGTTGATTTGGCACAGTTTTTACACCGGATGCCCTTCCTGACGCAACCCTCCCCAATTTCTACCGGGCTTGGACCGGCACTGCACAGCTGGGGAGGGGAATGTGCTGTTAGGGGTTCAGTGTCTTGCCCAGGGACACTTCGACATATAGCCAGGGCCGGGGATCGAACCACTCACCCTGTGGTCCGTGGACGACTGCCTTTACCAGCTGAGCTGCAGCCGCCCCATATATTAGATACAGTACATATAGAAAATTTCCTTCATGAATGCTTTCTTCGAACTACAAAAAAGCATTTGGAGTGTTTCTACACTCAATGCATGCTGGGAAAGTCATCTTAGTTTTGTTACTTCAAAACTTCTGAGTTAAATGAGTTAAATGAAGTCTATGTAGTCAATTTATTCAACTCCTCGGGTCAGGTGGACTAATTTATACTTTTTAAACTGGTCTGAACTTTTAAACTTGACATTAATTAGAAAAGCTGAATATATTCCATTAAATTCCTGTGTGATATTTAATTCTGTTGTGAATGCACAGGATCCACAGTGCAGGTTACAACCAATCCTGCTGTAACACGCTGCTACCTTTTTAAAAGGTACTAAAGTTTCTCTTGTGGTAACTTGGCAACAATCAATATTTGCAGTTATAGGAGCAACATGACTTCCTCTGTGGCAAAGGGATCCCCTGGCTGCTTGTGACCTCACTTCCTCCTCTGTGCCACTTCCTCCTTTTTTCTCTCTTTGAACGGCTATGTGCTGACTTTACCAGCAATCAGTTTACTGATAATATTATTTCCTGACATGGGGAAAAAATCAACAGTGAGAACCTGTAATTTTGGACAGGTAGGGGATAAATATTGATGGTTTAAGGAAGACAATTAGCCTGGACACTTTAAAAAAAAATCTAAATTAAACACTGATTCATTTGCTCTAACTCGAGTGCTTTGTCACCTCATTTGTGTTGTATGTAGCAGCAGAGTGTGAGGCAATCACTGGCAGTACTGAGCTGCAAGGTCATTTCTAAATGAAAAGATCCTGGATTGCAGACAGTAAGGGCTGCTAATTCTCCTTTTGTCTCTTCCCTTCTGTTTTTCATCTGCTGGTTCTACCTCATTCACTCGCCCATCCTGCTAGCTCTGTTTAATTGTAAAACCAGGTGCCAGTCTTGCTTGACTGGTTACTTTGCTCACAGGCCTATAGGCATTTAGACATGGCATATTGATAATGGCTGGAAGTAGTTATTTGCCATGGGAGTCTACAGTACTTTGAAATTAATAATAAGGAACCACCCAGTGTAAAACCTATAATCTGTGACCATGTATAGTAAATTACAGCATGCCTTACAGTGCATTTATTATCAACCTGTGTGTTTTATTTTCAAACAATCTCACACCCATCTGTGATAAATATGAACAAATGAACAATGTTCACATTTCACTTTACAATGGTACAACATGATACAATGCAGTGGGATGGATGTGAAAGTAACAGCAGTAATCTCAGTGTGGTGTCAGTGGGGTGGAGGCTCTTTATTTACGCCACCTGGCAGAACAGGGCTGGGCTCTGCAGCATACTATGGTCCACCTGGAGATAGTTGCAGTGCATCACTCAATAATACTGATGTACAAGCACAGCTGCCCTCCAAAAAAAGCTTGTTCTGGCCATTTTAATTCCAGCAGATACAATGAAATTTCATACTTCTGTAAGAGGTCTTTAAATCATTCTATTCTGTAATTGTGCTCTCTGTTTGCTTAAAAAGAACGTTTATTTGTATGGACAAGGTGGTCCTTGAGGAGGTGCTAAAATAATTTGAAAGTTCTTCAGGTGAGGGGGGTGAGCAAATCTCATTTAAAACAGTACATTTTCTAAGTGTAGTCCGCTGCAGAAAATACAAACTAAATATGGAGACAAGTCATTCCTGTAAAGTATGTATATAAAATGTTTAAATGTTTTCAGTTGATTTTTTTTAAGCAACATTTAGCAATAAACACCAACAAAGACAGCACAGCTGTATAGGATTGTGTGGGACCCTGATGATACGTTTTCTAAACATACAGAGTACACATTCAATCCATGGCCTCCGCTTCCGTTGTGTTTTATCATTTAATCTCCTAATCTACATATGTATGTATTACAGTGCTGAAGCATATTTTGCCAGCAGTTTACCAATCAATATGGTATTACACTGATTTTTTTTTATCTGATAATTGAAGTTCACTGTCAGAATGTGTTGCTTCACTAAAATGTAAATCTTGTCAGGAGGAAACTCAATGTTTGAGGGGGGTGCAGTGCAGCGGAGATATTGGTGTCCGATATCTGCATGTGTGGAAAAAGGCAGCGAGAGTCAATGGCTGACCTTGTTTGGTCTCTGCAAATTTTACAGCCTGTGATGTCAGCTGAAGTATAATTTGTGTATTGTCCATGTGTTGTCTGTTGCTGTGGCAACTATAAACAACAATAGTAGTCACGCTCTTAGCGCTCCGCTGTCAAACAACAGTCACACCTCTCTATGTGGAATATAACACTTGAATGAAACACCCCTGACTGCATTGTTGTGCATTTGTTTGTGGGCAGCAGCAGTACATGTGAACTCTATGTAAGGTTTCTATAATGTTAACCCTCTTCTCCATTTCTATCTTGTGAAATACAGTTTGAAATTGTGGTGACCTCCAGAACTGAGATGCATGGAATGTCTTGTTTTCCACAAGTTTTGCCTCTTGTGAAACTGAAATGTTGCTCAGCCTGAACCTTGAAATAATTATGATATCTTTTCTCTCTGTGTTTGTCTTTGTCTCTTTCTCTCTGCAGTCGCAGCAAAGCCAGGCCACACCCAATCTGGCAGCTAAGGGCTCCACTGCGAAGCCTGCGCAATTTGAGGTATAAAACATGTATGCATAAACCATTTAACCTTTCAACCTCTCTAGAGAAATTAATTTAACTTCTGGCTGATCCCCGGACCACCCCACCACATAATCTAGACTGTGTAATGTTCTTACTTCCTTTGCTGCTCCAGCATTATTTGGAGTAGGCCGGGAATGCATAGGTCAGGCAGTGGCACACAGAGAAGAAAACTTTCCTCTTCCTTCTATTCATGTTCAAGAGAGTTAACACCCACTTTTCTAGTCTGTAGGAGGGAGTTTAACCCCTTTATGTTTTTCTCAAACTATATCAAATTGATTTAATAATTTATGATTTAGTTGGTTTATTTAAAGGAACTTAATTGCTGAGGTGCCAGTGTGCGATTTCAGATAACAAAGTGGTCTGACATTTAGTCTTGTATGTCTAATGCAGTTTATATATGAAAACATCAAGACAAACTGCTAATTATTTGCCTAAATAAAAGCCTTTGTATCAATAATCTATTTGTCTTTTAGTAAATATACTGAAAGTCCTGTAATGAGTAGTTTTTCTTCAGCATTTTTTTTGCTTCAGAACACAGGGACTCATTTGATTTGTTGTCTTTGAGTTTTCTTCTTCTCTCCTTTCTCCCTAAAACAGTTTTCTGACAGGAGAAACAAACAGTACCAGCATTAGGTGTTTTCACTTGGGCCTTGACTCCTGCATTTAGACATCATCTATTTTGGTGTCGGCCCTGGAGAGAAAAGCTTTGCTGGGATGTTAGAACTATAAGCGGCTGTACACAGAACACAGTACAATAACATAAGTAAAAATAGTAATGAATCTTAATATGAAATAAGTACATATTCTAAACTTGGTTATGTATCTGCTAAGCTTGTATTGCTTATTAACTTGGAGTTAACAGCTGATCTTGGTGACCTTTTCATACCTCTTGGTTGTCTTTCCACACAGCAGCTCACTTTTCAGTGACCGTGTATAAGAGCAGCATAGTGCATACAATGTGGTGTACATTACAGCCACAGGAACATGCGGTGTATTAGTATAGACATGTTTTTTTCCAAATTGCAATATAGTTTAGCCTATGTAAAACATGGTAATCTATCTCACCCTTTTTTAAAGGGGTGTTTCACCAATATCATATGACACTTTCATAATGTTTGAGACAGATAAAGCAAAACTGGGTAGATTAAAGTGAGACACATTTACAGTGGTCTTTTGATTCTAGTGTTTCCCAACCCTTAAAAACACTAGATCCTACACTTCTCAACAATAACCAGTAACCCAACTAATAGCACAATTTTGTTTGACTGTCCCTGTCAGACAACAATTTACTGATTTCAAACACAGTGCACCCAATTTGTGACAGAAGCTTTCAGTTATACATTTTCAGTGTACAGATATAGATGATGTCACTTCCTGAAGCACTACAGGAGATGTTATACAGTTGTTTACTCTGGTTGAGTAGTACTTCTAATAATGAGCAGACTGACTCTCTTGCGTCTTTACATGTGGCAGATTGCCTTTTATCGGTTTTGTCATGAAACAGTATATACGCCCGAATCGCACACAGTTGGGGCATGTATTTTATGACCTGTTTCAAAAGGTAGATGACTTTCACACACCTGGTGCTTTGCAGAAGGCATCGTCAGGATCCGCTATGGCTACGAAGCCTGGGGTGGTTACCAAGGCAACAGACAGAGCCACAGGAAGTGGCGTTACAGGAGGAGGAAGTGCTTCAGTTGGGACAGTAGGAAAAGAGACACCTAAAAACAAACCAGAGGTAGAAAGACTCTGGATGCCTGAATAAAAGTGGAGGAGGGGGCTTCTGGCTGTTTGGTGCTATGTTACATAAATCTCTTTCCTTCTTTCGCGTTCATTCAACAATTTATCATGTGGCAGCTCACATCCCTTCTTTACTGGCTTTATCTTCTTTCATTTTGCAAATATGTACATCATCATGCTTGTGACGCCGACTTCCTCAATAACGTTCCCATGAGTTTTTTTTTTTCCAAACACATGCCTCTTGGTTTGTAGACTAACACCACACTATCAGCTGCTACTGTCATTGACATGTCATCTGCTGCGGCTACTGTTGTTGACATGACATCAGCAGGGGCGAGGGACAGCCCCAAAGAGATATCAAAGGTAATGATGCCATCAAAGCTGGTTGCTGGATGGGGCTTTTTCTTGCTTTAATCAGACTTTTAACAATACATCCAATATGTTTATGTAACCGCTGGGTGTTTTCTTCATGTGAATGATATATGGACTTTATTTTAGTGGGTGATGCTGTTGTTGCTTTTTTTTGTGATACGTTAAAACCATTTTCTATATGCTTGTGGGGAAAATCCAACACACATAACTTTACTGTCAGCTGTTTAACAGCACGTCCTTTAAAATGACACTACCAAATTCACTGTTCCCACAAGTTTGGCCTTGGTCTTGTGGGTTAGAATTCTTTATACAGCGTTTCTAATCAGTACACTACCTCAGGAACTCACTCTTAAGGCTGCAATTTGACTTGCATTGAAATTGCATTTAAGTGTGTTTTATATGGACTAATACATGCATAAGGCTTAAATACATTTAGACATAAACAGATAAATGGTCAGAACTGATTAAAAAGCACATTTGACATGTGCTTTTTGGACCACAGTAACAGATCTGACCAGTGATTAATTTTCTGCTCTGCTTTCACTAAGATTCTAAATGTTTTACATGTCTCCTCTCTACACTTAAATTTGTAGAAGTATTGCAAATCTTTCATCCTACTGTTGTTGAGTAATTGTTTGGCCACACGTTTGTAGACTGCACCTGTCTCCCAAGTCAAAGCCACAGCTACAACTCCTGCTGCTGCCACTGGAACAGCTGCAGCTGCAAACACTGCAGCAACCGCCTCTGTGACCAAACCTAAAGAGTCGCCCCGAGACGCAGCCCAGGTAGACTCGACTGCTGCAGGCTTCTCTGATCCTCTTAATGGTTTGATGAATTTCTGCAGGTGTACCTTTTGACTGCCTTTGGTCATTGCTTTATTCTACACCATCTTCTTTGTGATGGGAGTCTGCCTCTGGTTTTCTCACAGGTCTTCCCCAAGTGCACTTGGAAACATGAGTTTGGACTTTTCCTTTTCCAGAAGTTTGTTTTTGCCTTTGCTTTTCTCCTTGGAGATAAGCAGTTAAGAAGTATAAGCACCTTTTTTTCCCCTGCAGCCCTTTTCTTGGCATGTCTGCACTTGTTTTAGGATTTGCTCATAATGCACACCTGTCCACTTGCAACACTGCACATACATCAGCAACTTCAGTCAGCATGAGAAAACTAATGGGGAGAAGAGGCCTACTGACTCATATCAAATAATGAGCTGTAGGTGGAGGCTTACATCTGCTCAACTCAGTGCCTCGCCTGTCTTTCATTTATTTGGGTGTATTTCTGACTTTGTGCATGTACAGTGGACCTGTAGTTTTACGTGACATGCACTCGGCCTATAAAACATTCCAATTCATTGTATTTTAGAGTACCCCTTCCACCGCAACAGTCAAAGCTGATGTGCCCAAAGTTGATGCTGCTAAAACATCAAAACCAGCAGCTGCAGCTGCAGCTGGACATTTTCAGTGGAAGAACGACGAAGCCAAAGTGACAAAAGCGAAGGTAGACCAAACTGAAACCAGAGGCTGGGCAGAGGCTGTCTGATTGTTTGTCCCCTGCATTGTCTCTATAGTATTGGTGGAGATGTATTGAAGATTTACTTTCCTATCTCTTTTCTGTATTGGACTGGATAGATCAATCATGTGCCTTCAGACCCTGCATAAATTATTGATCCCCTCTCATCTATTTTTTTTTTTTCCAGGGGAGACCTTTTTATTGGGGAACAATGAGATTTCTCCCGGCATACATTCATAAATTTGCACTTAATTGATACAGTAAACATCCAGTGGGAAATTATGTTTTAATATACTGCCTGTTTTTAATGAGAGTATTTTTTTAACCTAAGGTTTTCAATAACCTCTTAACCCTACCATGCAGAGAATGTTTGCCATGTTGCATATTTACCTATTCTGGGTCCATTTTGCAGGTGCAGGCAGAGGTTCCCTCCACAGCAGCTAAAGGGGCCAAAGAGGTAAAACATTAATGAAGCTGTAAGGATTTGCTTTTAGAAGCATGTTGCTTGCTCCATTGTGCTGAGTTGTGTTGCATGCACAGGCACCTGCAATGGATCCAATCGATGCCTTGGCCAGCATACTACCATCCGATGATCCTGTCACTGTCCCTGTGTACACTGGGCCAGAGGTGTCAGAGGTATGGCAAAGCTACAAGGTGCATGTGGACATGTGTTTCTATGCAAACTGAGCAGATACGTAATTGCACTCAGCTGAAGCATGGCTCTAATGTGAGCAACCCTGTGTGCTGCATGTGTCACAGCAACAAGTCACAGCTGCGAGAGCTCAAAAGTGTGGAGAAAGAGAGGACACGCTGCCTCCAGGTTACAGACTTACAGACATGGTCAGTTCTCCTCACTGGACTCTGCTTAACTCACATATTTACTTTTTTTTGTCGCAATTTCAACAGATTGTTTTTTGTGTGTGTGTGTGTTTATCTTTAACAAACTGTCATTGACTTTTTATAACCTTAGAAGTACTTTCTATTGGGGAAATTTTAAAACTGCATGTATCAATGCAGTGAGAACTGCAAATACAACTCCTTTTACCTCCACTATCTTAAGACTGAGATGAACAGAGCTACTGTCAAACTAAAGTAATTGTTTCTGTTATCAACTGCAGTGTTTGCAGCAGTGTCCCAAATTGTCAAGCTAGCTTTACATTCTGAGTTTCAGAGCTCATTTAACATTTATTCAATTTTCCCTTAATTATTTCAGCATTTTTTCTTTCTATTTTTAGCCTCCAGTTCCTGCAGATGTTAAACCCAAGGACGTTACTGTAAGTAAAAATGTCACTGCTCAGATTAACGAAGTCACAACCTCATTTTGCTACAAAGAAAAGTTTAGACAAAGTTTATACTCATCTCATTGCTGATTGCACATACAGGAAGGAGTGTTTCCACTCTTTGATCTGCTGGTTCCTCTACAGTAGGGAATGTTGTATTGCACTGGAGGGTGTTGTCCTAGCAAACTGTACAGGACCCACCTTTTTTTGTTTGAGCTTGTTCTTGTCCGACCAAACCTAAATATTCAAGTACAAATCCACATAGACAATCACACATGCATCCGTGCAGTGTTACACACTTTGATTTCCACCCTTATGTAGGCTACTATTTACTCAACTTCATCACACCCACATTTGCATCAGCCTAGTCCCAATTTGTCATTTTGTCTTGTAGCTTAGAGCTTCTTCTGTTTTTCATTATCTTTTTTTATTCTGATATTTTTCTTCCAGTGTGGAGTTTAGTTATGGCATTTATCATATGTTTTGTTAAAACAACATTATTCTATTTATGTGATGTCTTTGAAGACAGTTTATTTTATATATTTATTGGCCTTCATGGAATTTGAAGGGTGTGTCTGTACTTTTCCCAGTTGGTACATGCAGTTTGGTTTAAAATGTTTTGCCCCTCTTTATTTGTCAGACATGCCCTCTAGTGGAGGATCATGACAGGGAGCATGGCTGTTAAGAAGCATAGTTACTGGTTTTTAGTAAGAATCTGATCATTGTCCCATTAATGCAATCTTTGTTTTTACCTCTCAGAAGCCTATGACCACAGACCAGGCCATGGATTCTCTTTTAGATGATTTTTCAACACCCACTGCTCCAACCGGACCCAAGAAGCAAGAGGTCTGTGTCTTTGTAGAATTTAGCACTAAGCTGCTAGTGTATTATTCCCAGTTTGACATGTGTCGTATATTTTATTAGCCCTGGAAATATGCCATTTTTAGTTATCTAACATTCGAATGTTGTATGTTGTTTTTTTTTATATGAAAAATGTAGGACCATGTTGACAATGTCAGTGCCTCATCTGCCGGCCCTGTTAACTTTGCACCACCCCCTGCAAAGGTAAAGTAATGTTAGTGTAGCAGAATCTGACTGAAATTGACGAGACTTGAATTGTTGGATGTAATATGTTTTTTAGAAAGGTGAAACCACTAAGGCTGTGACTCCTGCTGACAAGAAAGCCAAGATGGAGAATGTCCCGTATGATTCCTCTCTGAAGGCTGGACACTCTGCTTCTTCCATGGTACAAGTCTGTCTTGGTCGGTTACTTGTCTCCTAGACAGAAAGAAGAATTGAATGCAACTACCGGCTATAGTCTTCACTGGAGTCTCACTTCATTATGTCACCATGTAGAAACCAATAATGTAAAAATGTTGTCACTTTTTGCTGTTGTAGAAATCAGCTCCACCTGTGGCTGTGTGTCATGCCCCTGCTGATAAAAAAGCCAAATTGGAGAAAGACGACTTTTCTTTGAAGGCTGGGCTAGATACTAAAGTGGACACCAAGCACAAGGCTGACAAGGTGATAATTAGAAGAGTGAACAAAAAAAAAAAAAAACACATTATTTTTTATATATATAAAAAAAAAAATAATGTGTGTGTGTATGTGCCATTGACTGACATCCCACTGTTATACTGAACTACATTACCCTCTTCCCCTACTTTGTCCTCAGGGTGACGCTGTGTCTCCAGATCCCTTTAGTGCTCTTGGTGACTTGCTGCCAAAAGACACACCAAAACCCGAAGCCCCCAAACTCAGACCTGAAGACATTGTTTCAGTAAGAGGACAATCGGCCGCAATACCCTGTTCTCATGCTTTCTCAAAGACGTTAAAGGTTAAGTGCGGAAAAGAGACCTTTACAAGACAAACGTCTTATTTCTTCTTCACAGGAGGACAAACACAAGAAGGAGAAGGGTGTGCGTGTAGGAGAAAGGGATGATGCACTTCCTCCAGAATACAGATTTAAAGAAGATAAAAACAAAAAAGTGCCTCCCCCTAAACCTGAGGTGCGACTAAATCACAGTTACTTTAAGGGCCTTTCAAAGTATTACTAAATAATCCCTGCAAGATGTCAACTGACAACACATTTGTCAAATTTTCCTCTATGTGCCTCCTCCTGCAGCCCAGCATGGATGAAAATGAGGCTCTGGACATTTTGGGTGGAAGCTTTGACACCTCATTATCAGCTCCTGTTGTTCCCCACTCAGCTGCTCATGCACAGGTGCATTATGGATGTTTCTGCAGTTATGTAGTCTCTCCAATACCGTATCTTGTATATTAATATTACTTGTTGCTTTTTGTAGAAAGCCTCTGCAGCCCCCCGTGTAGCTATGGCTCCCGCCCCTTCTGCTGATAAGACACCAAAGAAAGATAATATTTCTGTGGAGGCTGGACGTTCAACTTCTACTGGAAAGGTAGAGTAAAACAAGCTTACAGCTTCTTTCCTACAAGCATCTACCACCTTTGTTAAGGGGACACTGCAGATTTATTGTTTTTCCAAAAAAGTCACACTATTATCTTAAGAAGTTACAACTTAATCAAATCAAAACACACAAACATCATACCCACGATAGTCAGGATAGCTCCCTCTTTCACTCTTTACATTTGTAGTATCATTGCCAGTGTGTATCAAATATAAATGTCCGTGGATGTGTTTGGTCAGTAGATTCAGACTTTACTTCAGTATCCGGATTATTGTACAGTATTGACTGGAACTGGTGGCTGCCAAACAAGAATTTTAGACTTGTTGATATTTTTAATTTTGCGGCATCGATTGTCAATGTATCACCAGATTTCTTTCTCGTGTCAGTATAAGGCTGAGGTTATGTTGTGTAGCACTTATTTTTTTTAGTTCATGGTCAATTATTGAAGCATTTAGGTAACCTTGTCGACTTGACAATAGACGGAAACTAAGAGGTCAGGGGCCGTCTTAAAACAGCCTGCAAAATGGCCAAGGAGTTTTTCAGGATTATTTTGTAGAGCTTGCTCATTGTTTGAAGGGTGTGTCTGCAAAAATCGCTCTTGGAATTGTGGTAACCAAGACCAGCAAACTGCCAAAAATCAGCTTTTTCTGTATTGACTTCTGCAGACCTGCTAATGATCAATTTATCAATGGCTGATGATTAGCAGCACTTCCTATGAAAGAGGTAAAAGGTAACTTAGTATGTGGCAGTGTGTTGTGCTTCTCCTGTTGATAAGAAAGGCGAAGCAGAGAAAGTGGCTCCTGCAAAAGACAAGACACATCTGGTGACTTAAAGGAGTTTTACAGATGGGGGTTTGTTCCCTCCCTGTCCTGTTTTACTAGTTTGCATCTATTGAATGAGGGAAAACGATGTATTACTGTAGTTAAGCTATAAATGTATGACAAATCTTCCACTGTTCTCTCCTCAGGGTGACCCTATGTCTCTGGATGCTCTCAGTGCTCTTGGCGACACTCTGCCAGCAGACACACCAAAACCAGAAGCCCCCAAACCCAGACCTGAGGACATTGTCTCGGTATACAACACATTCAGTGACACAGAGTTACAGAAAGACCTCTTGTTGTGGGCTGATCATTGGCATTTGTGCTTCACAGAAACACTCACCAGGCATTGTTGTGTCCACCTTTTCTTTTGTTTGCTTTCATAGGAGGACAAGGCCAAAAAGGAGAAGGGTGTGCGTGTAGGAGAGAGGGAAGACACTCTTCCCCCAGAGTACAGGTTTAAAGATGAACACAAAGATTTCTCTCCTCTAGTACCTGAGGTGAGAATGAGACAAATTCACCCTAGGGTTCCTAAACTTTTACCTTAGTCCAATGTCAAATGAACACACCAGTAACGTTATATCATCAACTAATACTTCACTGTCCGTCCTCCTGCAGCCCAGCATTGACACTGATGATGCTTTGGACTTTTTGTCTGGGGGCTTTGAGACATCCTCAGCAGCTCCTGCTGTCCAGTCTCCTGTGCAGGTAAATGGTGGAGCTACTGTATCATCAGTCCGTTGTGTAGTCAGATGTTTGTCTTCGTATTCTGATTTCAGTGTTTTGTACATATTTATTTGTAAAGTAAGATATTTTGCGAGATATGCCATTTTGTTTTCTTGATACCTCTCTGAGGCTGCAGAGCACACTTGACATAATCTCCATCAGCACTTCAAAGGCTTGTTACACCTTTTGGTTGAATCTGCATAAAAACCAAGGTGTAAAAATAACAAGTTGTGGTTCTATAGGAGATATGTGCCTTTAGCAGCTGTGGTAAATAACTAGATACTGTACTACAGTAGGTACTTTTACTACTGCTTATACTTATGCTATTTTTACATTAACTCCAATACGATTCAGTGGGAACTGTTGTACTTTTTACTGTGCTACATTCATTTTACAGCTCTGGTTACTTGTTACTTTGCAGATGCAGATTACCATTGCAAATTGCAATCATCTAGTAACTAATCATGTAAAATTATGGATTAAGCAGCTGTCAGAACCTAAGATGGTTAAAATCAGCTCCATGTTTATCAGCCAACCTTTTTGAAACTAAGAGCTACTTCTCAGGTGCCAAGGGCCACCAGTTTAATACACACTTTTGAAATAAAAAATTAGTTCAACTTAGCTTTAATTATATGTTATTATTAATAATTACTTACATTAACGATATTCATCTATGTGAAGGCACGGATCATGTTAATGATTTCTCATAACTATCACATGTGATTTTAAAAAAGAATAGCAACAAAAAAAATTAGATGTAGCTCATTGGTAAGTGGCGCTATGGTGAGCTATTTTTAGAACAGCCCCGTGGTCGACTCATGTGGTCTTTGCGGGCGACCTGGTGCCCACGGGCACCATGTTGGTGACCCCTGCACTACACCAAGACTCTCTCGAGAACTTTGACCATTTCTTTGCCAGTATTTCGCCCTAAAAATAATTTTAAAAAAGGGTTCAAATATTTCTTCCCTTGAATCTATACTTTAATTATACTGAACATGTCCTGAACATGTGGAACACATCCTCGGGCCTTTAGGCAGAACAATCCTTGCTTGTTTCTCCTGTTTGTGGTCTTTCTGCTAATCTAAGTGAAAGCAACTAATTTAATTTTACCAAACTATTACTTTAATACTTTTAATTAAGAATTTTTGTTATTGCTGAAAAGATTTCTCAATTTCTGTTGTCTAGAGCAAAGTAGAAGATTTGTCTGCCCTGGATGTACTTTCTGGAGACTTTATAGCTCCAACTAAAGCTTCAGGAGTTCAGGTACCCATTCTTCTGTGTCTCTGAACAATTTTGTCCTTCTCCAATACCATTGGTCTGTCCTTGCTTAGGTATTATCAATAAATGGAAAGAATTTAGTTTCTTTTGTGTCCTTCTTTCTGCCCTTTTAAGTCCCATGTCTACCTTCAATCTATATGTCTAACATTGTGTTTCAGCAGAAAACTTGTCCTCTGGAGAAACCCCACTCGGCCGGTGTTACCCATGCACCACCACAACAGGCAAAACCCAAGATTGAGAAGGTAACAATAAAGATAAAAAAAATTTTCTGAAATGCTTAATTTAAATTTATCTTACCTCCTTTATTTTTTTTGAGACAATGAATTTCTGACATAAATTCCTTCCTGTTGTATTATTGTATACTTGTGTTTTTGTATTTTTTTTTTCACTCCCACTTTTTTTTTTTTTTTTTTTTTTTTAATGAGCCTAATGATACTGTGAAAACGATCATACTGGATTTCTCTCTTGTTCTCTCCTCAGGGTGATTCTCTGTCTCTAGATGCTCTAAGTGCTCTTAGCGACACTCTGCCTGCAGACGTACCAAAACCTGTATCACCCGAACTGAGACCTGAGGACATCGTCTCAGTATGTTGTTGCTCGTTTTTTGTGTTTTACTTCTAAAAAGTCAAGTATGAAATGAAAATTAAATTTACATTACAGTAAAACAAAACTCACTTATCATCAATCTTTTTTTTATTTTGTGCATATAGCTTTTACTTTTGTGTGTGTGTGTGTGTGTGTGTGTGTGCGTTTGCACTCTTGCGTTACTGATGTTCCTCACTGCCCTCTTTTTTTTTTTTTTTTTTTTAAACTTTCCTTTTCATAGGAGAACAAAGTAAAGGAGGAGAAGGGTGTGTTTGTAGGAGAGCGGGAAGACACAATTCCACCAGAATACAGATTTAAAGGAGAAAAAAATCTGCCTCCTCTAAAACCTGAAGTAAGACTCAAATTCACCTATATGAATACAAGCAGCCTTTTTTTTCACAGCAAAATTACAGATGTACACAAATGTATTGATCAATGTTCCTGTAGCGTTTTTACTCTCTAATTGAAAGCTAAAAAAACAAACACAAACAAAACTTTAAAGCAATCACAGGTCCTCATCATCCTGTATGTCCCTCCACTCTCTACTCTGTAGCCGACCATGGAGACTAATGAGGCTCTTGACATTTTGTCTGGCGACTTCACAACCTCCCCTAAAGCTTCTGCACAGGTATACGGTGGAACTGTGAAAGCAATCAATAAAAAATTTAGCCCCATACAGATTTTAAACACTTGTTTGTGTCCCTCTCTCAGCCGTCTGCAGACTTGGCTCTTGATGCCTTAGCAGGAGACTTTGTTGCTCCCACAGCTGCGCGAACAGTGCAGTCTGCTGCTTGTGTTCCCCAAAAAAGTGCCCCACAGGTGGGTTTACGCACAAGTACATCTCAAGCTCTTTTAAACTACTACTGACACGGTCTAAAAGCCTATACAGTACCTGCACCTAAATCGTTTTGTCTCTGTGTTTCTGCACTCAGCTGGCAGCAGAGGAAGACAATGCCCTTGATGCTCTGTCAGACACCTTGAAAGATATTGCACCCACCCCTCAGCCTGCCCAAGTTCCTGCCAAAGACATTGTTAAGGTAGCCAGCATGTGAGAGGATGGTTTAAATTTAAGAGTGCCCCGAAATCAAAGTCTGAAAGTTGCTTACCGGTTTCATGTTCTGTTGATGCAGGAGAAGCAGGTTGTAGAAGAAAAGTTGATTAAGATGGGAGAGAGCGACGACACGCTGCCACCAGAATATCGAACCAGTGAGGCAGATCGGAAGGTAAACTGACCTGACATTAAATATTTATAATTATTCATATCTTCTGTTACTATCTAATTTATAATCCAGATTTTGCTGTTTTCAGCTCAATAAAATTGTCTACCGGGACGCCTTTAAAGCATGTAGCAGTATTGGTAATTGACTGTGCCTAAGTATTGTCTATTTGAATTTTTAAAGAAAATGAAAGAAGAAATGGCAAATCAGGCTGCAGCAGGCAAGGAGGTAAGTCCCTTACATAATAGAATTATAATAAAATGATTCACAGGCACAACAAACACATACACAGATAGACTTTCTGTATTTTTCTGGCCTGTAGAAGAGTATAGATGAGAACACAGCCTTGGACGTGCTTTCTGGTGATTTCTCTGCTGGTCCCAAGTCTCCAACAGTCACAGCATCTGCAGCCACAAAAAAGGTGGAACCTTCTGCTCTCCACTCAGGTCCCATTAAGGTACGACAAAAAATTCTTAAACTGCAAAACACAGCAAAAATGTAATTATACTTACCTATACAGCACTTCCCCACTTTAGATATTTGAGGCTGAATTACACTTAGTTGAGCCAGTTTCAGCATCCTCATCTTGTAAATAAAGGTTCACTGGAATGGCTTACTATGACACTTACTCTAATGGCAATTAGCCATTGTCCGTTTTATTACTTTGATCTATGTATTTGTTTAAAAGTCAACATATCTGCTATGAAAAGTGTCTGTTGAGTTCACGAACAGCATTCAGTACGGAGCGGATCATATTTGATAAGTTTTGTTTCTCTAGCCAATGGCTGGTCCTACTCTCGACTCCCTGGCCGACACCCTGCTCCCTGACACTACACAATTCAAATCAGACAAACCAAAGGTAAAAGATCTGTCGGAGATTAGGATGTAAGTTTGCACCATCAGCTGATATTAATATAAGAGAAACAGACAAAGACCAAATCTTAGCCGAGCCTGTCATCTTCCCACTAATGGCATTTAATTAGATCCTCCAATGGTAATATACACTTGTGGTTACCTGGCACCCCCTAGAGGTGATTTACTAACATTTACCGGATCGCTGGTCATCGTGTCGCACAGCTTTGTGGGGTTTTGGGCCTAACCAAGGTGTCAACTTTGTTACAGGGCAAGAGCAAGTCAAAGTCAAAGTCTAAAGTAAGACAACTGCCCACTGCATGAAGAACTAATTAATACTAAATATGCACAATAATGAAAAAGATTCTGTGCACTTAAAATTTAGCCGCAATCGAACGACCACCTATCTATCGGGGGAACCCGTTAAAAGCTGCATGATATGCTCTCTACTCTTGCTGCTTCATCTGATGTTTATTTCCCTAAATGATATTAAATCTAAGTATTGCATGCAACGGCACTGCTTCTTCTTTTCTTTTTAAATATTTAAAAAAAACCCTTAACCTTGTTTTTCAGAAGCACCAGGCTGAACAGCCACAAGCCACTAATCAGGCATCAGCTCAGCTAAGCTCAGATGTTGCACTAGCACCCACAAAGAAGGGAGGCAAGAGCTAGATCACTTAAGGTAAAGTTTGTTTTTATCTTTTGACAAATTTGATGTTCAATGAATTTATGTCCATGGGTTTTCACTGACTTCTGCGTGTGTCACATGTTGTTGCAGGTTGATGATGCAATTTGTCCTTTGCTCTCTGGATAAAGATTATATTTTTCTAAATCATCGAGAAAGTATACTGGATGATAGACAAACCTGGACATACCCACATAGTTGCTCCTCAAACACACACTCACATACACTCACACATACCCCTGTTTGCAGCGGCTTTCTTGATTAGTTTCAAAGTTAGTTTTTGGTCTTTTTAAAATTAAAAGACTTCTTGAAAGAAGATGGATGAACAGAAAAAGCAAATAGGGGAATGAGAAGAGATGTTTTTGAAAGAATGTAGAAAGAATTGTAAGACTGTAAAAATTCTTCAGTTTGTTGTGTTGAATTTGGTGAATGTTGCTCATCAGACTCCTGATTGTACATATGAGCTGACAGTTTCTATTTTTGATACACTAATATCACACACCACCTGTTAAGTAGACCCAGTGGTATTGTGATGTTGAAGAGGTGGTTTCTGTCAGCTTATATGTGTGCGTGGGATGAGGGCTGAGTGGGTGTATGTACTGGGATGTTTGTGCAATCTTGATGTACACAGAAAATCAAAGTTTTCAGAACGTGGTCAGATGCCATTAAGACACTAGTGTACAGCTTAGTTTGCTTCTGTTTTGAACAGCACACAGTTTACATTATTAAACATTTGCAGGATTTCTGTAAGGTGTTGTGCTTAATTTTGTATCCCATATGTATACTGTAAAAAGTTTTAAAAAAGATTGCAAGGTTTCGCTCTGCATAGGACAACTCTTACACTGTATAATTTACAAAGGGCTTTTGACTAATAAGTCAACAATAACTATATTCTCCCAAGTTTATTATATTTCTAAGGTTTTGTGTGGGTGTGATTCTAAAACAGGAGTGATTTTTGAATGCGGGAATATTAATTAAAATAAATTCTACCGATTACAATAGTGCAGCTGTTCTGCGTAGATGTGTCTAGGTTCTATATGTGCCAAAAATGAAAAGTAAAAATTTAACATGAACAGTCGTAATCTGTCTTTAAAAAAAAAATCTAAGAACTGCAGAAAAAAAATCTGTAAATACTTTTTTGTTGCAGGTGCAAAGGACATATACGTATAAAACTGAATGGGAACAGAGTCTCCTGTCAGTTTTTTTTGTTTTGTTGTTTCTAGTCTTAACTTAGTGGTTTTGTACCCTGCATACAGTTTTAGCAGCCCACTTCCTCCTGACTTGGGGGGGCTCAGAAGAAACAAATGTGTTGTGCTCAAACTTTTTGTGTCAAGACCCTAAATGACTGACGTGTGGAAAAAGATATACAAACATAATTAAAAATCAAAATACAAGTCATTGCAGCCAAGAAAGAACTCTTGCCTGAGTGGCATTATATTTATTTCTTATTTCTCATATTTATTTCAATAATTGAAGTTGCAAGGGTAATCTTTGAAGAAAATTTTTTTGAAAAAGTTTTTTAAAAAGATGTACAGTATTTTTTTAAATTACTCTGTCTTTTGCAACTTCAATTATTGAAATATATAAATAGAATTTGCTCATTAATTTGACCGTAGAAATATAGAGTTTAAGAAAAACTATTTACATCTTTATTTTTTAATAAAATAAAAATCGAGTTGTCCTGTTGGACTTTTTATCTGAGCAAAAATAATTAAACATGATTATGAATTTTTTTTCGGGGGGGTTCTAAATAAGTTTGCATTTTTAATTTACACACACAAAAAAGATGATGTACACACAAAAAATGTGGGAAAATGGCCTTTAAAAATACTTTTAAATAAATTTAAATGAACAAGATATAAAAACATTAGCTATATACTGTACATTTTAATAGAACTGTAATATTCTTAGGACCTCAAACATTCAAGGGAAGTTTAAAAAAAAATAAAAAATTTCACATTGTTAAAGAGTTCAGCCTGAATGTGCCGCATACAGCCATCAAATCACTAAGCAGTTACTTTTGGCAAAGAGAAGCTCGGTATTTGATGTGTTGAATACCACTAACAGTTTATATACTGTCTATCATAAACCAAGTTTTAACAATGGTAGCAAAGCATAAATTTGCCCTCAAACTCTAAATAAAATGAAAAGCAATTTCTGCAACATAGTAAAATATTTGCTGCTTAATGAAATCACACTGAATATGCACGATCTTTATTAAACGTGTCTGTTGGTCATCATTTGTTTTCCAGGAGCCATGGTCCGTGGCCTATATATATTTAAAAAAAAAAAAAAAAAAAAGTGAAAAACACAAAATATGCTGTGGCTGTCTTTAGCGTTTTTAGAGGTTAGAAATTTGATATATAAAACACGTCACATTACATGTAATAAATGAATACATCTGTATTTATCTAATAATAATAGCATTAAGGCTTTTATATTGGAAAACGCTTCAGAACTCACCTTATTTTACAAACACATCATTTTACATTTTACATTTTATACAATTAAGTACTTATTTTCAGAGGAATTTCTTCGGAGTAACAGCTTTTTTAAATTCATGCCCATTGTAATATTAAAATGCTACCCTGATAACTAAATGAACAAACTAGATCTAGACACCAATCACCTCTCAAATCCTGGTTGTGGCCCGAAATGGAAAGACATTAAATGTAAAATGAATAAATAACTTACTTTCTCTTGTAATGGTGTGGACATCTCCGTGTCCTTATTTCTACAGCAAATCAAGACAGTTATTACAAACTTAGCATACCATTGCTTACATATTGGTGCAAAATCACATTTTTAATTTAACACAGGCAGAAAACACTGACACTGATATTTTGTTGCAGACATTTACTGCCTCCATAGCAAACATCATTCAGTAAAGTTGTATTTAATAAAAAGGCTGAACTGTTTGATATGAGATGAACTTACGATTGCAGTACACGCAAAAGACAATCAGGAGCAGAAGAAGCAGGCCGCAGGCACCAACCAGTGGGCCCAGTATGATTGGAGTACAATAAAAGACATCACTGATGCCCCCTGAAAGACACGTAACACCGGTTACTTCTCACAGCCTCATAAACATCCAACTAGAAGGACTCTATATAAAGGATTTTATTTTGTAATTACAAAAGCAGAAGCAGTGATTGCGCTTTAAAACATGGTTAACTAATACCTTGTGAGCTAGTTTTGTCTTTACAAGCACAGGCCTGGGTGGTTGGGAATAGATTCAGTTTGGTAGTAGTAGTAGTCGGTGCCGGTACATTGACTGCGTTGGAAGCTTTATGTTAGGGTAAAGGATTTGACAGAAAATGTTAAACTGAGAAGCATTCATCGTTTCAGATTAGATCCAAAATGAGATGTATGACTCACCTTCAACCAGTCGGGTTGTATTACCGAATTTTAGTTCATTACTTTTAATACACACACAGCTGTAAATGCCGCTGTCTGTAGCTTTGTTGAAGGACTTAAGAGTAAGGATGTCGTCCTGTAATTTAGAGCCACTGTAGATGTTTCTTGGTCCCTTCACTACAACCCCATTGCTAACATATGCAATGAATTCCATTTCTGAATTATCCAGAACTCGAAACCAGATGGCTATGTTGCAACTTTTGGGTTTGCAGTAAATTTCAATTTGTTGCCCTTCTTTGACTTTTTTCTCCTGAGCTCCTGAAGTCAGTTCTAAAATGTTATAAAGAATGTCAGCATTAATATAAAACACACGTTTTTATATCGCCAAGAACAAATGACTGAGTAAAAGTCCAGAGAACACTTACAAAAACTATACAATGTAGAGAAAAGACAGATCAATAAAATTTTGGTTGAACTTACTGTGGTAAAATACCAGAATCCCCAGAATCAGCATCCACTTTTGGTCCATTTTAATCTTGTAGATGTCAAAAGCTTGTAAAGAGGTCTTTTAGATGCTTGTTGGCGTCTGCCAGGAAATAATTCAGCAAGATATCAAACTACGCCCCACCTGTAACCTTCTTCTCTGCAGTGTCAAATGGTATAATTGCAATGGAGGGTTGCAGAGACCTTCTGCAACAAAGTCGTGGTCTGCAAGATGTTTTGAAGTGGAGCACACTGATCTGCTTCCCTGCTTCTAGTGTGAAGCATTGAACAACGCAACTTCATCCATAAGCAGCAGTGTGGAAATGTTGGCTGAAACCAGGAGTAGGAGGCTTAAAAGTCCACTTTTTGCAAACATAACTTTGAAAAGTAGAACACCAAAGCAATTCTGCTGGAAAAAAAAAAAAAATACAAGGACAAGAAAAATCCTAAACTATACTATTGTCTAATGTCTAATTTTCAGACATGTACATGGGCTGTGACATTGCGTCCCTCTGCCTGCTGTTGTGAGTGTGGTCTGGTTTCCCACTTCCAAAGACAAAGGATCAGTTTTGCTTAAACATCAGGAATTGGTGAAGATTTAAATGATTCCTAACCTCATTCTTATCTCTTCTGTTTATACAAACCATTTCTGCCTAAGGTTTTGTTGGTTCAATCACTACCATGCCACTGATCCACACATTGCGCTTTTTAGTAGTCTAATGTATCTACTTTACCATGAGTTGAAAGTACCTTTAATTTTTGGACATTTAACCATGTCTAAGTGTTTGTCAGTTTGTCAAAATACCCAAAGAGTTTTGGCATCTGAAAACTAGTAATAGTTAAGACATCTGTTATTGTGAGTATACCACTCTAATACACATAACTAAAATTGTACCTGTTGTAATTATACTTAAATAGGTTTAATTATGACAATTGTTAATTATGATCATTAATTATGATTATCAATTGGTAAATGTACATAGTTTAAGATGGTTAGAAGAAGGCTAACAAGACCAACCCTCAGACATTGCATCAATGTATCATGGGGAAAATCCTAAACACTAGATGGCAGCAAAATCAGGATTTTTTTTTTTGCTCTTTTATGTTTTAAGCAGCAAATGAGTGAATCATGGTTTACGCTGAAACCTTAAAGTTTACTGCACCACTTGTCATCAGGTAGCAGGTACATTCAGCAGCTGAAAAACAAACGAGTGGAAACTAAAAACCTGCTGTGACATCAGCAGTTGTAGTGTTGCTACACTTAGCTGTGTGTGCCTGCAAAACAGAAGCAGTCTTATGTCTCAAATCTTTTCAGCAGTTGACTTACTTAAAATTATTGAGAGAAATTGGTGTGTAAAATGGTACTCAAACAGGTTTAATAGTGTCATCATCATTTGACTTGACTTGACTTCCTGGTGACTACAGCGTATTGTGTTGCAATGCTCCATGTAAAGCTGCATTATACTAGTCACCAACGTTTAAGTGCAACAATCAGAACAATGACCAAAGTTTGAAAAAGATCAAAAATAAGACCCAGATTGCAGAACAGCCTTTTCCACTAACACCAAAGGAACATAACTACAAACAGTTAGGCATCATGTCACCTGTCACTTCATGTGAAAGCTGTTTAAAAAGTTGTACAGAAGTGAAACTCCCCTCAGATCAACTGTGGAGAGCTACAACAGCTATGGCGCAACTCAGAGCCCGTCCTATTTCCTGTTCAGTGATGGAAAGTAAAAGCACCAATTTGGTAATGGGCAAAAACTGCTGACATTTTGCTCTGTTGTGGGCGATTTGTCTGTTCCATGAGTGGGTGGAGATAGACATAAACAGAGAGGGAGAGTTAAACACCAAGAGAAAAAGACAATTTAAATAACAAAGAGGCAACGACAACGCAATGTCTCATTATTGTTGAAGGATGAACAGTATTACTACCTCCAATGCAGGTGCCTGTTTATTAACTTAATTTTGATTTTCATAAATTGTTTGACGTTTACTGCAACTGAAACCATAATGGAAACCAAGTTGGTTTCAGGTTTTTTCATCGTTTTCAGTAAACAGGGGATTCTGTTGATGCTTCGTGTTAGAGGGAAGACCCAGTCAAAATGTTCTCATTTTGCCCACTTCACCTTTCCATCTCTCTGTTTCACAGTTGAGTCACCTACAAACACACCTGTATGGGCTTCCCTATCTTAGTCATACAGGGGGTCTCCAAACTGAAACCTGTGTGTGTGGCTGTATGTAGTGGTTGACCAGGGGAAGCCAGTGAGAAATCAAGTACCCTAACACAGTAGCACTGCATTGCATGACATTCCAATGCAGTCAGCACATCAACGACATCCTTACATTATGAAAATAGCAGCGCTCTCCATACCAGTAAGGGGGAATCAATGCCAGGTGTTTGATCACGCACTGGTGTTTAATCAGTTTGGCTTCTGTGTCACCGCTATGATGCGCTGCTATGATCGGATATGAAGCTGTGAAAAGGAAACCAAGACCTACAAGGGGTGTAAGTAGAAAAGGAGCAATTGAACAAATACATTCACATGGCTGTACACATGCAAATGTTTGCTCATCATTTCTAATGTTAGATATCCTGTTACGAAGGTACACACTGATCACCCGTGATATTAACGTTAATGCTTTCAATGTTGTAGCAGCCAGGGGTCAGCATGGGAAATTTAATGTTGGCCATCATCCTCTCGTGTCATTACACACTGTGTACCCTCGTCCATAACATTAAAACCACCAGGTGGTATTAATGTTGTGGTTATCATTATATGTGGGTTTTGAAAAAAACAAATAGTTTCCATTCCTGGCTTTAATTGTGAAAGCTACAATCATTTTGACAAAATGGGAATTTTGTATTCAATATTTGTGCCGTGGTGTTATGCAGTGATTTAAACAGTGGGATATCTGTGGTTCAGGATGCGGCTAAACTAAATAATGTGTAACAAATTTGGCCTTAAGAAATAGACTTTGTATTGTTTCCTATGTCTTACAGCTTCAGACAGTTCATCTTGCAAAGTATTAGGTGTCATGTTACACAAAAGTTTGTCTGAATGCTATAGAATTCAATACCTCACACACATAAATATTACAAATGTAATATTGTAGTGGTGTGTATTTGTCATTCAGAATTTTAACCAATTTTAAATGGATGACTTTTAGTATTTTACCGATCAATGATACACGGCATGCTAAATGTCTTTGATATTTATTATTTATACATGTATATAGTATTTGTTAAAGAAAAGGGAGAAACTGGCGTTTTGTTTTTTTTAGTTCTCCTTTTTCTCATGTAAGCTCACCTATATGTGAATTTAAATAAAAGACACTTATTAAATATGACAGATGACATGAGGTGTTTTGAAAGGCCCCTGAAACAAAAGTAAAAATTGCATATATAGTACATGCAGTTATGATTCAGGTCAGTTTTTATCTGAGGTGAACAGGCTGTATTCAGTGAAAACTGAGATGTTGAAGTTAAAAGATTATTCTTTTTTGAGAAAGAAAATAAATGTAGCGAACCGTAATAATAAATTCTATGATTATTAAATTTGACATGGTATCAGTGTTATCAGTGTTTCTCTGTAAAGCTTTGTCATTTTACCTTAGATTTGGTTAAATTTGATTACAAATATCTTTAACATACAGTAGGTAATGACCTTAGAAGACATTCAGAGGATACAACACAAATAGTTAACAAAGTATTTATGTATAATTTGCCTCGTGTTTTAAATATCCAGTACTTATTGACCTTATCTTGTCAGAAAACACCAAAAAAGAATCCTCGGTAGTTGACGTCCTACAGGTCTACTCTGGCCATGTGCAGTCATTCAGGCTTCCTGGAAGTGGTTATTCTGAACAAATTATTTCCCCTTCACTGACACTGTACATGCAGTTGCCAATGCTGTAGATACATGTTGTAGATACACTAATAGCCACAGCTAATGTTTCCTGACACAACGGACCTGCCTCAATCGTATAGTCAGTTTACTTAGAAATGTTTTATGTAGGCATTGATTCAACTTCTTGGTCTTTCTGGAGGTTCTGTCTTTTGGTGTGGGTGAACTGTACCCCATTATACTGTGAGAATAACCTGTGTCAGCAAAACATCCTTTTGCAGTCTTTACAATTGATTATACTAGCAATTTGAGGCAGCACAGGTTCCTACACTGTTGCCCATAAAGTTGGAATAATTTTGTTTTCATACTCATTACCCTTATTTGCAAAGGATAATTGTGGTTTAATGTTTACTGTGCTATGTTTGGAAGAGACTGATCAATAAAGCTTTAAGAAGATACACACTGTATCTATCCAGAATAAATCGCAATAATTAGATTTGAAGAGTTAAAATGAAAGTTAAAATATTTCTTTCTAACTTTATGGCCAACAGTCTAAGTTGAATCCCCGGCCAACTGCAGCTTTTCTGTGTGAAGTTTGCATGTTCCTCCTGTATGTGCGTAGGTTTTCGTCTGGAACTCTGGTTTTCTCCCACAGTCTAACTACATGCATGTTAGGTTAGTTGGTGACTTTGTGCGAATGGTTGTATTTCTGTCTATGTCTCACTGTTTAGGCCCTGAAATAGACTGGTGACCTGTCCAGGGTGTACCCTTCCTCATACCGACTGGCAGCTATGATCCAGCTATGGCTCCAGCCCCATGTGACAGTTAAAGATGATAGATGGCTAATGGTAATTTGACTGATTAATTAATAAACCCCTGTACCACAACTGTCCTACCTACACCGAAACCAGCATACATACATGAATGCATACAGTAGTAAACAGTCATGTTCACAGTAAATGCACTTGGTGATAAAATTGTATTATATGCTGTATATTGTATATTTGATTATATCCAATAAAAATACTGCAACAATAAACTTTAAGTTTTCTTCAGTTTTTTAATTTCTAAACTGTAACGCTTTTTCAGTCTTTCTCTCTCTCTCTCTGTGTGTGTGTCTGTCACTGCTTGTGGTTCTGTTTGTGGTATTTTTGTGGTCTTTTTGTTTCAGAGACTAGATGAAGAGCTCAAAGCTGAGAGAGTTGATAGCATCTCAGTGAACACGGCTCTGTCTCTTCTCTCTCTAGCACACAGGAAAGGGTCGTGCACACTGCCTGAGACCTGAACAACTACCATCTAAGTAGTTTCTTTACTCCCCTCAACTGCGCAGGTGTGCATGTGTTTTTCTTGTGTATGTGACAGAGGGAGCCAGCAAGAGGTGCGCAATTGGCTATAAAAGGACTAAGATTATAACAATAAAGCTTGTTGCCACATACTGGAGACAGTTCAACAGAAACTGGATGTGATGCAAGTTTACACATCAAAAGTAAATGAAGAAACCAAACTCTGTAGCTCACCTACTCAACTTCCGCCAAACACAATATTGACAATGGAAGTACAACACCCACTTCCAAACTTCTTTTCTTGTCTCTTCCATAGACATGCACCGAAATCTTTTAGATGTACAACACAATAAACATGGTGAAATAGTTAAAAATGTTACATATGCACAAGTCATAACTGTTCATTGATAAAACAGAGTTAAACCTGGATGTTACACCTGCTGTACTGACTTCTGCTGTTGGAGTGCCCTTAAGCCAATCCCATAGAGTCTCTACTCTGCGGGTAAATCTGCCTCTTACAATTTAAGAGTAGAAAATGTGCTTCGGGATGTACGGAAAAACAGGGTGAAACATTCATTTTTCTTTACTGTATAAAAACGAGAGACTGACCACAGTAAATGATAAAGAAATATGCAGTTTATTAATTTAACAGTTTTATTCCTAGAAAACAATTTACTTGCTGTTTACCTGAAGATATATGTGTAAGCGTAACACCCAAACATACTGGGACAGACATAAATTACTACAGAAGAGCAAAAAACAGATGAGCAAATGCAACAGTATTTCAATTCAGGTTTACTCTTTTAAGGTTCAAGAAGGCATTTGTTGAATGCTAGAGAAAAAGTACTCTGCTTTTTGTTCTGATTTAATAAAAAAACACACACAACAAGGGTTCACATCAAAAGCTTGATTTACTGAAAAAGTGGTTTGATAAATGGTCCTGATGAATGACATATTCAAAAAAGTGGAAATGAAAAGTTACAGCACACGGGATAGAATTTAACTTAGAGCACGACCCATCTGACATGTGAAAAATATGTAACAAAAACAATGACTCTATCACGATATGTTACATGGCTGGTGTTGAACATTTAAGATGTTTCACTGGATGAGCACAAATTTCACTGTAGATACTGATGATTTGTTTTTATTAGCATAGTGGATCTTCAGGGCAAACCACATGCTTCAAGCTGGACGTCACCTCACCCGCTGCAATCACAAAAGCAACTGTTAGCGTATATCACAGATCCTATTATCCACAGCATAAACGATCTCCGATTTTAGCAAACATTGTAGCATCTTAACATATTTTCTCTATATAGATATATATCACACACGCAATAAATGCCTTGTATGTAAATCAATATAATCATACACATCAGGTACATACATCATATATACGCCTTGGATGCAGCACTTTGATCATTTACCTCTTCTATAATAAAGAAAAACAAAAGAAAGATTGAGATATAGTTAATTACAGCACATACACTTGCAGCAGCCAAATGAAACAAATGAAAGTTTTTCTTTATTTTATAGGAAAGAAATTATACTATTGTTATCTACTTACCTCCCAAAGTAATGGTGACATTTTTTTGGTAGACCTATAAGGAATATTGTGTTCAAACAAACCAAAGAAAAATCAATAATATACAGTTTACATTTTAATTCAACACTTCAAAGTAATTCTGACAACCATCTGTGAACAAATGTTTTTCGGCACTCAGCACAAATCTCTGCAGTGCGTCCACTTTCTAACTTAAGATTATTTGGAACAATCAACTGGACAACCACTCACGGCTGTAGTAGTAGAGTGTGCAGATGAGAGCAAGAGCCAGGCCCGCAAGAAGTCCCACCAAAGGCCACAAAACAAGGGAGTCACAGTCATCTGGAGCAAGTACACAACATACACAGCAGCTTTATTTAAATGTATATATTATTGCATTGTCGCTGTGTGATATAACTACTTCTTCTTCTCCTGGCATTGTACCTGAGCTTTATACCTGTAACTAAAGAGAGCGGAGTGCTCACAACTATATCCACCTATAAGGCTGTTTGCAAACAGCAGACTACTATACAAATTATGCACTGCCACAACCAAGTGTACATATGTACGTGTGAGTGCTCCTCTTAACTTACCCTGTGAGCGATTCTTTTTTTTACAGGAACAGATTGACTTGACTGGTGGTTTATGTTTTGTGACAGGAGGTAATGATGGAGGGGTCACTGTCAGATAAAAAGAAAACAACTATAAAGGCAAGTAAAAGCTAAACGAGACTGTCCAACAAATGTCTCTATGTCTCAGACTTTACGTGCCATGAATGGATTCTGACCTCATTCACAAAAAACACGTTGTTTGGCGTCCTGTGACAGTTTTTCATATTTGGCTCAAAAACATTCAGACATTGATGAGTGACCTCTACACAAATAAATAAATAACACTCACCTATATTATTGTCTGTAATTCCATGATCTGATAACATTATATTGTTGCTCATATAGACCGGCAGTGCCATGCAGTCACAAAGAATAGCTCAACCACAATTTAAAGCAACATAAAACTTTTTGTCGTATTTCTTACGCATCCCTGTTTCAAGTGTACATCTCTCAACAAAAGCAATCACAGCAATCACTGAGTGCTCCTGAGGTAGTATGGAGTGTCCAATAACCTTACGTGATTACCAGTTTGATAGTGAACAATCTGATTAAACTTGGGTAACTCTGGAATGATAAAATAAACCAGCATGTCCAGTAATATGACGGACACATAATACATAAATTTTTTTATTTAATAATAATATCAAAAACATTTTTAAGTATTGCGAACAGTGGACAGAGAGGGGACTGTGAGACAAAGCTGGGTACATCTCAATAAATGGTCCATAATGGCCTATTGTATGTATCTATGTAATTCTTTGAACTCAAAATCCTTATCGCAGCAGATTTAAATGCAGAGTTTTGATTCAGATATGCGTTAAATTACTTACCCCTCCACTCCCAACCTGAACTCAGACAGATTTCCCACCACCGGATGCGAAACATTTGAAACAGCATTTACCTACTTGAAATGAAGGACTATATGTATCAGTATACAAACCTCCTGGCAGAATAAGAATCCCAGGCCTCCACATTTCTTTGTTGTTCTTCTGTGTTGTTTCCTTCACGACACAAGAATAAACCCCTGAGTCGGTCAGTGTAAGATTGCTGATACGTAGCGCGAAGGACGCAGAACCCCTCTTGCTTATTTTAAAACGTGCACTTTTAGAAAGTTTTCCATAGTTAACACGATCAGCATTGTTGCCTCTGCCTAGGAACTCTACTTTTCCCAGGCTGGCATTACTGTAGAACCAGTAGACAGAGTCACAGGAGAGGTTACCGCAGCCACACTCAATAGTCTCGGAACTATCAATCTTGGGATAAAGAATGTTGATGGGTTCTGTTAGCAGGAACTGGGTTAACCCTAGGAGTGAAATGGGAGTTTATTTACATAGGATTAACATTTCTACTAAAACACAAGACAAGAACAAACATCCATGTTTATAATCTCATGGTGACTTGTCCACCGTTTGGTTTTTAGGATGACTTGAAAAAAACAGCATCAGCAATAGCGCATTTGCAGTCTCACACACTAAATAATGTAAATTACAAGCACTTACAAATAATTGAGCTTCAACCAACATTACTAATGTGCCAGGCAATACAGAAGCATTAAATATAACCAAAACTTGCAAGAATATTTCAAAGTTTGCCAATGTGACATTTAAAAATTGCTATACTGCTATAAGACTGGAACTTATGCAATGTTCAAGGGATGCGTCACTGAAAAAGCTATTACGTTTAATTTTAGAATCAGTTCCAACGCCTATTTTATTTGTTTTCAAGTTTGGTACGTAGGCATATACATGATGCAATCACGATTGTTATGAAATATTTAAGTAAATGGCACATCTGGGCTGCCTGTGTGTGAAAGGTCAAGGTTAAATACTGTTGGATCATGTTTGTGAAAACATATCAAAGACACAGTTTTCATCAGGTTTACGAATGTATCGGTGACGTTTAAGCGCTGATTTGTGCTGTACAGAGTTAATTTTAAAACCTTGATAGAACACGAACCAAGCGAATCCATATCCATCACATGGTTACTGTACCTCTAATCCTAATCATAATTTACAATAATGTAATAAAATTAAACATCAACAATGTAATTTTGTTTTTTTTTAAAGTAATTTTCATGAAGCTTTGACCAACAACTGAATTAAAGGCTACTGCATGTACTTGGTTTCTTTAAACATCCCGTTTCATCTCTTGTCCTCCAAAGAACAAAATAACAGAAAAGTACAAATCTCACGTTTTAGCAGAAACTATAGTTGCGATTGTGTGTTTCAAAAGTAGACAACATTTTAACACCAGTTCAACAACACATCCCTCACTACAGGCCTCTCACTAAGTTATGATGTTGAGAACACTGGAGGCTTACAAAACAACAGAGCAAGGTAGCCTTACCTGGTGTCCACAATAATGAGGTCCACAGTGTCAATGCCAGTGGCAGCAGGATCATTTTGTCCAGTTGCCAGTAAGCGTCTACGCGTATTTCGGGTGGTAGCTGAAGGAAGGTGCTGAAACTTTCTTTTCCTGCTATGTATCTGTCAAAGATGATGGGGAAGCACTGAGCTAATAGGCTCTAAGTTGTCAAGGTAACTCCCCAATGTGACACACAGGCCTATCAGAGTGGGCCAGACAATAGCTAAGGGACTTAAACACACACACACACACACAAACACACACATACACACTTGCACACACATACAGTTAAACTCTCACAAACTGCTGAAAAATGATCAAATGGTAAATAAAAATAATAATAGCAAAAAGGACACCAGAATGAAAAGAATGTTGATCGTCTTATTCTGACACCCTTAACTCTAATTACTTGAAAAGTATGAATGCGACTAACAAATGTGTTTTCACCTGAGAGATACAGGTTGTTGGAACAAGAAAGATGGATCACAACATACAAGACATTAATTTTCATATGTCAACATCATGACAACCAGAAGAAAAGATGGTTATGTTTCACAGCTGACATGAAACCACATATCAAGAAATACAAAAGCTCCATATTCGCAGAGCAGCAGTTTGCAGTGCTGTGGTCTCTGCCCAGGTGCATGACCTAGAGCTCAGCAGAGTCCTACATATGCAGCTTCATGTCTCTGAGCAGAGCTTAGCACGGGAATGCCAACGTACGGAGCGTAAATTTCAGGTATTACCTAAAATCCAAAGGATACAAACCCTGATCCACAATATTATATAACACTAAACTGGCAGAGGTTCATGCAATGTGCATGGAATTCAGCAACTCGTAAAATATTTAATTCTAAAAACTGCCATCTAGGAAAAGGAAAAATGTGTATCCGTTAAAAACGTAGCAAAATACTTTGGTGAAATAATTGTTAATTATTATTACAAACTAAATCTGTTTTCGTATGTAGTAGGGTTTTTCTGTTTGATTTCTATTTTTCTGAAACTGTCCTCTGACTCTCTTAGATTGAAATTAAACCGTCCCTAGCCTAGTTTATGAATGCTCAAAGCCCCTCATAAAACTGATCCAGGCATTAGCAACATTTTCTTTCTACACAAAAAAATTGAGAACGCCTTGTTGTAGAAAATTGCAAACTGTCAAGTCTGTTCTATGGGAACTTCTAGTTGCGATGGGGAGATCTGCAAGTTTAGTGCATGAAAAGATGAAGATAAAGGTTTTGTTTCTGAAATACCTGACTTTGTAGAGAGTGAACTAGTTCTGCCAGCTGTTTTGAGCATTTATTTATTTGTTGATGGTAACTGAGGAATTGTTAAACTATAAAACTATATTAAACTACAAAGTATTGAAAATATTAGTAGAAATAGGCATATTACTGACAAGAGCGATGAGCCTAAAGAGTTTGCTTCAAATTCTTTTGCCAAATATCAGCTTAATTCCCAAATGTACTTCCAATATAATCATATAAATCATGAAAAACAAATCTTAATTGGTTCCATATTCATAATATGCATTCATAATATTTGGCATTTTTGGTCAATGTATGATGTAAGCATATTAAATCTGTTGTTGAGAAATTTTCTGACAATCAAGTGTTCAATTATTATTTCACAATAGATTATTTTGGTTTGTTTAAAAAGAATGAACTTTATTACAATACAATTAAGTATATTCATCAGCTCCAAATTATGGTAATTATTGTGAGTGTCATTGTCATTTATGAGCAGCAATGACTGCATTAGGTACAGGGGTGACACTTGAGATTTCCATCTAGTTTTTATCTTATGTAAACAACAAATGCAAACTTCCTTTCCCTAAAGTTAAAACAGCATTTCCTATTGATTGACATTTCTCCTCTACTTTACAGCTGAAGAGAGGACTGAAGGATTAATTATGTGATTATCCACCACACTCATTTCCTTAATAAAACGACTTAATAAATTGACTTTCATCTCCATCATCCAAGTGCTGTGTGTGTATGAAAGGTTAGAGTGTAGGACCGTATGAAGGGGTCTTGAAGTGAGAGGATGTGGGCACCGTATAGCTCTACGGGGGTCGAAGATTTGAGCGACGCAGGGAACAACACCACAGGATTCTTTGAAAACAGGAGATCTCAGGGGGCTTCAGAGATGCTCTTTACACATCGCTAAGCCATAAAAGCCTTTGTTGCTCCGACACTGAAAGTTGTTCGACTCGTTTTATTTCTCAACAGCTCTCATGATCGCTTTGTTGAAAATGTATTTTCTGACAAGACACTTAGTTGATGTCTGAATTTTGTGTCATAGATTTATGAATATGTGTGATACTTGTTAGCAGTGCTTTAAACAAATACTATTTAAAGTTAAGATCTTTCGTCAGACGCTTTCCATCTTTCATCAATTCATTTATTCAATTTTCCCATCAACACCAGTACTTGTTAATCAAGTTGAGAACTGAGTTGTTCTCTGAGTTGATCCTCGGAACCATGATGCAATTAAACATTTCAAATATCTTATAATTAGCCTTTAACTGCACCTTTAATCTAACAATAATAAGAACAAGTTTAAAAGTTGTTTCGAGTGGTCCGTTACTAGGATGACCAGAAGCTGGCATTATAGAGTTAACTTCACTTCATCATCTTGATGTCTTTGTTCAGTTCCGTTTGTTAATCATAGACTACATCTACACATGCATTCTGAGGTCTTTAAAGAGCTGTCCTGATTTGACTTTTGCACCTGTCTGACCCCAAACACTTGTACATCATAACACATTCACATGCAGACAATGCACTGTAGACTAGGCCAATGTCTCAGCAATGTTTTTTATGGTTCAAAGTTCCTATTTGCTGCAGCGTGCACAGCAGGCACAGAATTGTTTATCACTACTCTATATGTGTTATATGATGAACTCCAACTATACATCTTTAAAAAGCATCTTTCAGTTTATGCACATCTAAGGAAAAAAGAGAGATCCTGGGAACAAATAAAGATTAGAAAAAAGAAATTACTAAGTTTTCAACATCTCTTTTTATTTATTTACCTTAGTGATACTCTGAATGAAGCTCAACAGTGCCAACCACAGGCTCCTAAAGGAATCACAACCTACAGTTGAGCACAGATACACAATGAAACATGTTAAATGACTGATATGCTAAAAGGTCAAAAGGACATAATAAGAAATCTTAAATACTGCAGCCAAAACTTGTGGCTGATTGTGCATGTTCATTTCAATAATTAATTCATTCAAAAAGATTAGTGGTGTAACAGTAAAAAGTAAAGCTGTTTAAGTTGTTAAAAGTGTCTAACAAATCCCTTCAAACCAAATTAAATAAGAGGATTACTTTCATTTCCTACTTACACACAGGAAATTAATAAACAATGCTAGCCAGCTAGCACACCTATGAAGATCTATTAAGATTACTTTAATAACTTTAAATTAGTATTATTTATTTTCAGTATATTGCTCAGGATTACTGTCAGATAGTTTAGATGCTGAGTTTAACACCCCAGAATAGAGTCATCCCACAGCTTCTCCTCTTCTGTCCTGCTGTCTACTTTGTTTTTCATTTTCTTCTTCTCCTTCTTGTATTTGGGTTTGGCTGGTTCATCATGTCTACCATCACCGTGATCAACATTAATTTCAGCGTGAATATGAACTTCAGCCTGTTTGTTACTGTCCATCATGTCTTCTGGCTTTAAACTGTTCATCCCTCTTTCCCCTACTACCTTCCCAAAGTCCTCCTCGAGCCACGGTTGTTTTTCTTTTAGTCTTTGCTTGGTGTGATTGTTTCCCTTTTTTACCCTTATCTCTTGCTGTAACTCTCCAGATTCCCCTCTTCTCCTCTCATCAGAGTCATTAAGTTTTTCCTTCCTCTGTCGTTTTCGCTGGCTCTGCTCCTCCTCTTTTAGCCTCCTATCTCGCCCTTTCCTGGATCTCCTAATCATCCTCTTTTCCCTGTGTTTGTAGTCACTGTCGTCACTGTCATTGGTACCACTGGTGTAGGAGGAATATGAGGAAGTGTAAGATGATGAGGTAGTATATGAGGAGGAGCTCGACTGCTTTCTGTGCCTCTTTTTCGTTTTGGGGCAATCATGGAACTCTGGAGAGCCTGAGCCTGGCAGAACTGGAGGAAAGCTGTTATCCCAGCCATAAGGACGCCAAGGTGGACTTTGATAGGAAGAACTCCAGCCTTCAGCTGTGTGGTAACAACCAGAATGGGAAGGATGATAGATGTTTAACTTGGGAGGGAGGGTGGGCATAGGTGTGTTGAGTTGTGTGGTATCCCCAGTGCTTATTCCCTGGTCCTCCACTTCATTCTCCTGTTGTGTGTCACCCTGAGGAAGGACTTGGTTGGCCTTTGGGTTGATTCCCCGAGCTTTCTGTACCTGAATGTAATCTGCCAGTTCATCTGCAAAATTGCTGTAGACTTTTTGTTGAGTTTTGCACAGGTCAATGACCTTCTTCTCCCTACACAAAGATATGTGAAGAGCAATTAAGATGCCATTAATTAGGTGATGCCACACTAAAGCCCCATTACCTGTTTTGATCATCAGAGAGCAGACAAACTAACTTTCAAAAACTTTGTTCCATAATCACATAAGCGTATCCAAGGTTTGCCTAATATATTAAACCACGTCCAGGAGATGCAAATTTCCAAGTCCTTCATCAAGTAATTGTTCAGTGCCACAATGCAATATTAATGTGTAGATTGCTTTTTCTATTGCTACATTCGTCCCGCACTGTGGTTGGTTGTGCACACTATCCACCTCAACTTTGCATGTAGGACAACACTGAAAATCGCTAGTTAAGAGACATTAACATTCATCTAATTTAGGTTTAGTATGATGTGGTTGGAGCTTTAATGTGGTCAAACTTCTACAAAAATGATAAAGAACAGTGTAGCAGAGGTTACACTGCAAATGCAAGGCAAACAATGAGACGAGTGTGGACACGATGTTATTGTAAAAAATATTATTGATCTTACCTAATTTGGTGCTTATTTCCCTGCATGTGGGCCTGGTACATCTCCACAGAGTTAAATTGCACACTACAGGTTTGACACATCAGGGAACTGGCTGTAGACAACAGAAAGCGGGTAAGTGAAAACAGCATAAATTATAGACATGTAAGCAGTCAGATATACCGGAGAGTTTCTATCTCACTGCATTTGTTTTATAGACCATTATAGAAATGAAATATATTGTATGCATACTTAAGATACTAAATAACATGGAGCCACTTTTACATTGCAAATATATTTTCAGCTGTTCAGCGTGGTATGACAAATTATTATTTTTGCTCACTACACAAAATTATACTATACACTGTAGCCAACAATGGAAAATAAAATGTAAAACATTTTACATATATTTAGTATAAAAACTGTACAAACTCTACTATTTTAATATTAAACCTAACTACTACCAATAATGGTATGAAATCGTCATGGCTGAGAGGGTTTGTCATTTCAAACATCAGTGTGATTGCGGAAAGCATGGCGGAAAATCCACCCGTGCTTTTGTTTTGCTTATCTGAGCAGCAATCTTTTATTTTTTTCATTTTATCATGATCATGTATGTCGTTGTTGGCTTTTAATTTTAATTTGTTGCCTCGCATGTCATAAAAAGAGATTGACATATAGTGCATCTCAAAATGTGTCAAAAAATTGTCACGTTAATGTTGCCTCCTACAATACACCTAAAATAACAAAACTGCTTTGTCTTATACAGGATTCTGTGTTACCTTGTTGGACATCACCTCCGAGCTCTTTGATCAGCTCCTGTCTGGCCTGATTCCTCTGATGCTTGCGTCCATTGTAGTGCTGCAAAGCCATTTGTGGGTTGTTGAAGGAAGCAGCACATAGAGCACAATACTTGTTACAGTCCTTTAGATCAACCTCTGTACTGGGGGTAGCTGTGCTGGCTGTTGGGTCCACAAGATGCTCCATATCACTTACTGAGGCTGATTTCTGGCCAGCATTGTTAGGATCCAGAGTCAGACTGGGTAAATGATGCACCTCAGTGTACCTATCTATAACCACATATAACAATTTTAGTTACTTCAAGTTTGACATTTTGGACATGAAAGAACTTGAATCATGCAGTCAACACTATAAATTTTCTATCACCCGACCAACACTTGCCTGGAGGCTGAAGACCTTGTTTACGGAGATTTTTTGTATGGACTTTGCCTTCATAGTGTGATTTTGCCACCACTTGGGAACTAAACACCATGTTACACAGCTCACAGAAACGGTCTTCATAAGTAGATTTGGCCCGCTGCAAAAAACAAGAAAAAACATGCGAGGGCCAAATGACAAAAATGTAAACAAAGCAGCAAGTAAAAATAATGTCATTACAACACATTTCTGGATATTATCTCATTTGCTACTTAAAGCTGCTTGTGATTAGTGCAAAATGTTCATGTTTGCAATTGCTTATTGGTCACACTAGACTTTAGTCTTTTTAATAATAGGTAATTTCTTGTCTGTGCACCTCACATTCTATAAAGGCGGATATTAGGACATGAAATTTAAAACCATTAATCTTCTTATCGTTTATTGCTTCTAGCAAAATGTTTTATGTTTGTTCTTCTATGACACACATTGTTCAGGGTTGCAGAGAAAAACATACTCCTTAATGTTTACAAAGTAAAATCTAACGACAGCTAACCTGGGATCCTGTAGACTCTTTGTTTGACTTCTCAGCTCTCTTGGTTTGAAGGTACACCTTAACTTTCTGAGCATGTTTCTTTCCCTAGAATTGAAGGAAAAGATTGTGCTATAAATTCTTAATTCACGTGGGGTCAATACAACAGTTTCATGCCATGTGTTTGGGAAGCAGGACACACCTCATAGTGGGACACTCGCTGAGATTCAAACAGCAGCACAGCCTCACACACATGGCAGTAGTCCTCAGTGAGGAGCCCTTTTAGTAGCTCCTCTTCCCTTTTGTATCCTGTGTGGCAGAAAACACTATCAGTTACACTTAAAGAGCAACTTCACCAATTTTCAACTTGCTTCCTATGGGTTTAGTTTAGGGTGTAAATGTACCTTACTGCTATTAAACTTCCCTATCCCTATTAAATGCTAATTGTATAAACTATTATAAAATACCTCTTAAATGATAATTGTATAAACTGTCATTGAGCGAATGTGATAAAGTTATCATTTAATATGACACAACAATTAAGCAGTTTCTCAAATACAAAGGCACCTTACCACTACCTTATTTTACTTTAGGAAAAGCTGTGATAACCAAAATGTTCTAATTTGACCTAATTCCATAGTAACACACAAAAAAACAAGTTTGAAGCAGCTTTTATCCCTACTATATCCAATTATATATCATTTATATATATATTTTTCACTGGAGGGCTTAGTAATTTCTAAATCTTGCCTCTGTCTTCTAAAAGTTTCTTAGTCCAATAGAAATGCTACTGGATGATTTCCATTCAACATCCTTACTACCATAGTGTTATAAGACATGTTGGAACTTCTTAAACACAATATAGCCTATTGTTACAACATGACAAAAATATAATTTCATGCTTCACTGCATTAATTTAACTTGTTTAAGGCTGGATACAGGTTCATGTTTTACTGTGGCTGCAGTCATATATGAGTAAGTATATGGTCACATGACACATGTAGTGATTCAGTAAATTGCCAGACTAAGTGAATATATTTATAAATTGCAGAAATTCAGCCACATTGTTGAAAACCAGACTGCAGAACCAAAAGTAATCTTTGTAGCATCCAAACAAGCTGTCAACTATTACTTATAAATTACTACAATAGCTGCAATAAGTATTTGGTGGAATGATTGTATAAGAAAGGCTTGGTTGTTACAATACCAAAGCTGACAGAGAAATAAGAATGGGATTTTCAAAACAAAAAGCAGTTATTACCCTCTAAAACATTATTGGACAACGTATAATAATTAAGGTCCCACAACATGAAGCCTCTATATAAAAACCTGTGTATGTACTTTAGCAGATTACCGGTTTAGGTCAAGACTGTATTGTGAGACTGGGTATATTTCCAAAGATGCAGTTTATGAAAACTGTGTGTAGCATGTGTGCGCGCATTATTGTTTCATCATGCTCAACTTTATTCGGTAAATACAGTATAATATTTTTAAGTATTATTATTAATATTTAACATATCGCCAATGACAATATATTGAAATTAGAGACTACAGCACAATGTCTAAGTACTGATAGTCAGCACAGTGAACTAGTAGTTTTAATTTACCAACTACTCAAATATAAAATGCGGTTAGACTCAAAAACAGCATTTCCCATGACTGTGTGTAAATAATATCTCTGATTCAATTAAAGAAAGGACTATCATAAGCACAATGATATTTACAATTTGATGGAGCCTTCCCATAACTTTTTCTTATACATGTCAAATATTGTACTTACCTAATGATTATCACAGTTGCAGTTACATTTAAAAAAAAAAAGATTTTTACGGTGAGCAAGGCCACCAAGAAAGTAAGAAGTGGTCATATAAAAAGAAATATACATTTATGCTTATCAGGTTTCATATGCTTTAAACTCACCACCAATTTAAAATTACCAAAGCTTTTATAAAATAATTTTGCTTAGTTTCAATGCATTACACTGAATTGCTTTGGCAGATTCCCTCTACTGCAAAAAAAAAAAAAAAAGATTTAAGTCCACTATTAAATTGTATAAAATTATTTGGTGACCTTCGCTAACAAAATGCCCAACCTGCAATGCTTATCCACTGATTTGTGGCTAATTTAAGACTTGTGGGATGGGAGCTGTTTTTCTGCACACACGTTAGCTATGAACTGGCTAACCACTTCCGGACGTGGGAAAAAGTAGCTAACCTCTCAACTCCGTATGATTTCACTGAGACAGGTCTTCGGATTAATGGGTACTTTGGTGGGCGATACATTGTACGCGTGGACCGCTTTTAAGGGTGACCCACTCTCAACGTTAGACCTATCGTTGAACAGCTGACATTGGCATATTTAGCTCAGGAGCTAGTTAGCTCCTTCGGGTGTTGCGCTAACTAGCCAGTTAGCTAAAAAGCTAACGTTGGTTCAGCAAAGAGGACGCCATAAAGCTTAGTTTTCACGTTCTAGACAAAACTCACCTTCGACTTGGGTACTATCTATTTTAGTGTTTATTGCTTTGACAACATCTGTAATAGACGCCGCGTTGGGGGTACTAGTAGTGTTATATTGAGAGTCTGATTCCGCTAGCCGCGGAGTGCAGACACTTGTGCCGTCCATCTTTTCTCTGGCTGTGTTGCGTATTCACAATGACGTCAAAGTTCTAACGGCGTTTTGGTTTTTTTTGCTTTGTTTAACTTTTTTGCTACTTCTCAAAGCAGTTTTTCAGAGACCGAAGCAGGAGCGCAACGTTTACAACCAAGAAGAAAAAGCTCCACTCGACATGATCTAACCCAACCTGGCTGACTGAGAGCCTTCACCGACGCTTCATTTTTTAATGTTTTCATAATCCTTAGAAAAATATAAATAATCTTGTACAATGACAGTTCTCGAAATCAAACTCACTTACGCGGACTTAAACATGGTTTTATATTTTCAAATGAGTGAATGGTATTGTATTGTTTTTTTTACGGCTATATATCAATTATACTGATGGCAATTATACTGGCATTTTTTATATTAAATAAAATAATGTTTAAAACACTTTTTAAACTGTGCCTTTCCCATCATTAATTAAACTAAAAATATTTGTTTTTTGCGTTAGGATTTTTTTTATGTAGTTTTGGGTTTTTATCAATAGATTAGTATAGATTCTGCAGACGTCATGACTTGTTATATTAGGAAAAGCTCAGGTATCATTAACTTGCATATTCATTTACTTCTGTGCTTTTACTACTTAATGACTGCTTTGTGATAATACACAATCTTGAATTGGTAATGTAAAATTTTGTTGTACTCTACATACACTACTTAGAAATGTGCTAATAAGGTTTATGACTGTACTTTCAACATTCCCACCATATTCTTTTGTCAATTTATAGACACCATAACTGAAAGGAGTTAATATCAAAATAGGTACTTTATTATGGGACATTCTAATTTTAACATTTGTGTGCCACGGGAACAATACATGTAATGCTGGAATACAAATTCACAAGTATAACAAATAGACAAGATTGGGTGATCAGCAATAGCTTGTTTCACATCATGACATGGATACTGATGGAAAGGGTTACTATTAGAAAAGCAGTGTAACGCAGGATGCTGTCACTTTCTCTTCTGGAGCTCTCTGGCTAAGGCATCCAACTGTGAAAAGAGTTATTAAGTAAGAAGAGAGGTAAAAAAAGTAAAAGACAACTTAACATAGTAATAAACATTCAGCTAGTAGAAATGTTTTTTTCAACTTCAGCAAAATTGATCAAGAAATGTTACAGTTTATTTTCACATAACTCGTGTTAATTAAAATAAAGTGTTTACAACTTAATTAAGACATTAACTGTTAATCAAATTACTTACAAGAATGTTTCTGAGAAGGCTCCTCCTCTGGGGTCTTAAGTAGCTACATTCCCCTACCTCACACAACTTAATCTCCTCTGAAATCTGAGAGAGAGAGAGATATAATATGTAATATGTACAATAATATGTTAAGAATATGCTTGGAAAATGCTCTTTGAGCAACAAAGCTATGTAAATTAGGACACACACTGATCCTAACCTCTGATGTGGCAAATGAGTCCAACTCCCTCTTGCCACCCGGATACCAACCATGGGACCAGTGCTGCGCGCTGGAAATCTGAGTCCCCACGCATAGAATAAGCCCCAACAGCAAAACTAGCCGAGATTTAAACATATTTCCACCTACGGACCAAGACAAACACTTCTATCTTTGACTCTTTGTAATATGTGTAAAAGCTGAAAAATCAGAATAAAACTCTAATGACAAGGTTATCCTTTATAAAAAGCACTGGCTGTCACGGGAGGGCTCTGATATTTTGCAATATTATTAAGACACTTGGATGAAGATAAAATAATATGAGTTTAAATATTAGAACTCAATTCTAAAAGCTGACATTTTACTGTTATTTTCAGTTTTGCAAAGTTTTATTCCAACTTTTTCTTATTTGTTTCCAGTAAAAATAAATAAAACCTGACCATCCATTCAATTGTACACTAACATCACATGAATTGTTATCTTGTATTGTCCTACTGTAAATAAATAAGTTCCTGCAACCCTCCTGTTTAGATTATTATAAACATGTTAAACCACTGAACTGATAAATCACAACACATGATCCTGACAAGAAAAGACTAACAACTAAGGTTTTATATGGAGTACAGTAAAGGTTTGTAGAACGCTTACCTTACACTCAACTGTCAACTGTCGACAACTTGATCACCACCGGTGTTGATTAACAGGTCTCCAGAAGCTCACTCTGTTTGACCTTCCGTTGGCTGGTTGCTAAACGTATTATACAGTTTCACAGGTGTATTACTGTGGAGTTTCTCTTCACCGTCTTCGTCCTCCTCAATATATGTACCAGTCTAAAATGTCCCCCCTCCCAACACATCTCTATCATCCTCCCTGTGTGCCATGCCCATAATTGACCCCTTTGTCTCTTTGTTCCCAGTGGTGAAATTGTCACTCCCTTGGAAGACCTGGTCATTTCCAATTACCTTCTGCAAACAGTACTGACACACATGCATTGATCACTCATATCCAGTTCTAAAAACAGGATTTCTGAATTATTAACAGATTAAAGTTGTTAAATTAAAGTTGTACCAGTGGTCTTCACCGCCCATGTTGCAGATGTAACAAGTCTAAAAAACCCCAACATAAACTGTCTTAGTGAGGTGATGGGCCACCACGTGCCACAGAAACATCTTTACTCCACTCTAAATAATTCTGCAAGTACTAAAATACTACTACTACTAATAATAATACTATTAATACTACTACCACTGATAATAATATTAATCGGCTATATTTCTGTAGCACCTCATACACCTTCACATACAAGCATTTCAACATGCTGTACCTCAGTAAAAAGCAAAAACCAGTGCCCACTAAAACCAATACAAACTTCCATCCATCCATCAATTATATGTAACTGCTTATCCTATTTGAGTCGTGGGGGAGATGGAGCCTATCCCAGCTGTCATAGGGCAACAGCACAGACACTATTTACATTCATATTCACGCCTACGGGCGATTTTAGATTCACCAATTAACCTAACTCTCTCTCTCTGACAATACCAAAAAATAATATACACAGTGAACTTCGATGATGGTGGTGGAGTGGACTGTCTAACATGATGGTCCAAAATCTCTAATAGGTGTTTAACTTAGTTAAAGTCTAGTGCGTGGGAAGACCATAGCATATGAGTCACTTATGCCACTTATGTCACATTTCTGCAGAGCAGTGAACTCTTAAATGTGCATTCATCTTTGTAATGAGATGTTTATGCACTGAAACCCTACTATAAGACCCATCTCTCTGTTGACTCACTATTAATAACTTATCAAAAGTTGTAGTAAAAGGAGCAGTTAGTCTTCGTCATAAAACGAGAAGATACTGTATCTTTAGCTCCTTTTTCCGCTCTTTTTGTACCTGACCCTAATGTCCCTTCATTCAGAAAAACCTCTGGAGCAGCAAACATTGCGTGTGTGACCAGGCCACTGATGACATCCCTGTCAATAAAATCAGGAAAGGTAAATGCTTCTTAAGTTTAACATTTAAAGGCAGTTCTTACTGGGGAAATGATGTGTGGCATGACATGCTGCTGTTGACTCAGGTAATCAGACAGCTGAAATGTTCAGAGCAAAAGGATTGGTCAAAGCAAGATGACATGTTTTATAAACTAATGTTCTTGTATTTTTAACATTAATCATTAAAGTAATAAAAGCTTTCCAATATGCAGTGCCAAAAAAAAGTACAATATGCTCTAATTGTAGCGAAAACCAATACATTAATTAGCATGAAATGGAAATACTGAAGTGCAAGAAGCTCCCATTTTTAATCTAAAATATTTTTGTATTTTTGATGTCATTTCGTAACAGTTTTTAGCCCCAATAATAATGCATCCATTTACTTATGTGGGTGGTGATTTTAGATTGTTTAAACACAAATCCTGTTTTTATAAATCTTTTGTTGGTAGATGTGGAATTATCACTACTCATGATTGGATCTGTACATTATTATGAATTAGGAACTGATCAGTGTAAACCGCACATTCATATTTATTTGTGGGGGGTGAAGAACCTGATTAAAAATACTTCAAGCAAAACTTAACTCAACAGAGCAAAACCTAAGAGTCCAACTTGATCCATAAGGAAATGTGTAAATTGAAAGGAGCAAAAACAATGTTTTAAAATAATTATAAATTAATACTGACGAATGGTAAAATCTCAAGCACTTTATTAGGGTTGAACAGTATCTTGTTTAGAAAGGCCATTTGGCTTTATATAATTATATATAATTTTATCATATATATAATTATATATACATATATTCAAATATTGAATAACAAAACACTAGAAACAAACAGGCAAATTAAAATATAGGATTCGCTTAAGACAATATACCAAATTGAAAATGGCCAAAACTAAACATCTCTAACACATTTCAAAATGGTCCCAATACAGTTCAATATACATCTTTCTTAGAAAAAAAAAAGGAAGAGGGGGAAAAGTCAAACAAGCAAGGAAGCAGACAGGAATGAAATATAAATAACCTTACATTATGTACAAAAGGGGATTGGGCAGTGAAAGAATGGATCAAGGACAAAGTGAAAGAGGTAAAGGAAGTGGTAAGTGGACAGCAGTAAGCAGTGTTGGATAGGGGACATGTAAAGAGGTGGACAGAAGGGGGACATGGAGACATATTTTAATTTTATGGTGCATTCAAAATGCTATACTGAGGAAAACGTTCAGGGCTAAAGCAAATAAGGGACAACTAGTTTAATGTGGTGATAATATATGGAAGATGCAACTATATCTGTTGTGGACCAAACGTATGGATTATTGTTCACATTCAGGTACCCACAATTGATTACTTGTCATGGATCCCACATTTAATTGATATGGAATGAATCGAAGCTCTTAAACCAAGATGGAATTTAATCAAAAAGTGACTTAAATGTTAGTCTGTTATACATAGTCAAGGAGTCTACAAAAAAAAATAAAAAATAAAACACTGACCCAGTCTTCATTTTGTCCCTATTGATTGATCATACAAAGAGATTTGTCAATGGTCAGATGGAATTTGGGAAAATGGAAAAGAACCTTGAGGACCACATATTGAAGGTAAAAGTTGAGAATTTTTTTCTTTCAAAAAGCTACCAGTGAGGCACTTTTTCACTACAAAAATCTACATATTGGGTTTTACTATGTGTTGGCACAGTGTCGCATTTAGTTTTCAAACTATATGTAATTTACAAAATTCAGAACAGCCAAACACAAAAAGTCTCTTCTTTTCTATAAGTCACAACGTAAATAAATGAACAAATGGCACCTAACTAATAGTGCGGGCACTTGTGATGCTTTGGAATGAAACAAGACCTGAAATGACAATGCGCACACAGCTTTCAGTGACTGGTCGATAAAAGATATCTGCTACTTTAAGTCCCTGCAGGAGCTTTGAGACCTGACACACTATATTCCAATATCAGGGTCAAATAATTTTTCTGACATTTTGGTTCTGTAGTTTTAAGGGGTTTTTCTTTTGGTGCAAATAATGCAGCAGTGTTCAAACTATTAACACAAAACACCCTTCCTGAAAATTCAGCATGTATTTTATTACGCCCACAATGAATTTTATTTGATTGTGTTGCTTCCTATAATTACATATGGGAGTGTTAGTGTAATTTAGACCTGCTAGTGTGATGTAAATTATGTACAAGTAATTTTGAGATTTTAAGATAAAATACATGAAAAAAAAAAGAGAATGTTTGAAAAACTTTAAAAGAATATTAATATGTTAAAATCTGAGTTATGCATCATTTCTAAATGCTCCTCTGGTGGGAGATAAAACCACTTATCATGATTCTGCTTTAGAAATACACTCTAGATAAATTTGTTCAATTTGTGAATTTAAACAATTCTGGTATCAATAATTTCCTGAGCTGACCGAGTTTAAATTAGGACTGACACGTAGCCCTGCGGTTAGCTGACATCATTCATATTTTATTACAATCATAAAGGGCATGGCCTCAATTGTGACCTCATCTTTAAAAAAAAAGGAATGAAATTCACTATAGTTCAAGTCTGAGTGTCCTCACAGGACAGTTAGGAAAAAACAAATCAATGGTACACTTCCACTATTAAAAGTAACAATGTATCCATGACAACGTCACCAACAGCATCTGAATGAAAAGAAAATATTCCTTGACATCAGTGTTCATGGTGTATAATAAAGGGAATCATTCTTTCAAAGTGCGACATCACAGCGAAGCAAAAGGAAGGCTGATATATATATAAAAAAGAATTAATGAATTCAGGCAAAGGATACCCAAAGAGAGGAGAAATTATGAATACAAGCTACTACAAATACTGATGTGTGTCTGTAAATAAGAAAAAAAATATGCTGGGTATATAAAATGTGTTGATTTCTAACGCAATAACAGTAATGGGTTGTCAACATGGTCAGCATTACTGCTGATACTGTAACAGTAATAATTACTTATTGAAAAGCTTTTTCCAATTTGACTAATCCTTTATATATTAACTGTATAGGGGCAAGAAAATTATGTATTTTCAGTTCAGGGATATGCTCGTGCCAACCCTTAAAGAGTAAAAAAAGCTTTCTTGTTCTGAATATACAAGTGTGGTTGGTAGAGCTTCTAAGACTCCAGAGCTGCACAATCCGGTGAGTGAAGGACTTTGGCACGTGGTGGACAAAACACAGTGACATAAAACACTGTGTCCTCTCTGCCAGCTTATGCTCCAGTTCACACAAACACACACATGTACATATGCTCAAAAAAATGGCTCCTGGGATCAAGTGTGTATATTTGTGTGTCAACCTGAGAGTTTGAGCTACATTGCAGAAATTCTGATCTCTAATCGTTATCTAAGTGCCTTGAAAAATGTTTTGTCATGTAGTTTTCTACATTTACAATCACAGACTGTGAACAGTTTGTGATTGTAAATGTAGAAAAACTCTGCTACCATTCACAAAACACTACAGCATGGCTCAGGAAAAGCCAAACGTGTTTTAATTCGCTGTCCCTATAAAGTTAAAAACAAACAAAAAAACAACAACAAAAAACAAACAAAAAAGATAAATCAAAAAACTTCTTTCCGTTGACTCTGGATGTTTTTACAATAGCCTCCAAAGCATTTGATTTATATTCATATATATTTATATATATATATATATATATATATATACTAATAAAATACATTACAGGTGCCACCCGAAAAATCCAAACTGTGTCTGAAACCAACGTAATAAAATGCAACACAGTAATTATATGTACATATGATGTGGGTGGATGGGAAGCAAACAGTGGTGACGGGCTGTATTAACAAGACTAATATTACAAAATTCTCAAGAAGGCATCTCAGTTATCTTATCTATTTTACTGCACCGCCCTATCTTTTAGACAGAGACCTCTGTTCCCTTTTCCTTGGGGACGTTTATCCCATCCAAAGATCAGGTCTTAAAGAGTCTTAAAAAAAATCCATCAGTTGGGAATATGCAGTTTTATGCAGGGTAATGTATGTGTTCCGGTGCATGCATTTGCATGAAGTGTGTGTGGACATCTATCCACCCATGGCAGGTCCCTACTTGAAGTTGGCATAGTCAGAAAAGGCATCTATATACTCCTGGACCACTTTGTAGCAGAACTCGTACTGCTCCTGAGGAGGGAGAAACAGCTGTGTCATTTGGGAAAACTACAAAAGTAGTAAAGTAACACAAAGTTTACTTTAATTTACAAATGTTAGTGTCTGGAGTATAACATCTTAATCTCAAGAACTGAAGTCACTGACATTATATGTGATCTAATTGTGGGTTTGCACACCCATATTTCCTTTTATATTGTGCATATGGTAAGGAATAACACTGGAAGCAGATGTGCAACAATAACAAAACAGTAAGGCTTATTCAAACTAGTTACATAAAAAAGACATATAATGTGTCAAACAGTGAGCTTTAGAGGTGACAGAGATTCAGACAGAATTAGGGCTGCTGTTCCATTTGTCCAGTCTTGATGGTAACTAACTGGCAGCTAACTGGCTTCAATTTTCTGGAATGTGGGATATTTAGCAAATGCTGAATAATTCCTCTAACCTGGCAAACATACTCTGGTGGAATCTGGTGTCTACATCTGTTGCTTCCAAAGTGACCACTTACTGACATTAATCCTAAGTTTTTTATTTTTATTATTAAAAAAACATTTAATTTTATTAAAAGTCACTAGAGAAGTTCTCATACCATTTCTATGTACATTTGTAAAATCTTTTAGTCTTTGAGACCAAATGTGAAGAATTTTTCTACTACATCCCTTACAAAGACAAACCAATAAAACATCATGACAACGTAATGTTTAAAGTGCTGTATCAAAAGGACCCTCACCAGTGTCTGCACCATGTGGGGTCTCTGCAGTCTGAGGCTCTTGACTGTCTGAAAGACATCCAGGATGCCTTCTGCCTTCACCCTTTCCAAGACTGTGCTCAATGCACAAAAAGTCCCTGTTCGGCCAGCACCAGCACTGTAAACAAGCATACCGCTATATGTAAAAACATACATAATCAATCTGCACAGTGCAGTAAACATGCAGGAATCACACACACAAAAACACTGAATTTGTCTGTTTAAGAGACACCTTAGAGCAGTTAAATGCCACATGGAAGAATAATAGAGTTGTGGTTTCTTTCTGTGATTTAATAGTACTACTCTTAAAAGCAAGTTTACAATTCCCTGTATGAACTTCCCTTTGACCATGAGGTAGTTTCATAGGCCCATACTGTAAAGATTTGATACATGGATCATTTTTTCAGATGGCTGGAAAACATTGGCGCTTTAACATGGCTTTATTTCTCTAACTTTCTAATAATTACGTCCCCATTTCCTCCCAACTTTTAAATTAAATTAAATACAATTTCAAATGGCAACATACAGAGTGAAGACGGGAAGGTGTGTGTGTGTCTTACCTGCAGTGGACAGTGATGGGGTGGTTACCAGACTGCTGCTGTTGTTTCTGCACTGCAGCAATCAAATTGATCATGCCTTTTCCATCAGTGGGGATACCCACCTCTGGCCAGCCATGGAAATGGAACTGACGCACCGCTCGAGCCTTGTTCTCCTGGAAAGATGGATGAGGGCAAAAAGAAGAGATTAAGATATATTTTATAGGTAGTATTGCAAATATTGCTGTTGGTATATAATCAGTATTAACTATTGAGGACTTTAAAGTCACAGTATTAATAAATACAATTATTTGTTTGTTACAATAAAATGTCTGGTTTGTTTATAGCTGGAGTCCTTTGTTACCCTATTGTTGGTGACCAGGAGGTCCCGCACCGTGTAGCTCTCACACTCCTCCTCCCTTTTAAGCTCAATGGAGATGTCCCCATAAACCACGACTCCATCACTTGGCCAATACTGAGCACATTTTTCCTGCGTGACACAAAATGGAGACAACTTTTCATGGATGAATAACATTCTGTTATCTAAATCTCTGAATTGTCATTGCTGCTGTGTGCATGCAAGGCATCCAAGTTACATTCTTCAAATTAACATGTTACACAAAACGGGTGGCACCCAGCGAGCACGGAGCAACTGATCTAATATCAATATTTTATTTTAGTCTGTTATTGAACGGATACTGAACACTACTGACTGTATCGGCACACATGCACAAAGATTCACACCTGTCCCCTCTCCTCCAGCTCAGTGAGCATGACTATGGAGCAGCTTCTCCACTCCCAGATCATCCTCCAGAAGTCCTCCATGGTGTGCTGCAGGGGGCCCTGGCTCGCCATGTACGAATCCTTCTGACGGTAGCCCTGTAACCACATGAACAGAAAGGGAAAGGAGAAAAAAAAAAAAAAAGACTTAAATCACCTGATCACGTTTGCATGAATAAAATGATCCACTCTGATCCAGGTGTTTTTACACTCACGTCAATGAAAGAGGCATTGACATAGTCAGTGTTCTCCTCTCCTCGCTTGACTGGAATGATGACTCTGTTAAACTCATCTGTCAGGAGAAGCATTAACCTCAATTGAAGAAAACAGTCCACACTGGGAGTATTCAGTAATACTACAATTTCATCATGTGTAGGTACAATTGTACTGCAAACAGCTAACATCTATAACTGCATAACTTACATGGAATGATCTGTAGGACTCTGTTCTTTTTCATGTTGGCAGGCAGGTTGCCAGTCCTCATCTTGTCATTTTGAATCTTGATGGACGTCAGTTTCTAGAAATTATGTGGTTCAAATATTAACATATGGACTCCAGTTATCCAAATATCTACTGAAGAATACCACAAATCAACAGACCTTGAATTCAGCCTCCAGACCACTGCAGCCAGCTCCAGGTGAGGGGGCGTAGAGTTTGGCCAAGTGGGACTCTAAAGAAGTCACCTCCAGCTCTGTGTCTCCGTAAAGATAGTGCTCTAACAACGCCTGGAAGATGAACACATACTGCATCTGTGGGGTAGTGGGGGAAAGGGAGAGAGAGAGAGAGAGAGAGAGAGAGAGAGAGAGAGAAATAGAGGGAGAGGGGGAGATAAAAAATTCACCGTATCAAAGAAGAGTACAGCTGGACTGCATTTTTAAACATTTCCTCTTCTGCATTAAATCAATTAAAAAAAAAAAAAACCTTCTTTTTGCTCTTTCTTGTACTTGCATCTCATGAAATGTAAACACTCTTCTGAGAGCACTTTGCTTTGATGTTTTCTCCTTGACTTAGATTTTTGCTAGGCATGTACCTCACTTGTAAGTCACTTTGGATAAATGCATCTGCTAAATGACTAATTGTAAAATGTAAATGCATTAAATGCTACAATATGAATGATAATACCCAGCATTGCACACAATATCATATAAACTACTCTTTTATGTGGGTTTTGCATATACAAGCTTGTGTGTATGTCTCTGACAGTAAACTGCAATAAATTATCTCCAACATATTAAATTTCGGCGCCTCATTCTGCTGTGGATCCTCTTGTTTAAAACCAAAATACATTATTACTACTGATGTTACATTTCTGTTTTGTTTGTGTCTTAAAATTTCTTCATTTACTCTCACCCACTTCCTCTGAAAGTGGGGAGGGCAGATCTCTGCATGTGAAGCCTGCCGGAATGCTTCTCCTAAATTAGTAGCATTTCTTTTTTTTTTTTCCCAATTTAAACTCAGATTTTGCAACTTAAACTGATATGTGTGATATCAACTGTGATATCAATTTGAAAACAATTAGTTGAAAGACTGAATTCCTTGTCAGTAGTGAGGCAACACTGGACTTACATCAGTCTGGACCATCTGACATCGCTGAGCTCTGATCCTGGTGACAAAGCCAAACACATCCACCTTCCTCTCTGCAATCATCATGTCCAACATGGCATCGATCACAATGAAGGTACCTGTTCGCCCCACACCGGCACTGACAAGAGAAATTACATATTGTGAGCTGTGCTGCATGGGCTCAAATATGCAAGAATATTAGTGTGGGCTTTCATTAACTTACCTACAATGGACCACAATGGGCCCAGCATACTGCGGGTTGCAGGCTTTGACTTTCTTGAGGAACTTGAGCATGCCAATAGGGGTGAAGGGCACACCAAAGTCTGGCCAGCTGGTGAAGTGAAACTGTGTGACAAGTCTCTGAGGCTTCTTCCCAGACACATCTCCCACCTGGGACACAAAAACCAGTTTGAGATAAAACTTACTTGGGCATGTATTGAGGTGAATTAGTACAAAAGAGTTTGTATCTGTGGTGAGTATTTTTTTTACTTTTTGAATAACACATTGAAGAATCACTAAAGAAAAGAAATAAACATTAGTAATAATGAGACTTCCTCATTACATCCTTCCTTTCATCTTTAAAGCATTTCCAGAGCTGCCAACCGTGAAGGAAGTCTTGGAATACCACCGTATGCTGAAAACATTGTCAGCCACCAAAAACAGGCATAGCACATGCTATATCCAGTTCTACAGCACAGCTGTTTAGAGTGGACAGTATATATGTCAGAGTATGTCAGAGTTGATAAGGGGACACCAGGCACCATGGATGTGTGAGTCCTATAAATTTAAAGGGGTTACTGCAAAAGCAAGGTCAACCGTGACATTTACACCTTGCACAAAAGGTTTAACTGGCTTTTTGCATACTTTAGAGTGACCAATTATACCTTGATATTAAAATGCATAGCTGAAAATAGGTCTGCATTTCAGGGCAAAAAACAAAAATTACCCTCACTAATAAAAAATGTACTGTACCTGCTGGATGCAAAACTTGCGGATGGTGTAGTCCACCAGAACCATTGTGTCTTCTACTGACACTCGGATGTTCCCATATGTCCAACAGCCCTGGTCCGGCCAGTACTGGGCACACTTACACTGAAACAGAAAGCGATTTAACGCACACACAAAGGAATAAAAGCCTCACTTCAATTCAAGTCAAAGTCATGATTTAGTGAATAGTTATGCTTTTCCTGCCTGCCACATGATGATTCACATGATGGTTTGAGAGGAACATTATTTAACTTGACACACAAAATGTTTTTTTTCCTGTTAAAAACATTTTAAGCTGGAAACTACAGAACTAGAGCTTGAAGGTGATGAAGAGTGATTTTAAAGAGGATTATACCATACAATCATTCCTATTTCTTGACAAGCATTAACACACTCCTCCTTTCTGCACCTCTCCTACCTCTTTTCTCTCTTTAAGGTTGGTCACCATGACAATGGTGGCTGTGTTCTGCTCCCAGATCATACGCCAGAAGTCATTTACTGTTTCCTCTTTTGGTCCTGAGAGTCCAAGATGGGTACAGATATCATGAGGACAAATAGTGTGAGAATCAAGTAGTGTTTGCATTAAATGAACAGAATAACTCATATGCAGCAACAAGTCTTACCTTGCGCTGCAATAAACTTATTCTTCTCTTGATAACCCTTGAAAAAAGAAAATGGGTCAAAAGAGGTGTAAGGATGAGGCAAATTAAGAGTTCCCACTTAGGGCAGAAATGTTACTAAATATTCTGCAATAATACAAACATTTATAAAGGAGGCATTGATGAAATCAGAGTCAGGGACTCCCTCCAGAGATGAGAGATGTACCCTGGAGTGATCGTCTGAAACAAAAGCCACAAGACATATAGAAAAAAAGCAAATGAAGATGAGCAGAAGCATGGTGAGAGAGAGAATTTTAATGACACATGGTATATGACAAATCTTCCTGACCACTGAAGCGTATCTTACTAAAATACTAGATAACTGTCTGACCTCTACTATTATTGTACTGATAAATGCTAATAAATGGTTTGGTACACGGAGCTCTGCTTTATTAATGTCAATGTCAGTGTTGTTGCTTACATGGCAGGATGTTGACATATCTGTTCTTTTCTTTATTTTCTTCCTTGGAAGCAGCATCACACGATGCCTGGATAGGGCAGACTGGCAGCGCCTAAAAATGACAAATAATAAGTAAATAAATCAGATGCGCAGCAGTTTCAATTCCCTCAGTGTAACTCTGCACATCATTTCCTGTTTGCTCCATCTGTGTCTGATGTAATCACCTGAAATGTATTTGTGTGAATGTGCTGCAGCAACAGTCTGACAAACACAATGACAATTGATATCAGACATGTCGATAATATCTCATGCTTCTCGACTTTGCAGATGTTTGGGCTGTGAATAAGTTTCATTTTAAATTATGTACATATTGACAACCAACAGAACCCATTATGTCCAAACCAACCTCACTATAACATAGGTTGTCCTATTTATGACATTTGCCCCCAACCTTTTCATCCCTGACATACCCCACATCCCCATCAAGTTAGCCTAATACTTGTCATGTCCCAAATGTGTAAATTTAATTTAAATATAAGGTGGGTGTCCAGTGGGGTCCATCCCCTTACTTATTTGGAAATAGAGAAGAAATATTATTTCATTAACATTTAATGCAAAATTAGCTAGTACAAATGTTCCTTTATCAGGAATTAAAGTTAATTTTTAATGAACTAATCAAAGGGTATGCACACTTTTGTACTGTAATATTTTCATTATGTTACTATAACTTTTTTATATACTACATTTCTATTACTTTTGGTGATGACAGAAACTTTGTACAAGCCTTTTGTAGCTACTCTGTGTTGGCCTGCAAACTTCCATGCCCTCTATACCGCAACTTGTGTCTTTGGGTTACAACTGGCTCAGGTCAGTGGTAAGTGTGTGTTGTGCAGTCCGCCTACTAGAGCTGGTAACTTACTGTTATTGTCACTAAAAATTTACCAAATTTCAGCATCACAAATTTTTTGATTTGCATTTCTTCCTCTATACAAAAAAATTCATCCATCCATCTATCATGTTAACCACTTATCCTGTTCAGGCTCATGAGGGCTGGAGCCTATTATTGGACGAGAAGCAGGGTAGAGTTGCAGCCCATCTCAGGGCCAACTAAGAGAGACATACAGACAAGCATTTATGTGCACAATCACACCTATGGACAATTTAGATTCACCAATTAGCCTACCGTAACATGCACGTCTTTAGACTGTGGGACCGAACCAGAGTGCCCGAAGGAAGCCAACGCCAGCATGGGGAGAACATGCAAACCACACACAAAAAGGCAGCAGCTGGCTAATTAATTAGTTAATTTAATAGGCGACGTTTTGGGTGTGAGGCGACAGCGCTAACCACTATAACATTGTGCTGCCCTGTATGCATAAATATGAATAAAAGTTTTCTAATAAGCTTCGCTCCATACTTTCTACATAACCCTCAGTAACAGAAGCATTTCCTGGGCCAAAGGTAGCCCTGGCTGAGAATCACTTGTTTAGGCTACAGGGAAATGGGTTCAAGGTAAGTAAGTGTTAGGCTGAGTGTATTATACATATTGACAGAGGATGGGTGCTTGAGTGTGCCATACATTGAACTCCTCCCTGAAGAGCTTGTTGTCATCAGCCATGCGACGGTTCATTTCTTCCTCTAACTTGTCGACAGGAAGCGGTGGGTACTTCCTGTTTGTGCTGGGTGAACGAGCCAGTAGTGGGACACTTTGGAGTTCTACACCAGCAAGTAGGCAGGGAGGAGGCAATGTTGAGGAGAGTAGGAGGGAAGGCACAGGTGGGGTGACACAGGTGGAGAAAAAGTCAGGTAAGAACACCATCTTCACATCAACTAACACAGACTTCATCATTCACAGTCTTTCCTACAGATGACCACCAGGGGGTGATGTAACTTAAGGTTATAGCATGATGGAGAGAACTGCAGCCCTGTTGGATTAAGTAATCACCGTGAACAAAAGCCTTCTACACTCAGCCCTTGAATGTTATCAGTTAGAAAAGCAAGATCAATAAAGGTTTATCAAAAAAACTCACGACAAGTTTGGTCAGACTCGCTGTACATGTTTACTGTAATGACCCAAAGCAAATGTGTGATTGTTCAGTGAGTATCATATCTGTCAAGAAATACAAAACAAACACTAATGCATATATTGTTTTTTTACCTGTATCATCTGATCTACCATTGGCTAGTCTGAAGGAGTTTGAGTGGCTTCCTGCCTGTTTGTACTTTTTAAACCTGTAAATCAACAAAGACCAGTATTAATACACACAGACACACTGTATCTCTCTCTCCCAAACTCTGTCTCACACACACACACACACACACACACACACACACACACACACACACACACACACACACACACACACACACACACACACACACACACACACACACACACACACACACACACACACGTAGAATGCCAATCAGAAGTTGCCACGGTAACGGCAGCACCTTGGGTCTCCACTGCAGGTTTCTGCCTTAGAGTTATATAAAGAACATCATAACAGCATATCACCAACCGGAGCATGTAGAGAATGATGATGATGAAGATGATGACCAGCAGGGAAGACAAGGCCACCATCACGGCTATGATTGGCATGTCATCCGTCTGGTGGTTGTCTGCATCAGACAGAAAAAAAGTAAGCATAAATAATTTGGTGAAAAAAAGATGTTTTTATACCCCAAGAGTATGTCAGTGTTTTAGTTTTTATTTTGAAAACCACCAAATATACACAGAATAACATTTTTTTTAATACAGTTGCTGAAACAAATAAAACAATAGCTCAGCAATTAGGTGGAAGCACAAATAAAAAACTGACACAAGACATGTCTATACTGTCACTATGAAGCTGCAGTTAGCAGCTGATTTTATTAGCAGACCAGAAACAGTTCTGTCCGGTGGTTAAGATTAAATAGTAAAGAAATTTTTCTCTACATTTCTACAGTTTACACTATGTTAAGCTAATGGGCCCTTAGCAAATTCTTATATCTGCCTATCATGGTGGAACTGAGCTTCTCAACACAGGAGAAGTATTCATAGAAGATAGTTTTAGCAAATAATTTACTCATATTCACTTGAATTCCACTAAACCTTTAATAGACTGGTTGGTTGTTTAATGTTAGTAAAAAGTTATTTCATACATTATAGATTTCCAGCGCAGTGGTAGGATATGCACAAAAAAGATGCAAAAGTCATAGGGTGAGCTCCAGCCTGTATTGGTTCTTTCTTTAGTGGCTGCCCACGTTAATATTTCAGTGGCTTTCAGAAAATAAATAAATGAGAGTTCAACTACCTATTATTTGGATTGAGCTGATATATCACATTTTAACTGAGGGTTGACCAGCAGCTTCTATAACCGGTTACATCCAAAATGACAGCAGACACAGATAATGACAAAAAAATAACGTTTAAGATGTGTGAAGGCAAAAAGGTTTGAAACAGGCTGCATTCAAATAGGCTTAACCATTAAATGCACCAAAAATATCTATTACATACATACATACATACATACTGTAGACTGCAATAGCTGACCAACTTGTATATGTTACCACCATGCACATGAATTAGTGGTGGAAGGCAATGCTATAGTTGTCCTGTTGACCTTTCACTGCTGCAGTTAGAACAAAAGACATGACATTTGCTCGAACAACAGCAGGAGTTTAGTGCACAAAAAAGGCTGCCATTTGTGCGCTGATGACCACTCAGTAAGACACATTAGACCACAACAAAATAGATTTTTCTGGGGTGGTGACACTGCAATGACAAAATCAGCTGATCTGTGGTGGAAATTTAAAGACCAATGCAAATGTTATAGATGAGGCCTGGTGGATTAGTGGTAGAGCATTGGGTTGGGATGCAAAAGGCCATGGGTTCGAATCCCACGCCCCCAGGTGTGGCCCTGCCGAGCCACCAAGGGTCACCTTGGGGGAGGTTCCCAAGCCCGTATTAAAAAAAAAATGGGAGGGTTGCAGCAGGAAGGGCATCCGACAAAAAACAAAACAAAAACAAAAATCAACGTGCGGAGCATGTTCTGTGTGCTGTTGACACCCCTGAAGGAACAAGCCAAAAAGCCCTTTAACAAATGTTATAGACAAAGACATCTTCCAAAGAATGCTTCATTTGACACAATGCACCATATGAGTTTTCTGAGAGAAGTAGTTTGGGCGTCACCTACATATTTTTCCAGTTTCGCAGACAGTTCCCAGGACTTTTCAGTGTTCCCTGGGACAATGTGTACATTGAACAGTTCAGGAACACAACAGGCTCTGGGTATCATGTGGAACTGACCCAACCTTGATGGATCTAATGCCATCTAGAAATGCTCATAGCTCTCCACACAAGGCCCACAGACAGCCAGAGGGAGACAATGGAGCAATTATGTAACACCTAATGAGCCCAAAGTGATTATGCTATATAATAGACATACCGTTTAGAGCAGTGCAGGCACATCTGTTGCATTTGTTGTTAGTCAGAGTATGATGCGGTCAGCAATGCTACAGCTTTCCCCTTACATATTTTTGTGTAATGGTTGAAATTCTTTATTATATCTATAATCCTGTTACTATACTTAAACAAACCAGTGCCATATGACAGCGATTTGCGTATTTTTATATAATGACATCATATGAATAATTAATCTAAAGGAAAAGGATAAGGGGTCTCATGTTTCACCTACAAGGATATTAGCAGAATGGCCAGCGAATACACTCAAAGCTGCTGAAACACTGAACCACACTCGAACGTTCAAGTATTATCTTTAAAATATATTTTAAAAAAAGCATTTTTGGAAAATATAAAGCAGATACCTAGAATCTCCCATTAACACTATTCACTTTAAAAATAAAAAAGATTTTTGGCAGTGTCTGGGGTCATCTAATGATTTTGGTGGATGACTTGTCAAATGCAGGTATGTCACATCAGGATATTTCCAGCACTGCTACAAGGGGATATAGAAGCAAAAAAATGTTCCAACAGTTTAAAATATTAAAGGTCGACTCTTGACCAGAAAGCTCATTCGATGGTTCTTTCTAGCTGTTGCTAAGGCTTTGTCAGCCAGTAACAACACACAAATAAGAGGAACAAAAGCAAAAACACACTGACCCGACAAAGTCATAGTGTTTCTTTTTCTACCTTGGACAACAAATACAGGTTTGGATGCACATTAGGTCATAAGAAAGAAGAAATAAGGACACTTTGAAGGCATCCCAGTCTTCTTATAGTGTGCTTTAATAAAATTTAGAGAGATAAATTCAGCTAAGCAGTTCCTAACACAAACTATTAGTATAAGATTTGTGGTGCAAAGCACAAAGCTACCAAAATATTCACAAAAACTACATTCCTGTACAAAAAATCCCATCATGAGACCATCTGCAAATTTCTGGCTACTGTACTATGTACAGGCTCTGGACCAAACTGAAATGACACCCCTCACCTCTTTTATTGGCTGTGAATAGCAGAGGTGGATGAGACAACGCTAACTTGTTCCATTCAGCTGCAGGTTTTATGCACATACTGACTGAGTGGCTGAGAAAAGCCTGTGGTACAAGTAGGTGTTTTTCCACATGATAAAATGAGTCACAGCTAAGCGTATCTTGTTGATTCATGGCATTGTGGTGTATTTGCGCAACTGTTGTTCGAGGACCTGTCATCTCTGCGTTTACATTAGATTTGTCCTTGTGTGACTGTTGAAATGTGCTGCATGATACTGAAGTCAGAACCCACATCCTCAAGGCCAATGTCTTAAAGTGCATAATTACTTTAATAAAGTGATGCGAGGTTGATTCATATGTTTTTTATAACCACCTGGGTAACACTTTATTAAAAATGTTTTTTTTTCCTACCAGTTACCAGTTAACACTAAAAATCAACTAGTTAAACAATCACTTTTGAATCATGTGATAATTGCCTGAGTTCTCATATTTCTTGTCCCATTTGATGTTTTCTTATTTCCAGATTTAGCTCAGTTCATATGTTTTTTGGTCTTTTCGACTTATCCAGAAAGTTCGGAGTCAACACAGTGGATCATTTATCCGCATGGTGATTTGGTACAGTTTTTATGCTCTTCCTGACGCAAGCCTCCCCAATTTCTGTCGGGCTTGGGAGCGGCGCTGCGTAGCTGGGGATGGGGATGGGCTGTTGTGGGGTTCAGTGCCTATAGCTCAATTCTTGAGTACAACCTTATTACTGAGGTAGTACAACCCGTATTTTAATGACCGTTTTCAGTATACTTACATGAAATCTGCCCTGCACATGTACTAGTACTCACCCTGTGGGCTGGAGTCAGAGGTAAAGTCCATTCCATGTTGTGTGGAGGTCTCCGTCCCTATTTCACTGTAATCACTGTAAGTCTCTGAAGTTGGCATGTCTGTAGCTGTGGCTGTGGTTTCATTCCCCACCACTGGTGGGCTGGGAGTAGTTGGGGGATTGGTGTTAGATGGTGACTCAAGGCCACCAGTTGTATATTGATTTAGTAAAGGACCCTGCGAAGTGGTACTGGGAGCAGCAGGCTGTACGTCCCCATCTCTAGCTGGGCTCATTGTTATGTAGGTGGTGGTTGTCGGTGTTGTTGTTGTTGTTGGAGGTGGTGGTGTTACTGTCGCCACTGGTATGACTGCGGCAATGGGCGTAATGGGTGGGCCTATGTGAGCGGCTGTGTGTGCAACTGTGAAGTTGAGAGAGGCAGTGACATTTGGAGGAGCTGGAACGAAGAAAATAGGAGAAGGTCAAGTCAGGTAATCCACAGTTTTGCACTGTGCACCTTTAAAATTAAGAAGGTGAGTGAATAGATGCATTTAATTTAAGTGGACAAGGGTCATACTTGTCGTGGGGACATGGTCCTGGGCTAAGGCCCCAAGGGCTAGACAGAGAAGCAGGAGCAGGGGACACACACCCATTCTGCCCTAGATGAAGACAAACAAAAAGGGACAAGAAGATATTAGTCAAAACCAACCTCAAATCTCATTGAAATTAATAAAAAGCGCTAAATTCTAAAATGTTTTAAACAAAGACTGGAGGTTTATGGCTTTTAAATCCCCCTAATATATATAATTTCTTTATAATCTTCCAGCCTAATCCCACAGGCTCTTTTCTGGAACATAATACTATTAAATTTAAAAGGGAATATACACATAATGTTACCCTGTGTGTGTGTTAAATGTTGTTTACCTGAGGAACCGAAGTTGGCATCAAACACTCATTCGCACACTGTGATCCTAGAAAGCAAACAGAAGACTTTATCATTTTCTTGTAGTAAAACCACTTTGAAAATCGCTTTTTTCCTTAAACTTGCTCTTTACCGTGGGCCTGCAAGTGTAAGGCTGAAAAATGTAATAAAACAGCTAGCTGATCTATTCAGAGGCAAATGTGTGAACATGGCACGCTGAGTTTGGAGCTTATTCAAAGACATCACAATGGGCTTGAAGGAATTGGAATAAAAATTAAAAATAGAAGAAAGTCAGTAAGAAAATAAAAACCAAATAACTTTCATCCCTGGCATATTGAAATTTAGCTTCATATGTTTCCAAACTCCTTACAACAGAGTTTCATCATAAAATCTGTTTTGTCAAAATGAAATTTGTATGTGACTGAGTATTAATCACCCAGGGCATAACTGAATTAGTGCAGTGCCAGTGAATCACCAATTAGGAGACTCTTCACCCATTGATAAGTGGATGATCGAATGGAGGAGAGACTCTGGCTGACAGTCAGCCTTGTGTAATCCCAGGGGCAACAAGGCTCTTGTTTCCCTGACTGAGTTGCGATAATCCCTGGATCTAATCCCGTGGTCCTGACCCTGGGATAATCCAGCACGTCTGCCTGTTTACAGAGATACTTCATCGCTGCAGTCAAACACTGCAGCGCTACCACACACACAAACTGTTGCTTTACATCACAGATTATTACATCAGTAGGCAGAGGATACATTGGGTGCTAAAAGCTCTAATACTGCCAGTTGCCTAGAACTGAGCCCATTTATTGCAGCTCTTAAATTCTGGTTTAAGCGCTGTTTGGCTGTGACTGCAGCCAGAAATGGGCCATGATGAGCAAGTGATGTGGTCAATGAGGACACTATTAACCTACAAATCCAATTGTTCCTCTAACTCTCTCTCTCTGTCAGCCATCTATGCATATATTTAGCCAGAAAACAAGTTAAACTCTATTTTAGTACGATAACAAAAGTTATTTGCCTATGAAACTTCTTTCTTATAAAAACAGAATGGTCTTGCATCAAAATATCTATGTAAATTAGGGCTGGCCAATTTATTTTGATTATGAATTAAGCTGGATATTACTTGATCCTTAAAAAAAAAAATCATCATGCATTATAGTTTCTCGTAGTTTGTCCAACAGTCCAAAAATTTCAGTTTAAAAATCTTTGAATATTCAGATTTAAGAAGCTTGAAACCTAAAATTTTGCCATTTATCAAATATAACTTCCTATTTGTCTGAACAGACAGTTCAAAAAACAAAAGGATATTTCATTTGTGTGCAAAATTTTGTTTCCAAAAAAATGTCGAAATTGATCAATTAAAATCTAAATAGTTGCAGGTTTTCTTTGCTTTGCAGCTCTGTGTATGACTCAAATAGCCTTTGCATGCTTAGTTCTATTTACGGTTATCTCATATGATGCAGGTACATCAGTGTCCTGGGCAAGCAGTGGTTTCCATTCATAAACATGTATTTGAGTGGCAACTGTGTGCCAAAGCATATGAGCAACATGGACTATTACTAGACTGTGTTGTTGTACCTACAGCTTGTTAGTAAAACCATAAATCAAAGTGCATTCTGCTCATTTCCTCTCCTGTCTCTCCATATAAACAAAACAAATCCCCTGCTACCGCAAAAACCACATCACAACCCTACACCCCGACCCTCTGTCCTCCCTTTCAGTACTCATTTAAAGCAGTGACTCAGCTTTCATGGAGCGGCTTTGCCACTGGTTCTATTCAGTTTGAGTTTACGGTATACTGCATGTTGTATTAGGCCAAACTGGATTTAACAGACAAGGTTTACTAATGGATATGTTCCTATCAACAAGCTTTTTTTAATGAAGCATGACTCATTGTTTAATGTGTATGGTCCAGTGAAGCAGGATGATGAGCTGCTGTGTTGGTGAAAATGATAAAAGCCAGTCCTGGTGCCAACTTTCACTTCACAGATGCTGCAGGAGCCCGACAGGTTTTTATCTAGAGACAGTGTTAAAGTCCCAGGAGTACAGCTCCCCAGAGATGAACCATAATGCAGTTTGGCATCCTGAGAAAGAGCACTCTTTCAGTGAGTATGTGTGTAAATGCATGAGATTCTTTTGTCACACCTGTGTGTTCGTAGGGGACGTCATTTGGGCAAGTGCCTCATTGTGTGACTTAGGTTTTGTGTTGTCGGTGCTCTCTCTGAAAAGATGTAAAGGGGGAGTAAGTTGGTCCAATTCACATTCTAATGATGATGACTGCAGAAAACATCAAAAATAGTGCCGTCAAACTATATTTGTTTGTGTACTTACATCAACTATACATATTTAATAAGTGTCAGATTTATTGCCCTGAACTTGCTTTAATTTGTTGCTACATTTACTGACCAAACAATTTCTTGATGAACAGCTTCCTATTACAACACTTTTGTTTACATCACATCCTTCGCCTAAAAAGATCAAATACCACTACGTACATCTATTGATTTCATCTCATGTTTCAGAAACAGATACAATTGATAAAGCACTATTCACCTAAATGTCTTTCCAGCAGTGTTATCGCACTATTTCCCTGCCGAGGAAACATGCATTTTCCCTGTATTAGTATATGAAACTAATACTCAAAAGGTAGTCATGCAGCTCATGCTCTCCTGAGTTTGAGCTTCTGTTGTGCAACCATATGAAATTTGTTCAGACAAGGCAGAGTACTTATTGCCAGACCTTTACACCAGTCACTATAAGGATGAGCTGCCCAGTGGTAGAAAAAACTAAAAACACCACCGTTTCAGAGTAGAACAAGTAACAAAAATCAATATTTTTACTTGAGGGAATAACACACACACACACACACACACACACACACACACTAGTATGAGGATATTTGCTTAACGTTTTACAGAAATCAAAAATGACCCAAACAAACAAACAAATAAATAAAGTAAGAACCTACTTCATTGGCTGGAATGACACTGGGATAAAAAGCACTGAGCACCAACAATTAATACCTGCTGAGTACTGAAGTGTCCCCATAGCATTGAGCATTAGAAAGAATAAAGCACAGAGACCAGATATACCGTAAATACTTGGTCAGCTTTCTTATTCTGTGGTCATTTACATATAAAGCCTACAAAATTATGACTATAGATCATATAAATGGTCTGCGCTTATATAGCACTTTTCTCCCTTTCTGTACTCAAAGCGCTTTGCACTGCTTCTCATTCCCGCAATCGCACTCACAATCACACACAATCTCACACCGATGCGGTAGCTGCTATGGGGCTCACCAGGAGCACCTAATTTGGCGTTCAGTGTCTTGGTCAAGGCCACTTCGACATGTGACCGGAAGACCTGGGGATCGAACCAACAACAGTGGGAGGTGTGGACGACCACTCTCCCTCCTGTGCCACAGTTGCAGGAGGTAGACAATCATAGGCACAAGATCTTCAGTTAATGCTGGTACTCTGAGCATGTTGGCAAAGTTTATCAAAAATCATTTATATAGCCCTTAACTATAATATCAGTAAAGTTATTTTTGATCTGTAACTACCACAATTCAGGTATTATCAGTGATGGTGAAGTTTACAAATGTACAGTAGAGCTTGAAAGTTTTGCAAACCTTATTCCAGCCCTTGCTGCTTATATTTCTTTTGCTTTAACCATTCTTTGATAGAACAACCTGTGTGTTTAGGTTTGCCATCTTGTTGCGGGACCCACTTTCTGTTGAACTTTAGTTCAGCAATGGATACCATCATATTATCCTGTGCAATTTTCTTGTACAACTCAGGATTCACAGCTCCCATCAGTGATGGCAAGCTGTCCTTGTCCAGAGGCAGCAAAGCAGACCTTAAAAGTATATGTTAAAACCTAATTATGTTTAAGATCATATTTGTGTAGAAATAGAATAAAATAAAACTCAATACTCTAGGTCGGCTGTTTAGGTGTCCAGAAAAATCATAAACCAGGACAAATTGTAAACCATTTAAAGTGGTAACCATACTAACTATCACACTGCATTAGCAGCAGTGAGCTCTACTGGGGTAATTAACCGAACTTAAAACTTGCAACTACTCCTAAAAAGTTTCCTTTTTTGCAGCATTTAATATGGCAAAACATCATAGTTTGGCAAAATTATCCAATGTGTGCCAATATTAGGGAAAATGAGCTTGTCACAATAGACGGGTAGTGGATTGGGCAAATATTGAGAAAGGGTATTCTATTTTATTGTTCATAAATTAAACTGTTGGGAAAGAGAGAATATGCTATACATCTTTAAAGGTTGCATACAGTAGGCTGCTTTAACTGCTATTATGATTGTATTTGTAATGAACTGATTGATAACATAAGGCATCTTTAGTACGTTTAGGATAATGAGGCCTGGACATCTTGCCAAAAGTTTCAGAGATACACAACAATATAAAGAATAATGAAATAAGAAAAAGGATGTTCAAATACAGAGACATGTTTAAAAATACAGCAATCTATTCAACTCTTGCCATAGTTATTTATGACAACACACTGCAGTTGTGCTAATATTGTGCAGAGCCTAATCCTTAATGTGCATGCAAGTGCTGAACCCAACCAACTAATGAAGACAGTTGCCTCTGTGGCTGCGGCCAACTGCCGACCTCATAGCAGTGCAATCACACAGTTGTGAAAGGGCTGGGCTGTTCCCATGCCATTTCATTCACGCAGTGAAAAGAACACTTATAGGTGGAATATAAAGGAAGTCCAATTACATCTCCATGACAACCAAAGGCCAACCGTAAGATCAATGCAAGGTAGTCATTTAACATGGAGAGCTCCCACTCAAGTCTGGATTTCACTGATGCTTTTGTATTTACCTGTGACCTTGGGTGAAGTAATAAGTATCTTTTCCGACTGCACGGAGATGAATTAATGAATAGCCAAACACTGAGGCAGGATTTTTTAAACATATTCTCTTAGGGGAAGAAAATACTTAATTCTGAGTTGCTGTCATTTCTGCAGCTTATTTTGTTGTTGTTTTTTCAAATCTTTCAACAAAATACAACTACAGAAATGCTATGAATATTATGTTTAGTATTATTCTTAAAATTAACCAATCTAATTAATAATTCACAGTGGATAACCGGAGGCAAACGAGTGAGCTGGAAACCCAAGACATACAAATCCCACAGGCCTTGGCGACCTGACACCAGCGGTGGTGGTCAAGGTCTATACCAGTCATGCAGACATTATTTCCCACTGGCTTTCTGAAAGGCATCCTGCTTCACTAGTCGCTGCAGTGCCAGATAATGCTCGTCTGTCTGTCTCCATTCATGGCATATTAATACTGTTTCTATGTCTTGGGAAGGGGGGTGGGGGGTGGGGGTCTGGGGCAACAGGAATACTGTGAATGCTTCTCTTCACAGGAGACTTAAGTGGGCCTAACTCAGGGCCGCTAGGATTCTTGCTGCAGACAGACCACAGATTATACGTCCCCATTGCCACATACAACAGCCACAATCCTCTGGACTTCCCTTTCTGAGGGATACTACTCCCTGCTAGTGTGGTTTCTGTTCCTGTTGGCTTCATTCATAAACTGGCAAGTTGATGAAAAGATGAAGAGAAGTATGGGATTACTATTCTGGCTAATAATATGGGTGAGAGTGACCACTGTGTCTGTTATTAAGCCAGTAATGATGATTTGGTTCCATCAGGCTGGAAGGATCAAGAAAACTCACTTGTCTCAAAGAGTGAAAGTGGTGAACCTCTGCTCTGTGTCTGCTCCATTGTGGGGTTTCTGACAGAGCATGCCAGGGGCCTCTCAAGCTTTCCCACATTGGACACAGAGAGGATGTGAAGGCGCAAAGCATGGCCTCCCCACAGAAGCCACTGTGACCTTGAAGTGTGGTGTGAGGGGCCAAATGGGCAGCTACAGTGCCACAACAAAACCAGACCTGCTTTCACTGGTGCCATTTGAAATTTAAACGCCAAGGCTGATTTCTATAGCCAGCATACAACTAAGATATCAGAATTCTATACTTTTCTGTATTATTCAAAAGGTATTAAGAATTCTCAGTTTAGTTATAATTTTGACATTTTGGGAAATGTATAAATTGAGCATTAAAAGGTTATTAACAGGAACAGTGAGAAACATTTAAATAAAGTATTATGACATTAGTACTGACACATGGATGTCATAACAACATTTATTTCAGTGGTGTAATATTCGGATAAGAGTAAGTATTTTGCAACATTTTTTAAAAAAAGGGGGTTTTGGCAAATGTTACTTAAGTAGAGGTAAATAAGTCTTATATGCTAAATTAAAGTACTCAATACAAAAAAAAGTACACCTGTGAGATTTTTTTATATATTTTATTTATTAATGAATGATTCTCTCTGATATCAAAAGCCCATTTTACTGTTGTAGTTGACAGAGGTGCATCACATTTCTATTGGTTTTATAGAGATTTAGCTGGTTCAATGTATAGCAATGATGTATTTATGTCCTTTTTTATATAAAATCTTATAACTGAAAAACTATGTAAATGTACTGTATTTAATTCTGAATTGTAATAGTGAAAATATGCAAACTGATTCAGCCCTACAGTACATGCAGCAGGAAAGCAGATGGATCTCCCTGAATAACTTTTAGGCTTTGCTTTAGTCATTCTGTAACAATGGAAACCTAAGCTTCTCATATCTGTTGTGACCATCGTCTCCACAGCGCTTGTCCCCTCCTCTTCCTCTGAAAGATAAGAAGCTTAACCAAGATGAAGAGACAATGATCTGAGACCTAACTTAGCAGTAGTGGATCTCCAAAATCACTTTCGTGGTCTGGACATTTTTAAGTTGAACACTGAAAGACTAGGCATGTTTATGTGGTCTCTGGTCATTTTTTCACAGCAGGGCAAGAAAGGTCCTAAAAGCTTGAAGGCTGATGCCAAGTACAAATATAAATATTTATAACTACGACTCTCAACTGGTTCTGAATCTGAACTAAGTTTGACCTTGACCGTGAAGGCATTATTTTAAAAACAGTACATTAAATATTTTCAATAACAAGGCCAGAATACAATAGTGTGACATGACTGAATGCTTCATTTTTCCACATATTTTCAGGTTTTCCTTTAACAACAACAGGGCGTAATATGGATTATAGGTCCATGAATCAGTGACATTAACACAGCTGTTGAGAGTTGCTGCACACCCACCAAAGTATTAATGCATATCTAGGTACAGGTGCAGCGTAGTGTGATTTTACTGATATACTGATTTCTGCCAAACCATATGCGCCCTATATCCACAGCTCAAAAACAATGTGCTAAAATAAACTCTTTGACTGGATCACACAAGAGCTTACAAAAGAAACTTCTAACATATGCAAAATACTTCTAAAATATAAAGTGACACCTGGTATTTGAAGTCCATGGAAATTAAATAAACTAGCATCCCTAACCATCCCAGTTGTGGTCAACCAGAAACATCAATTATGCCACATCAAGGGGATGTAAAATAAAGATTTACTCAATACTCTGAAGGCATTACATAATTACTACTTTGCATCTCCAGAAGGAGAGAACAAAGCTGGAGGAGTCCTGATGAAGTCTTCCCTGTCAGGCGAGATGTTTGATTTATGATCTGTTAGTCCTCAAAAAAGTTCACGCCCTGTACTGTGAAATAAATGACATTGAGGTCAAAACCTATAGCTGTAATCAGGCACCATAATGCTTCAAAATCCTCTAAATGTAGCTGTGTTTATTCTGTCAGAGACTGAATTACAGTGCTCTTCCACAGCAAAGCATGTAGGCCTACAGGTGGAAACAAAAATATACCTCTTGCCCCACCCAAACAGCCAACTCACATTGTCGTGTCAGCACCCTGAAATTGTGAAATTTCACAACATGGAGGCAGTTTCAAAGATCCACCCATTGAAACTTCAAGCCAAGTCCCCACAAGGTGAATTGATGCTATACTTTCGACGTATTTTTAGAAACTAGGGCAACGTGAGAAGTGTGGTGTGATGATCACTCAAGCTCTTGTGCTAAAACCCTTTCAGGATCCCAAGACAGAAATAACCATGTTTTCTCAAAATAGGTTTAAGATATGGACAAAGTGAGAGAGCGAGGTGATAACAGCTCCCTCGTTCCCTGTCCCAACATTTCAGAGCTGCCTGACGGCCATGCTTTTTGGCCAAAAGGTGGATGTGTCCAGGCCTGACAAACAAAGGTCAGGGCAGGGAACCCAGTTAATTCACACTGTGAAGAGACTGCAGAGGGATGGTGCTAACATGACATAATGAGCTCAGTGAAGTGGAAAGCGTGAGGTATGGTGGATATGTTCTGCAGTTCAGTGAATCAGTCCAGATGTGATGAGTCAAGCTGCAGACAGACACAGGAGAGATTTTTTTTTCTGGCAGATATGACAAGCTGGGCTCTACCAAGCCTCCTCAGCCACTCTTCTCTTGTCTGACCTCTAAGTAAATTCCATTTTCCCTGGTGCATGGTTCCTGTAGTTGATGTTTGGCTGATATGAAGCTGCAACTATTGGATTCACTCCTATTCTTCCTAGTTTCCCATGACAAACAGCCATTAAGTGGAATACTAATCTGTTTTAATGAGGTGAGACACCACAACTTACAAGGCAAGTGAAAGCAAAGTAGTAGGCTACTTAAAATAAATACCCACAGGACTAAAATGGTATGTTCGGTTACACCCAACAGAAAGAGAGGAGAATATTAAATCATTACAGAAAAAATTAAAACTTTGGGAGAGGTTGTAAAAGACTCAAACAACTCAATGTGTGGGAGCTGCAGAAGAAGCACAAAGAGCTGCTGTGATTTGACAGCCCATACATGTTAATGTTAGGGCGACCTAATTCCTGTTGTGGATCTCATGCAGGCCCCCTGCTCCTCCACCCACCCATCCAGCTAAGCAGCTCCCCACCCTCTCTGAACGTGTAATAACAAAGCGCTGATCAATAAAGTGTACTTTCCAGTGGGACAGGACAAAGCTGGACCCCCTTTTTGTTCCAGTGCCAGACCGGCAACATCTGTGTTGGTACAACAAGCCGAGCTCCAACCACTGACTTCGTAAACGCTGTCGCACTCACCGAGAAGCCCCCCTTTTCTTGAGAGCCCCCTTCACCAAAATTTCCCTCCCTGCCTCCGAGCTACTTCTGAAATATTCCGGCGCTACGAGGAGGTTTACAACAAGTAAACGCAGTCACGCTCCGGGCACAAGCCTGGGTACACATCCACGCGGAGACACCCCCCAGGTCCAGTGCACCGCGGGGCTCCATGCGGGGGATAAAGTGCTTGTTTGTGGGTGACACAGTGTTACAGCGAGAGGAAACATGCTGCTACAGCTACATTGTAACAAGTGTGATTCGGGCTTTGCGCAACAAAAACAAGAAAACTCACCACAACTCCTGCAGCGCCCAGAGAAAACCCGAGAGAGAGGGAGAGGGGAGAGAAAACAACGCCACAACAATTTCTCCTCTTTTCCCCTTCCACGCTTTTCAACCCGGTCCCAGTCTCCACACCCCAGGAACCGAGAGTGTGAGCGGGGTGGGTGGGGGGGGGACCTGGGTGATAGCACAGGAGTGAAGCACGATCTGGGACACACTCGCCACACTCCGCAGTCAGTTTCTCTGCTAAATCCTGCCACGGGAGGCTCCTTCTGCCGATCCTGGATTCGCCCTAACGTGTACTGCTTTCAGTCGCGACTTTTTCGTCCTTCCAGAATGTTAAATCCCACTGTTATCCGCTGTATCCGGGCGCGTCGGCCGACTATTCTAGTCCGCCATGTTGTGTGTCTGTCTGCAGAGGAAGAATGGGAAGCGAGCAGCGAATTCCCAGGCCAGGCCCCGTCTCTTCCCCGCTCCCTTTCTGCAAAGCCGACAGCGACTCCTGCTGGCGGGCCTCGGGTTTACAGCGCTTCTCACGCTCAGGGCCGTGGACCTCCGAAGGGTCCAACGAAGGGGCTTCACTGCCCTTCACATTTTGAGGAGCTTCGGCTTGAATATTTCCTTTTTATGCTCCTTTACACTCCACTACATTTCAAAAGGAAATTTAAGCCTATTTAGAAATTTAGACCATAATCATATTTAACGTTTTAGATTGAGATTAAAATAGTTTACACAGTTTCAGCAGTGAAAATTAGATTCACCTCAGCCAACTTCAACATGAAATATTAACGCTTTAATAATGACACATTAATTTAATAATATAATACAGCCAAGGGGCATTTGCAATTGAGTTTTTACTTTTGAAACTATTGCACTTTTATTTTTGGAAATGCTGAGTGCAGAACTGTTAGCAGTAAGCTACTTTAATGGGACTTTGCACCTTTTACTGAAAAGTGAAATAAAATTTGCTGAAGATGCTTAAGGGTCCATAGTAACATTATCATTACATTTTCATTTGTAGAATGGGAGATAAAGTTGATTACGGAATTATTGTAATCATAAAAAAAAAACAAAAAAAACGATTACTTGTTCTGGAGAATCACGTCAAACAAAATGATTTACTGAATGGTAAACTGATAGAATATTAATAGGAAATAGATTAATCACAAATGTGCTTATGTAGTTTAGCTTCTGAACAGCTGATATCAGCTTCTGATATTTTACTGATATTGTATTTTACTATGATTTAGACTATTAGTTGGACAAAATAAAAAAATTGAATATATAAACTTTTCAGACATTGTATAAATCCAAAATTAATCAATAAATCAATCAATAGTGAAAGCAACTGTTAGTTGCAGTCAGGCTTTTGTGGGTTTTTTCACTTTGTGGTTGTAGATATCTTAAACAGCCTGCACAAAGCAGCAGTCCATCATCTGTCTCATATTCCTGCTTTCTTCAGACCCCCTGACTTGCATGTCTAAACACAAGCATATTCAGTGCTTTGATTTGAGTTCCTCATGCTGTGATGGGGTCAGTGCAGCCTGAGCCACCAGGATCCATAAATACTGCATTAACAAGGACTTTGCACACACAAGATGACACATCACATTTATTATTTATTTCAGCAGCAATAGAGCTAGAATGCAGAAGTTTATAAATAATATTTAAATATACATATATCAGGTTGATGTCCAGCTATAAAGCTCTTAAGCAGAACTAAACAGACCTTGCAAGAGAAGGGAATGTGAATGCTCAGTGTTTACCACTGTAACAGCTTCGGAATATTCTTTGTGCTGTTTACTACAAATTTACTGGAAATGATAGACCAAAGCTTGTGGAGATTATAGCTGCATTTCATCTGCAGTTTGCAAATTGCTTACATTGGAAAATACATGTAAGCCGTTGCCAGAATATAATAAGGTCTATGTGTGCAATCAGTCATCAGTTTAGCAGGAGGAAAATTTAAAAACTGTGTGCGCGTTTCAGCAGCTGACAGAAGTGCAAATACAATCCTTACACCGCCAGGTTGGCAATGACAGCCCGAGTGAACTCCTCGCTTGTTGCATAGCCCCCTAGGTCACCAGTGCGCACCTGTTACAAACATAAGGACAGTGTCACTATATGCACAGCTGCAGCAACATATGTCCACATACAGTATTCATGGCCAGTGTATTAGAAAGCCTTTTAACACTATCCACACAGGATGTGCCAGTCAGTAAAGTGTTGTTTTATTTGCCAAAGTTAGGTTCTTTATTTTTTGTAAATATAAATTTTTTTCTTTTCAGCCCAAAGTTCAAATTGAAATATCGCAATTAACTAATGCACAACTCAAACAAAATGCAATGTTAATTTAAAGAAAAACACATGAAAGAATACAGTGCTGTAAAACATACATCTAGTTGTATTTTATTATTTAGTATTAAACCTCAATGGCATCATTCAAGTCCAAAGCTAAGTATTAAGAGATGACAGAATGTTGCTAATTTAATACCACATCACAGTAGTGATCAGCTTTAATATGCAATTAAGAACTTTCCATATAAGATTTGTGGTCCAAAAGGAAACAAAATATGATTAACATGAAAAGACAAAAAGATATGACAGTGTTTACAGGGAATGGTGACAAATATTCTCCACAAGAAGCTTCAAAACTTGGATTGTGCCAAACGTCAAAACAGCAGTAAAGTTATATTATTTATTATTTGTGGTTAACAACTGACTACATGTAACGCCACTTAAACTGCATCACAGTAAAATAAAAAAGCATGACAGCTAACATAATGACAAGGAAACTGTTTAATTTCTTGGGAGATCAGTGGCACAAATAGTTATGTGGGAACAAGTAACACCATATTGAGGCAAAACCCCCTTTATGAGACTTTGAAAATTACGTTTACAAATGGATCAGCCACAACGTTAATACTGCTCCATGGTTGTAAAATAAATTTTTTTAATGAAAAAAAAAGTATGAATAAATGTTGATATATCGTTGTACACCTGTCAGCACATAAATTGTTTAGTCACCTTAAACCCCCCTTTTTAATTAATTACTGTACATGTTTTATCATAATTACCATAAACAGTATTGTTTCCAATACAATGTTTTCTCAGTTGAGTATTTTTGAAATTTTGTACTTAAAGTTCTTATGACTTTTGCATGAAAAAGATCACTTAGTGGAATCACTTAGGCCAATTCCTGCACTTCTAACATCTCTGCACACACTGTATCACACGTTGCTGTGTATGGGGTTGTGTAGCTGAGACTGCTCAGAAAGGCCATTCTGACCCTTGTCCTTAATGACATTGTTGAGACCAAAATAATGACTTTAACCAAGTCATTTGTTGTCACAAGACAAGGAGCTGGAAAAAAATAGATACTCAGTATACCAATTCATAACTCGTGCAGATGCTGTGCACTAAACTTAGAGATTACTATTAATCAAAAAATAATTTTAGCCAGTAGAAAAAACAAATGATCATCCATATAGATTTTAATTAATGTTTTGGCTTTCTTATTTTTTCTTTTGACAAACTTGTTAAAATTTCTTCTAATACAGATGTGGAAAAACTTTGTAAGACACCCACACAAAAAGAAACTCCAAGTGCCTCTAAAATATCTTGAAACCAACAAAAGTTATAAGAAAAAAGTTAAAGAAATTAAAATTCGATTTTGGTTTAGATTTTTTTTTTTCATTCTACAGAATATTTTAAGTATTCTGTAGTAGTAAGTAAGTAGTAAGGAAAATGGATGTATTAATATCAGAGCTAGAAACATTAATTTTTCATCATGATTTTTTTTTTTGCCTTTGCTACACAGTAACTCACATGATCAATTTCAGCCTTAATTCCTATTAAAAGGCATGATGTAACAGTACTAGCATAATAATTTTCAGTAGCTTTCAGTTGCAGATTGTACAGTTCTGAGTAATGATAAATCAAAAGAGGACAGTGGGGTTGATTTAGTCTATATGGCCAACATTTGGACTTAAAACAAGCCACAAAACAAATGAGAAATTGGTGTGGAAAACATTATCTTTATTAGATAATATTAGAATATTTTAAGTATGAACTGAAAAACTACGAGGGCATAAGGGTGTCAAGGGACAGAAGTTTCCAGAGAAGGCCTCAGGAGCTGCTCATTTTTAGTGAAGTACAACACAAGGCACAGTTGATTTAACTGAACATAATGTGTTAGGAGAATTACCACATTAAGGTGCAATTCGTGGTGTTTGTCAGAACTGTTTCACAACTGTTTGGCAGTGACAGTGGAGATGGTTCTTAACATGCGTGAAGTTCATGTTAAGAACAAAGTCCAGGTTTAAAGAAATGCCAGTGAGGAGTGGGATGAAACATCTCAGTAAACAGGTCGGTGACGCAGGTTTTCCACAACAGCATGCACAAAGTCGCCAGTGGTAGAATAACCGCCAAGGTCTCGTGTCCGTACCTGGGACACGTGCACGCACACGCACACACACAGAGGATAATGGGGTACAAGGAATAGTGGGATTTGAAGGAGAGGGAAGAGGGAGAGGAAGGGCATTTCAGCCAACTTGCAGGTTCAACATCTGCTTAAACATTTACATTGTGTCAATTTACAAAATTGCAAGACAACAGAACTCCATCTGAACAAACAACTTTTGCCACTTCTTTAAAAGGCTGTTGAGGGAACAAAAAAACCCAAAGACAATGAAAAAAGTAGTCAGCGAATTGACCATGCAGTGATACACCAGTATGACGGGTAAAGGTTTAATCACTTCATGACTGAAGAGTTTGTGTCAGTATCAGGGTACAAGAGTGGAAGTTATTTTCGGTATTCTCATTATGAACAATGAGCCGATTCAATATCTGCTCAAAGAATCGTAACATTCGTTTGATCGCAACATTGTTATAGTTCATGCAACACATCTTCACATGCACAAGCTTAATTTAACAGCGTTCATTAGTCAAACATGGGAAACAAATTCACACACACTCACCTTGCCCTGTTTGATGACCCTCTTGACAGCATCGGACACCATTTGAGAGTGGTATTCTAGGCTGCAACACAATATGGTGACAATTAAGATCTGACCAGGACTGTTTCTCTTATGTTATGTATGTATGAATTATATTTCTCCATTGACACACATAAGTGTTGACGCGGACCTATGCAGAGAAGGAAATTATGTGTAACCGTAGCCTGCAGAAGCCCCGATGTGGACACCTTCCATACCTCAATGCATTGTTTGTAGATGTGGGTTGAACAAGCTGATTGGATGATGTTGGGAGTTGGGGTTGAGTGCTTGAGTGTCCCACTTGAGTGTTTTGAGATGTGTATTTCAACTTATGAATTTTTGTTTAAAAAAAATAAAAAGGAGAGACTGGGTTTGACAGCATACTATACTTTACATGGCACACGAAGTATTTGATAAATGAAAAGTGACTCCTGTTATCTCAAAATATTCATAGGTTTATTTAATAACTACAAAGGACGGGGCATTGTAGTTCTCTAGGTCTATCAAATGCATCACATCTTCATATGAGCAATGAAAAGCCTCAGTTACTTCATTGAAAATTTGTGCTCTCTACTTCTCTGAAAGTTTAATAGACCACACCTCAGCAGATCATCCTGCCAAAGAACCATTCCTGCAGGGGCCTGGAAAAAGTTAACCAAGTCCTATTTATTTTATCTGTGAAATTCATGTTTATCTTTGCAGAGGTGGAGTTTTGTGAGTTGCTTTACATTTAATTTCCATTTCTGCATTGTTTTCTTCATTTGAAGCAAATGGAAGTTTTGTTGAATGAATTCTGGACACCTACATCTACTTTGCAAGTATAAAGAAACGGGTGCAAACGCAGAAGTATAATTCTACACACACACACACTGTGATAAAACAAATGTCCGAGTGAGACAGAGCCTTTAGTCAAAGATCAACAGCTTTCGGCTTGTCCCTTCATGGTTGCCACAACAGAACATGTTCCACATGTTGATTTGGAATGTGTTTTTACACCGGATCCAAGGTTGCTCTTGCTGGCTGGGTGGGGCAACACCTGGTGGGCAGGGATTCGAACCTGCTGCCTTCTGCATCCCAACCTAATTATCTACCACTGAGACACCAGGCCCCTTTCTGTAAGCCCTCTAGTACTGAGTCTGTATTACGCATCTGAGACTATGCGTGCAGCATGTTGCTCTGTCCCAGACGGATTTAAAGCAACCAAATGGGAACGTTAATGACGCTTATTAAATGTTTGTTTTTGTTTTTTTAAATGCACGGCTCCAATGTGCTGTAAACAAAACACTTATTCCCACAATTTTCTTATCATACCACACATATCATGTTGTGCTTCCTGTGTGCGCTGACCCCACATTGAAACCAAGTGGAGTTTCTCTCACTTCTGACTCCCGTTATGTCTTATATGTATTAAATGTAACCCCAGACAATGTCTGGGACTGATTTCTCCAGACATTGTCCGGAGTTCAATTGTGAAACAGGCAGAACGATTTCTGATTTCTAAAACTAAAGGTGTGGTAGACCAGGACAGAGGGTACAGGGGGATGGGGTAAAATATGGCTAACTTGTTATTACAAGAACCTGACTCACTTGAGGTGCCTGAGCATGTTAGCAGCACTAAGCAGCATGGCTGTGGGGTTGGCAATGTTCCTTCCTACAGCTTGTGCAAAGGGGTGGCGTGCCCCCTACAAGAGAAAAAGTAGAGGGTGTGAACAATGATATGAGAATTGCAGTACCAGAAACAGTGTGCAAAGAACACCATAATGCTACATCATGTATAATTTATTCAGTGGTGCTGTCTCTTATCTATTCATTATGAAGCATAGATAACAACAGACTGATCGGATAACAAAACTCTGAAAACCATTTAATGCATTTACAAAACAATAAAACTTCATTGGAAACTTACTGTCTCAAACACAGCATACTCTGCACTGTAGCTCTCCCCAGGAACAACTCCTGCTCCACCAACCAGCCCTGCTGCCAGGTTATCAATAATGTTACCATACAGGTTTGGCATCACCAGCACATCAAACTGGTATGGGTTCTGGACCAGCTGTAGCAGAGTAACACAGATAATGAGAAGTTCAAATATGAAATGTACAATACAATTAAAATGTAGTGCTTCATACAATACATAAATGAGCATCAAAATTCTATATGATTATTACTGTGAAACTGTAATGATGTACCTGCATGCAACAGTTATCAATAATTATGTTCTCATATTTGATTTTGGGGTAGAGTTGTGCCACCTCCGCACAGCTCTGCAAAAACAGGCCATCACCTAATTTCCTGTAGTAAGAAGAGAGGAATAGACAAGTATTGCTACAGCTGCAATGCAAATGATGAGCCAAATATACATATTTTTTTAAATTTTAAAGTGATTTCGAAATATTTTTAAGAAAAAAAAAAGTCCCTTTATTTTCTTTGCCCTTTTCCTTACATGATGTTGGCTTTGTGAACAGCAGTAACTTTGCTTCGGCCCTTCTTGGTGGCATAATCAAAGGCGAACTTGGCGATGCGCCGTGACTTTACTCTTGTGATGATCTTCAAACATTCAATTACACCTGACACGCTCTAAGAAACAAAAAAACAACACATACATTTTAATATGGCCACTTTTACAGGAGACCTGATTAATCCAGACCCCAATAATACAACTTATTATACCCTCCTCTATAGCACATGTCCAACTCATGTCTGTCGCTTTAATGTTTTAATGGATGAAATTGTACACTTAGCCTACAGACACACCTTTAAAGTGTGTCTGTAGATTTGAACTCCATTAGGGGGCCAGTAAAAACCAGTGACCAGGTGTTAATGGAGGCAGTTCCAACAATAATTTATAAAAATCTGAAACCTAGTAGAGAAGAGAAAAGAGGAGAATAAGTTTTGTTTACCTCGTGCTCCAGGGAGCTGTACTCGCCCTCCGTCTGTTCTCGGATAATGACCAGGTCCAGGTTGTTGTGGCGTGTGCTGTAGCCTGGCAGGCTGTTCACATGAACCACATTAGCAAACAGGTCCAGTTTACGCCTAGAAAATAGGCAAGGAAAGGTTAGATATAAAATCAAAATACACGCATGCAAACACACAACTGATGGTCTTGTTTTACCTCAGTCTCATCTCATATGAAGCCAGTTCCCCTTTGAACTCCATGGGTGTGTGAATCTTTCCTGGATAACAAAACATACCACGAATATCCAGTACACGTTAGATTCAAGTCACACTGTACTTTCAGCCAAGGTACTTTACTGCAGCCTTTAAAATAACTCAGATCACATTTGTATTACACATCTACCTTTAATAGCCACTTTGTTGTTCTTCATAGACATCAAGACTTGCTCCAGTTTCTCCTCACTGGCTGTGTTTTGAACCTCACTCAGGTGGAACTCCTCAAATTCTACTGGGACATCTCCTGCCTGGAGATGAAGAAGTAGTCCAGATCAGCAAAGAACCCACAAAAAAAGTCCAAATCAGATATAAATGTATGTAAATTTAAATAAATGTAAAATGTATATGTCTTGCTCACATGCTACATTTTACTTTCAGAATATTTTAAAGCTTTTACTTAGGTTAGAATATTGCTGCTGTAGAGGCTCACTGAATAGCAAACAAATTACATTTACTAGAGACAGCTATCTGCTTTAACATATTTTTACCTTTAAGGTGATTATGCCTGTGCTGTCAATTCAAAATATACCTTAAACACTTCCTTGACGGCAGTCATCAGTTCTGGCCCGACTCCATCACCCGGCAGCATGGTGACCTTAAAGTTAGAATCTGCACGTGTTGGCGAGGCTTCTGGGCCACAGAGGCCAGTGGATAAACTCAGTGGTCGAAATGCCAGCTGCTGCCACCGGGGGCTGCTCAAGCCCTGAGGTTGAAACAAAAGACACAGACACAACTGTGGTAGAGCTGGCAAACCAGGATTAATGTGTGTACCATCTGAGCGTTTGCCATAACATAGTACTCAGTGGCCTGGTAGCTTAGTGCGTGAAGGATTGGACTGAGTTTGGAAGTTTCCAAAAACACGTCTCCACATCACAGCTCCAGGTGTGTCCTTAAGCAAGAAACTCAGGGATAGCTTCCAAGACACCCCCTGTGGTTGCTCCCTGCTCTCCCCTAGGTTCATTTTATTGTAGAAAGTGCTTAATGGTGACAATAAAATAAAATAAAATCTTATTCTGTTCTATCCCATCCTACTCCTCTTTCAGCAGTTTAGCTTGGGACCACTTAAAACAAAAACTTGCTTAATTGTGACCCCATCTCACAGTACAATTTATATAAACAATGCCTTTGAGACGTGAGCAATTTCGTGAGCATTTCTTCCTACATGTATTGTAATTTAGAGGCCTGAAAAACTAAATCCATTTAGCGTTTCACAAGAACTAGATAAAACAGACATGAAGGTAATTCCAAGCAGAGCTGAACCGATTCGATAATTAAATAAGTGGAAAATTAAGCCGCTATTTTAGTTATCACTTGCTGCTTTAGTCCTTTCTCAAAATAGCTAACATTTAATATTTACTTGTACCAACATCTCCAGGAAAAGGATTTTCGGATTTCCTCAGTCTAATGGGATAGTAAATTACTTTAAGTCAGACAAAGTAAGACAATGCAGGAGATTACATTTAAAACATTGCAGAGAACATTTATAGCAGTTTTATAATAGTAAGGGATATTTTTAAGATTTATTAGTAAGGAGGTCAACTACATTACCGAGACAGAAACATAATACTGTTCTTTTTTTACCTGAACTGACTAAGCTTTACAAGACAGCTGGATAGGACTGATAAGATTTGTGCCGTTGTTCTAGGGAGAGGGAGGCTAATTGTAGTTGTCGGAGTTACCAGGTTGAACCTAGCTACTTTAGCAACCATAAAAATAAAAATGTTTGCCCATGAGGTTCACTTGTTTGACGAGTAAGGTCATCTCCTTACAACCAGAATTTAGCCGAGATTTGATTTCTCGCAGATAAGCTAATAAAAGCGAACTTTCGTTGCTTATTTTATACGCATAAATTAGATATTATCGTTTGCTAGCAATGTGACATAGATGACACTAGAATGGTCTTTGAGTCTGTAAACTGCTAGAATAACTAAACAAATTTACAGCTAGCGCTGTTTCCTTCCTAGCAGCGTATTAGCAAAATTCGCTGCCCAAAATCCTCTGCATTCTCACCTTGACCATAGTTGCCAAGCTTCCTCTCAAGGAGGCCGCCATCATCACAGGCACGCTACAACTGGACTGTTTCTTCTTCTGTGGTGCAGCAGCTGTATAGCTACACAGCTACAGTGCCTTGCTAGTTCTTCTATTTCTTCTTCTCCTGACTTGGTTTTCTTTGTTTGTTTGTTTGTTTGCAGTTGGCGTTGCTACCACCATTTTTTACTCCGTATCTTGTTCTAACGTGAAAATTTTCTCGTTTGACGAGAAATAATCCTAGCAAAAATTTAAATTTAAACTAGAAGCAAAAGTGTAAATGGGGATCTTTCTCAAGATGATGTTTAAGCAAAAAAATAATAAACATGCTTCCTTCCACTCATCCCATTACTAGGACAGTAAATGGTTTGTACTTATATGGCGTTTTTCTACTTTATTGGTACTCAACGCGCTTTGCACTGCCTCTCATACACCCATTCACACTCACAATCACGCACCAACATGTTGTACACTAAAAGTTTGCAACTTATGATATTATACTATATTTAGAATTATGTGCAACATTATATTCTCTTTTGTAGTGTTCCGCCCTGTGACATGGGTTCATCCTAAATAGACCAGGGGGGATTCCCAAGTCTATTCCAGGCAAGTGATGATATCTACTGGTGCACAATCTGAACTCAGAGTTTAAAATCCAAAGTCATCTTTGTTAAATTGTCCTTCTTTACCTAGTTGGGCATTTATTTAGGCCAATGATGACACCATAATTTTCTCTGTGGCCAAAGCGAAGCTGCTAATTATTATGTAAACTTTGCCACTTGTAAGGTCTCTCAGGCAGTCCTTCTCTGTCCACAAATCCCTCTTCCTTAGTTTGTTTCTCTCATTTGATATAATTACACTTAGGCTACAGAACTAATAATGTGGTTCTGATATGTATACAGATCCGTCCGTCTCTCAGCTTTCAAAACTGATCCCATATCACAACCAGGAAAAAAATCTTGACGCAGTGTCAGCTTACAGTCGATTACAAAAAACACAGTTTGAGTGTCTAAAATATGGGCTACCACTGTTTAATGCAGTTCACAGATTGATAAATAATGCATAGACCAATGTGGAACATGTAGTAAACGCCCCCCGCCCCCCTTACTTAAATTTGTAGGTTGTTTTTTGTTTCACAAACTTTACCTGGCTTCCATGTTGCATCCCTATTTGCTTAGATATTAAAATAAAGATTTTTTTTTATGATAAAATATCTCTATGGTCAACTTGTGAACAGAAATGAAATCTATAAAGTGGCAGTTAGCCTTTGTGTATTATTTTTTACTTTTTGTATTGTTACCTGGATTGTAAATATGGGAAATAGAGCAAAGAGATATCTTGTATTTAGGAGCATTGTTAGGGCTAAAGATAAAGATTTACTGTTTATTATACTGGTAATTTTTAGTTGAGTCATCAAATGAAATGTGATTTAAACATCAATTGGCACAGATAAATCTTAAACAGCCAGATATATTTTTTAGGGAACTTAAAATGAAATAAAATGAATGAGTTAATTAACTTAAAATTAATCTATAAAACATATTAGCTCTTTGACATGAATGTCCTTAAAGCAGCTTAAGATATTTTTTTCAATTTTATATGTGGAAGCGTGTGGAAGCCTTGAAGACAGTGGTCAGGGGATAAATAATTTCAAATTCAGCAGTGCATGGCTAGTGGCTGACAGCAGCAGCGTAGTAGCTGAGTTTACCATATATGGGCAAAGCCAAGCTGAGCGAGAGCTGCACCCGCTTCCGTGTTTGTGTGATCGGGGAGTGCATAGCAGGGGGAGCTTCACTGTCTCCACTGTTTCATTCATTTGGAACTGTAGCGTTGAGCAAGAGACCAGCAGAGATCATGTCGTATGAACTGAGTAAGTCTATATTTATAATGGCAACAACACGGCTGAAAATGCAGCAGAATTCATTTTTGGGTGACGTTATTCCGTAGCTCGAGCTAGAGCCAAGCAGCCTGCAGCTAGCTAGCCTCGCCCATCAGCAGATTTTGACATCTCATTTCGAACATGGAAGACAATCCCGATGTGTGTAATGATTCAGGAAGATTTCGCACGAATTTCTGTCCGATAAATGCAGTTTGTTGTACATGTGCTCTTGCCTAAGATTGAGCCCGTCAAAGGCTGTTTATGAGCATTAGCGTTAGCCAGTTGAGCTACAGTCAGTCAGGAAATAGTTGTGCTCACATCGCTTTGTTATGACATGTCCAGATAGTGGCTGGCTGACAGTTTGAAACCACTGCTGGGGAAGTAGCTCACGGAAACCCAGTCTAAGGCTGCTAATCGAGCGCAAAATAAAGAGGAATTGACTGTAATTTTAATTTTGAGCTGATGGAGACACAAAATAAAACTGTATTTAAAAAAAACAAAAACATTTTTTATTGATTTTAGTGTCAGTGCAGAATCCTATTTACCCCATCAGCATCACCACTGTAGCTTGTACAAGTTTGTAAAAAAATAGAAATGTGTGGGTAAATTAACATTTATTTAAATATAAGATTCAATAATTGCAACATTTGTGCCCATTTTACATTTTTCTGTAATATCACAATAAAAAAAGTAATTAAATTACTTAAGTATCTATAAATGGTGACACCATTACTCATCATTTATGAGCACCTTTTATAAAAAGTGCAGAGCAAAAATAACGGCATATTTATAGCCTTCTGTTTGCACTTGTTTACTGTATAAAAGCAGTGTATATGCTTAAAGGGGCGACTGTAGCACAGGAAGGTAGAGCGGTTGTCCACCAATTTCACAGTTGTTGGTTCAATCCCCGGCCCCTCTGGTCACATGTCGAAGTGTCCTTGAGCAAGACACTGAACCCCAACTTAGTTGCTCCCGGTGAGTGTTGGCCAGCTCCCCCATCGGTTTATAATTGTGTGTGTGATTGTGAGGACGAATGGGGGAATGAGAAGCAGTGTAAAGCGCTTTGAGTGCTAATAGGTATAAAAGCGCTATATAAGTGCAGAACATTTACCATTTTAAAGTTCATTTCAAATAACGATAATATTCAGTTGCTCGAGATTCAATGGGCAGAACCTCTGTCTGCGCTATTACGTTAGGAGAAAAATTAAAAGTCTTGTAGGTGATGTTATGACAGCTTTGTCTGAACACTATTTAGACTAATATGGACGGACTGGGATTGTGTCTAAATGTCTGAAATGGTCAGCAGTGTACCATAAACTGCGTTAAGGGACTAATAAAGTACTAAGTGATGCTGAGTAACTCTTCATACTGTTTAATTGCTTCTGAAACTGCTGGAACCTATGGAATAGTTCAGTTAAGTAGTTTAACATTTCTTAAATTTAATGCCTTATGTTATCTCTCTGTCATGTTTTTGTCATATCTTCTTTTTCAGAACAAGTATTTGCAAGTCTCCCACAGATGGAGAGAGGAGTTGCAAAAGTGATTGGTGGTGATCCTAAAGGCAACAACTTCCTCTATACCAATGGGAAATGTGTCGTCATCAGAAACATTGAAGTAATTATACATTTTTACCAAACCTTATTAACGAGTACTAAGTAGGTTATTTTTATTCAACATTCTTGTTAGTTCAAGTAATACAACTTTTAAATTGAGAGTACTGTGTGCGTTCCAAATTCCGAGTGGCATTGTGCTAATTTTGTAGTGTAGTGTAGATTTGATATCAGCAGACGTGTTAGACTAATCTAAACAGATGCCATGTGTGACAATTGAACATAATAATGTGTGAAACAACAGCATTTTCACTACCGGACGCTAGCTAATTTTAAGCTGGCAGGGTATTGCAAAATGGAACCCAGCTTCTTTTGCTCTTCTAACCACACCTAAAAGGGTGAGGTCAGATTGTATTGAACAATCTGTTAAAAAAATAAATAAAATAAAGAAATTTCAGCTGGCATTACTTCAAGTTAGTTTTTAAATGCACTTGATGTTTTCAGTGTACATTTTGAGGAAGTCTTAACATTAATATTATTTTATTACTGTCAAATCAGTGGTTTAGAAATGTGTTAAAATGGCCAGTTGGTAAATGATTACCTTTTTCTCCAAGGGTGCCTCTTTGCAGTGATTTAAAATGGTATCAAGTTGTGTAAATTTACATCAATATAGAAAGAACTGTGTGGAAGATAAACACATAAATGCACATTTATATCACATAGTTTTCAATTAAAATTGTTTTTTATTTTTATTTTTTGACTTTTTAACTTTTTAACTGGCACAAGCAATAGAATAAATGCAGTGGTATACAGGAGCTGTTTGGTCTCAAGCCAAACAAGCTATGTTCAACTTACTGAAGACCAGACTAAAGGCAGACAGACCTCAAAACAAGGAAGAGCTAGGGAAGCATTAAAAGGGAAGATGGAAAGAGTCTATTGGTTTGAGACTTCAGGCAGTCAATGACTCTAAAAGATTCGCTCAAATCCTTGACTTCATGTGTATTTGTCTTATCTTTGAGCCCCTAAACTTTTGGCATTGTCTCCCACACAGTTCCTCTATACTGATGTTAAAGTACTCAAAGCTGAGACCTTGTAGTTTATTGTAGCATCCATTATTTAATTGTACACCGACTATGCTCAAGCACAAAGCCTGAAGATATAAAATATGTGTAACTGTTCAATAACTAACTCAAACTGTCCAAAAACTAACACTTTGCACTCTGAATGCCTTTTCAGACACAGACTTGCTGAGGTCTTATATTTCCTATGCTTTTCAGAACCCAGCTATAGCAGACATTTACACTGAACATGCCCATCCAGTCACTGTTGCTAAGTATGCCCCCAGTGGATTCTACATCGCATCTGGAGGTAAATAATACACATATGATCACGTTTAAAACTGTGCATTTACTTTCCACATTAATGTTAATATCACAATTGAAAAATTGTATTTGAAACATTTAGATGCATCAGGAAAGATCCGTATCTGGGACACCACCCAGAAGGAGCATCTGCTCAAATACGAGTACACCCCTATTTCAGGGAAGGTCAAGGACATTGCTTGGACAGAGGACAGTAAGAGGATTGCTGTCGTTGGGGATGGACGTGAAAAGTAGGCATCAGCGTTATCTATATATCTATCTATGAATGACCTATTTATATATGTCTCTATCGATCGATCAAACTATCTAAAAAAAATAGTGGAAGACTCACACACATTGTATAAATAAATATTTTTGTGCTACGTATGAAGAAATATTGTTCTTAAACTATGTTTTCTATTCGAGCTTGGGAGACTTGTATTCCTTTTTCAAACCTTAAGACAAAACTGAACAAACTGTTGTTCTCTTCCTCTAGGTTTGGGGCAGTGTTCCTGTGGGATTCTGGCTCCTCTGTGGGAGAACTTTCCGGTCACTCTAAATTAATCAACAGTGTGGACATTAGACAGAAACGCCCTTACCGTATGGCAACTGCCAGTGATGACACCTGTGGTTCCTTCTTCGAGGGCCCTCCCTTCAAGTTCAAGTTTACATTACGCGTGAGTTCTTTTATTTACATTTGCTTTGCTTAGTGTTTTTTTTTTTTTTTTTTTTTTTTTTTTTTTTTTTTTACCAGCTTTTTGAAAATGGGTATTTGTGTTTAAGCAAAATAGTTAGAGCCAAGTTGATTTTGCCGGACCTGTTTTGGAAAAAGAAGTTGCAAGGTCTGCTGTGAAGTGCAGGAGTAAAACTTGACAATTAACCTTTTGTGTTCTCTGTTATCTCAGCTTGCAATCTTATTATTTTAAAAATTGCCTACAGCAAAGGCAGACGTTGAAGTATATTAAGGATTTTTTCTGTCACTTTGAATTGACTATTTATAATTATCTAGAGTCTGTCACACGTAGTTGGTTGTTGACAGTGTAGCTTTGTTAGCCTGTCCCCATATTGCATAACTCACTTCCCCCAGAAATTCTTGGAGAATGTGTGAGAACCATTTCTACAGTACGTCTTCTGGCTAGAAACACAAAGTTTCATACGTAAAGTTTGTCACCATTTATAAAGATACTTGTTTTTAAGAATTCAGTCTGCTGCTGTTCAAATCTAATTTCCCTGCTGTGTTGGGACTGCAGCAGTGTTCTTAATAGGTAGTGTAAGCGTTGGCTATGGCAGATCCTGATTGGTCCAGTGTTCTTATTTAGGTTTTTGTGTAATTTGACCCATCAGCTATCATGATCTAAAATTATACGGAACAGTAAATTCCTGCTTGTCATGAGAATGACAGAAAATGATAAATGCATTTGTTTTTTATCTTCTCTTGCGAGTTTGTCTTATGTCTTATTGAAAACTATGTTAAAAAGATGAAAGGTTAAGGTAGTCTGACAGATACAATACTAAAGTGAACTATATAATACTATGGACAAATATTATTATTATTATTATTATTATTATTATTATTAATACTACTATTGTTCTTCCTCTTTGTGTCCAATGTGATTGGTAAAGGACCACAGCCAGTTTGTCAACTGTGTCCGTTTCTCTCCAGATGGAAGTAGGTTTGCCACAGCTGGTGCTGATGGTCAGGTGAGTATTAGATTACTAGATGTGGCAGTTTGATCATATGCAAATATGAAGGTAAAGCTAAAAAAATTTCTTAATTTCTGTAACATGTAATATAATAATACAAATATAATCTTATGGAAGTTTATATTGAAAACTGTTTCACCAACTGTGTGTTTGCAAAAAGTTTCTTCTTCATGAGTATACTTTTCACAGATTTTCATTTATGATGGAACAAATGGTGAGAGTGTTTGCTCGCTGGGTGGAGAGAAAGCCCACAAAGGAGGAATCTATGCTGTAAGTTTTATTCTTTAATTACTGATTACAGTGTTTAACCTATTTGTTTTTCTTTTGTTCAGTAACGAGGTTCATTGTCTGGGTTTTGCTTTTTAGGAGAGCTAGATTTATTTAGAGTTGGCATGCAGAGTGTGTGGGCACAGCTTCTTTCTATATTCAAATTAAGATTGATGTTCTCCTAAACTGGCCTGTCTGTCTTCGAATTACTGTTTTCCACATAACCGTGATGCCTTTGTTGTTTAGTGAACATATATTAGACACTTTATTGGCATCCACACACACAGTTGACATTACACAGTGTTACATTTTACAAATCATATGCTTCCAATTCTCCAGGTCAGTTGGAGCCCTGACAGCTCCAAACTAATCTCTGCTTCAGGAGACAAGACCGTGAAGCTCTGGGATGTTGGTGCAGGTACAGCTGTCACCACTTTCAACTTGGGCACTGAAGTGACAGACCAGCAGCTGGGCTGCCTGTGGCAAAAAGACCACCTCCTCAGCATCTCATTGTCCGGTTACATCAACTACCTGGACAAGAACAACCCTGACCGCCCAATACGCACAATCAAGGTCAGATTCTCAAATTTGATCAGGATGCTGGTTGTTTTAATTGTATCTGCATCTATGAAATTTAAATCTACATCTACAGATTCAGACAGGGGCTTGTAAGTTCCCCGGTTCGAATCTCCAGCCAACTTCAGCCTTTCTTTGTTGAGTTTGCATGTTTTCCTCTTGTTAGCGTGTGTTTCCTCACATGGTCCAAAGACATGGGCGACTGTGGCACAGGAAGGTAGAGCGGTTGTCCACCAATCTCACAGTTGTTGGTTCAATCCCTGGCTCCTCCGGTCACATGTCGAAGTGTCCTTGAGCAAGACACTGAACCCCAACTTAGTTGCTCCCGGTGAGTGTTGGCCAGCTGCATAGCAGCTCCCCCATCGGTGTATGAGTGAGTGTGATTGTGAGTGTGAATGGGTGAATAAGAAGCAGTGTAAAGCGCTTTGAGTGCCAATAGGTAGAAAAGCGCTATATAAGTGCAGACCATTTACATGCATACTAAGCTAAATGGACTCAAAATTGTTTGTGTGAATGTGACTGGTTGTCTGTGTATGTTTCTCTGTGTTGTCCCTGAGATAGACTGGTGACCTGTCCGGGGTGTACCCCACCTGTTGTCATAGGTTAGGATAGCTCGGATATGCTCAAGACTCCCTATGAAACTGAACAGGATAACCAGTTAAAGCAAAGGATGGATGGATTAAATACTTACTAGCTTTAAATAGTAATAGCCAGTTTACAATGAAGCTGAAATGTTATGGAGTGCTACTTAGCATATGCTTGGAAAGCAGTAACACAGGACTGAACATTATGTGCTGTCAAATTTCACAAGTGAAATGTTCATCTTACAGGGTCACAGCAAATCCATTCAGTGTCTGACGGTTCACAAAAGTGATGGGCGGCCATATATCTACTCGGGGAGTCATGATGGACATATCAATATCCTTTTTCTCCCAATAATGGTGTAAATGCCACTTGCTTGCCAGTAAGTAAAATATCTGATGTATGCATTCCTATAGGATTGCAATCCTATAGGAATTACTGATTAAACCAAAATGGAGTGGTTAGCAGGAGTGAAGGCAGAATGAAAGTGCTCACAGAGCTGGGTTGCCTTATCATTGGTAGCTAAACACAAGTAACATTACTTTTTTATTGTTTTATTCAAATTGTCCTAGCAATCTCATTCTAATTTGAGCAAGCTTCTTCTTTGCAGGGGTTTTGTAAACATGACTAATTTAACAGTATTGGGCAACTCTTAAAGCTGTAGAATGATTAAATCAAGATTAAAAAAAGGTTACTTTTACTCACTGTTAGTGATCTGAGAATTTAACACTAAGTTTCTATCTCTATAATCAATTTTGCCCTTGACATTTGCTTCACATTACTGGGATGCAAAAACTGGGGAGAATGACTGCTTCTCAGGAAAAGGCCACACCAACCAGGTGAGCAAAATGCAGATTTGTGAGGCCGACGAACTGGTCACATGCAGCATGGATGATACGCTGCGTTACACAAACATCAGCAAGAAGCAGTACAGGTGGGTGATTACATGTGACTAAACTAAATAATTGTCTTTCACAATTTCCACTTCTAAACGTTGCCAAATACTGAATTACCATAAATAATGCAATTTACTTGTTTTCAGTGCCTCTGATGTGGTGAAGATGGACTTCCAGCCTAAAAGTGTGTCAGTAGCAACAGGAGGCCTGACACTGGCTGTGTGCATTGGGCAGGTGTGTGTGTGTGTGTTTAGTTTTCACAAAGACATTTACTATTAAACATTTTAATTGGGTAGATGATGTAAAGTTAACATTTCTGACTTGTTTTTTCTGGATTATGTTCCTCCTCTCTTGCTTTCTTAGATTGTTTTGCTAAAAGATAAGAAAAAAGTCTTCACATTGGACAACCTTGCCTATGAAGCAGAGGTTGGAGTTCTCCACCCCAGTGGCACCACTGCTGCAGTAGGAGGAGCAGTAAGTATCTTGATGTGTATTGATCCAACACAGCTCACTGTTTACTATGCTCTGGTGGAATTACAGTTGAGTTTTGTGTCTTTTTTTTTTTTTTCCTCCTCAGGATGGGAAAATCTATCTGTACTCCATTCAGAGCAACACTCTGAAGGCTGCGGGTCAAATACTTGAGGCCAAAGGGTCTATCACAGACATGGCCTACTCTAATGATGGAGCCTATCTGGCTGTCATTGATGACAAGAAAGTTGCCACAGTGTATTCTGTGGCAGACGGCTACTTGGTAAACATTTGTTTGTCCTGTTCGTTCACTTTTGGAATTATTCACGATTCTGTACCCTGAGGTTTTATGTAAAATGGAGTCACTGTCTCTCATAATTATTTTTTTACTCTTTCCCTTCAAGGTAAAAAATGAGTTTTATGGACACCATGCCAAACCAGTGACTTTGGCCTGGTCCCCTGATAATGAGCACTTTGCAACTGGTGGGATGGACATGATGGTGTATGTGTGGACGGTTAGTGATGCAGACCGGAGGATCAAACTCCCAGGTAGGCCATACAAAGGGCACATGAACATTTAGTCATGCTAGGCTTGCAGTCAAGTAGCCATGGATGTTGTTTGATGTTGCTTTCATAGCTAAGATAGACGAACAACTGATGTGTTAACAGTGCAGTCAAACAAACTCATTGCTTTTATGAGTGTCAGTCAAATAAAAAAAGCACAGCTGTAATCTTTTCTTTAAAAGCTACACACAGCAAACTGTCTTGCACACAACAGCAGATCAAGTAAAGCTGGTTACCTTATTCAGGAGTCGGTGTCTCTTCTTCAAACTGTTCAGTTGCTCGGCTGCTCCTTTGTTCCATTACTATTTACAATATTTAAAGACCCTCCTGTGTGTCAAGGTCATTTAAATTCGGTGTGGATATGGTGCACTTTAAAAAAAAAAAAAAAAAAAAAGCAAAACATGTTAAGTATTACAACTCTGTTAGGACATCTCTGTAAAAGGGTTGTTTCATGCTTTGATTTCTGCAGACGCTCACCGGTTGCACCATGTTAGTGGCCTATCCTGGATAGATGAGCACACCCTTGTTACCACCGCCCATGATGCCAGCATTAAGCAGTGGACTATTAAATACTGAGATGCAAGCGGACAAACACCCACATCTCCAGGGAAAAGGACTACTGTAGAATTAATTTTTCCACTTTTTTTTTTAAAATCTAAATGATGTTCTATGCTCTCTGTAAATGGTTATGGCTGGGGAAAAAGCTCCCATAAAAGTGATTGAATAAAATGTCTCTGATGTGAATAACCTCAACTTACACTGAGACTAAATGTTGAAATATCCAATGTAACAATTAGTGCTTTGACATCTCTTTGAGCGTTATGGACCCAGAAAACTATTTGTAAGCTCAACATTCCATAGGTAATAGCCTTCACCCTGTTTAAACCCCAATCTGTGTCTGTAGTTGTGCTCAATGCACCTTAATGTAACATAAATTAAAAGCAAGGTGTTCTTCTAAATAAGCAAAATTGTGCTGAAAAGAAATGAAACTCTCTTGAAACAAAAAGCAACTCGTTCTAGATTCAGTTGCCTCTCACTCATTTAGGTTTGAAGGGGGTGGGGGTTTTGCTTTTTGCTTTCTTTTACCTTTTGTGATTTTTAACTTTTCCTTTTGGCCTGGGGAGCAATATTGGGAACTGAAAGTTCATATACAATCATGATGCTGTTTGTTCAGTTTAAAGTCCTATGTTATGTTTTTGTTTGGGTCCACTATGCTTGTTGCACTTTTTTCCCATGTCTTTATGCAGCCATTTCCAAAGTGGAAGTGATTCATAAATAATAAACACTTTTTATGCATAAATAATTTTTTTCCTTTTCATGAAGAGTTTTTTTTTTTTTTTTTTTCTGCTTGTTTATCCAGATTGTCTAGTGGGAGTTTTAGTCAGTGTCATGATATTCAGGAACACAGAACTGTGGGTGTTAACAAGTAGGGTTCCCTCTAGTGTAACGACTGTGAAGTGCAAATGAAAAGATCTGATTCAGAGTATTCCTTCCAAGATTTGTGATTAACCAAGTCATTTCAGACTAGGCTTGAGATTTAGTGAGAAACCAATAAGGGGTAACACAAAATTATAGATTTTTTTTGGTGGAGTGGTTTGCACTGCTTCCTCATAGCTAGAAGCTTGAGGTTGGAATCCTTGGCCAACTCTGTGTGGAGTTTGCATGTTCTCCCTGTGCTTGCATGGGGCTTCCTCACACATTCATAAGACTTGCATGTTAGGTGAATTGGTGACTCTAAATTGCCTGTAGATATGATTGTTTTGATGCTGACTTAAACAGGTGACTGTTCAGGCTGTACCCCGCCTGACAGCTGGGATTGTGTGCAGACCCCCTCCCCTGCGACCCTCGACACGTGAGCCTATGTTGCCTTTTAAAAGGACTGAATTGAATAAATGATCAAGCTGATCAAGCTTTTTAAACCTTTGGGCTAAACTCTAAGCACTACTCCTATCAAAGGCATCGCTCAGCAACCAGCTACCTCTCACTTCAGTGACACATGGCTTCATGGGGCGTCTCATCTGCAGGACCCAGGACACTGTTCAGAATTGAGGGAAAAGATGACTTCAGCCAAAAAAAAAAAAAAAAATAAAAGACCTGTTCAAGTACACACCAGAAGCTACTGCACTGTGAAGTTAAACAGATTCATCAGAATTATTTCAGTAAAAATATTTTGCTTTCTCACTACAGTTTAATGAGCAGCTACGTGTCTCTCCCTTTCGTTTGTGAGTACAGTACTTAGCATGTGTGCAGCTGGGCTGGGACTGAGTCCTAACAGTAACTGGATACAAAATCTTGGTTCTTTAAACTGACTTCAGAATCAACCTAGAAGTGCACAAAGGACAAAAGGAGTGAAGTCCAGTGCTTTGCCATTCATACTGCTCCTGGGAAGATGTCAGAGGATCAAATAACTAAAAAAGTAGTTGGAGCGGTTATGTTTCATTTATAATGTTAATGCACAGTTTGCAACTAGAGAGAGTAAAAAATGGATACACGTCAACAGTAATAAAAAGTTAAAGAAATTTGATTTTTTTTAGGGATGAATAAAAGCTTAGAGTTCTCAAAGTGGAGCAGAACATAAATATTCATACAGCTTAATGAGCATATATTTGATGTTAGGTCTGATGTGGCCACATTATTTTTACCATATTGGTAAAAACACATAGATCATTAAAAACTAGAAAATAACAGCCTGTTGTTCGATGTTACACTGATTTGTAATATAACTTTGCATCAAGTAAAGCATCGAAATTCACGTAATATGAAACAAAACTAATTACACAATTTCAAATATCAGTTTAAATAAAGCTTATGTTACTTTACTTCATACAATTGGTAGCAGCACTCTACATTGTGGCTCCAACAACCTTTGGTTTATGTCCAACTTAAATAAATTAAGTTAGGCTGGTAGTTCTCATGTGATAGTATCTGTTTAATTAGGAGCCTGCCGTTGCTTTGGTTGTAGAATCTGCTTGAATCTGAAAATTCTGCTTTTGGATGGTGAGAATCTTGACTTTGTTTGGTAAGTTTTATTTGCCTAATAATCTTTCTTTCTTTCTGGCAGAGTGAAATTTATAAAATGTACCTTCTCCCAAGGACTAAAAGAGTTGCAGCAGTACAGATGTTTCTCTGCGGCAGCTGAAAGTGACACAGTCAATGTTTAACACAGCTGTTGACATCAGTTTGAAGGACCATGGACCACAGCAGCAAAAACATGACCTCGAGATAAAACACTTGGAAATGAGCTAGAACTTTGAAATGTTGGCAGGATCAACATTGGAGCTTCAACCGCGAACTTATTTTTTAGCACAAAAGGCACGTGGCACAAGGTCAGTAATACTTAACGTGCACTGGGCTTAACTGTGTCACATTCATAGGAGGATTGTGAAAACAATTAACCCAGGCTATAATAGACCCAGACCCACGCTTTCAGACTTTTTTGTTTCTATTATTGTTTCTATTGCACCTGTTAGTGGTTCTTTTTATTCTCTTTGTTAATTTTGCGTTTTGCTTGAGTAATTATAGCCACTTTCTATATCTGAAATAGTTAAAATTCTTTACCAATATTGTATTTAACAGTCTGTAGCTGACATTTTGGCAAAATAGGATCTGGATCAGGACTTTTTGTAGTTTTTGTGGAAAGAAATAATGCAAAAGAGTTTGTCAAATTTGGATTGTAAATTCTTTTCCTTCTGAAAGGTCAGACCCTGAGAAACCTGATGCCTGTGTTACCTTGGCTCCAGAGCTGAGGAAAACGTTCTCATAGGGGTGCTCAGCTTGAAAGACTAAGTTTCATTACTTAGCCGTATCTTTTTCCATGGCAGCGCTGCCATGACTCAAATGTTTCTTCTTCACAAAAGCAAACCACATTCCACACAGAGTTGCTCAATCCTCCAACCACTTGCAGTAGATGTTAAACTACTGTATGTAATCTTTTTTACCTCAATCAATGTCTGTTTTTGAAACTGTATTCGCTCATTCATCCAGTTTTTACTGGTTCAGAAATCTGTCTCACATGTTTTTAATATAGCAACAGTAGCTGCCAGGCAGTAGTTTGTACAACTTAGTTAATGAGCAGCCAAGAGAGAATAAAGCTGCTATTGATCAGAGAAAATATCTCTCGAGGACACTGGTTTTGGGGAGGGATTGAGGTCTAGCTTGTGCTGGTTTTATGTAACATGCTGTAGTGTGTCTGCAAGAGCTCCAGCACTAGCGGAAACATTTTCTCCTTTTTGTAGAACGACATTGACACTTCACTTTTCAGGAAATTGACTGACAACATGTTACTGTGGTTCAGCTCGGTCTCCATGTTAACTTCCACAGCTAGTAGAGTAGAGCTCTGGTCTGTGGTTACAGTGAGACCATCTGATGTCTCCTCTGGACTTTGGTCAGCTGCGTTGATGAGGGAGGGATGTTTCTCATGCTTTCACGAAGTTTAAGGAATGTGGCAGCGCAGTGGAGCATGGATAAGCTGGATGGGAATTCCCCATTGTTATCATGGTAGGAAATGTACTATTTCAAACTCCTCAGAAAAAGGATGCATGATGCGGACTTCACTGATTACATGTGGAATATGGTTCAGTTTTATGTTTAAATTTTGTTTTTGGTATTTCTTATCATGCAAGGCGCAAGTAAATGGAAGGGGGTAACCAGATTCATGGTATGACCTTAGAAGCAAATTGATGCTTTGTTGTTTCTATTATTTAAGCGTCTCTATTTGGTTTGTGGCTCTGTTTCAAATTATTTCTGGTTGTTGTATCACTTACATTTACATTTAGTCATTTTGCACACGCTTTTGTCCAAAGTGACTTAAAAGTGAGGTACAGTTACAGTACTTCAGTGTTTATGAGTAACAGTGTTTGTATTTCTAATATGTTTTCAAATTAATTTACCCAAGATATCATGTGAAAGAATTGGAACAAACATCCTCCTCATCCCATCGAGACACATCGTAGGAGAGTAGTGTTTTCAGCTCCCTGCACGTGGGTTAAATCTGGTTTGTGACCCACGTGCAGGACACGGGGTCCATGGTTTCCAAAAAGAATCTTTTGATGATAACATAAACTGTAGATGGTGGGATCTTCCAAGTCTACTCAATTTTATTTTGAGGAAAATCTTTTTGAAATTTTTAGACACAGTTTGTCTTAGATTGGTGGAACTTCTGCCCATTCAAGAGGCTCTGACTCTCTGAAATGCTCCTTTTATACCCAGTCACGTTACTGACCTGTTGCCAATTAAACTAATTAGTTGTCGAATGCTCCTCCATTTGTTTTCCAGCCTTGTGCTGCCCATTTTCAACTTTTTAAAAATGTGTTGCTGCCATCAAATTCCAAATGAGCTAATATATTTTCCATGAAATGGAATATGATATGTTGTTGTTCTATTGTGAATAAAATATGGATTGATGGGATTTGCAATCATTATTGCATTCTGTTTTTATTTATGTTTACACATCTTCCCAACTTTTTTGGAATTAGGATTGTACTTTTGTGCCACTTTTGTATTTTTGTGGAGAAATGAGGACGTGAGTTAGTTTAATAAACTTTATTTGAGTTATTTATTAATTTATTAATAAATAATTCTATAATTAATAATTAATAATTATTTATTATTTATTTGTTATTATTAAACACAATCTATTTAGGGTTCCATGCTTGTATTCATTGCGGGCATGTATTGTGCATTTTACAGTTGGGTGCAAAAGTTTAGAACCCCTTGAATTTAAGTAGCAAAAATAAATAAATAAACAATTCATAAAATAATTGTATCTGTATTATATTTGATCCAGATAAAAGCTATAAAAATGTTCCTTTTCATAAATTAATTAAAGTTTGATTATTGTTTCGCAGGGTTAAGTTTGCATACTCAGAAGTCACAAAAATGGTCAAGGACTGTTTGAAAAAATGTAGTAAAATAAATATGCAACTCCTTTACAAATTACTTAAAAATTTTACTTTAATTTATTTCCAATGAAGGAACATTTGTACAACCTGTACATAATGATAAAAACTCTATGTTTTACGCTTTTTGCCATTTAAAAATAAGGGGATGCAAATGTTTGCACCGAACTATAGCTACTCGGTTGACCCATGCAATATGAGCATGAAGGGTTCATGGATTCTGGATATGAAAAGAGGCAGATTTAAACAAATAACATGGGTTGAAACAACAATGAGCTGATTTTGTGTAGCTGATTTCAACCTACTGTAATGACATAACAAAGAGACACAAGGGAAGGGCTCAAAGTTAATCATTTGTCAGTGTTATTATCCCAGTTATGAATCAGTAGTCATTCTGCAGGCAGTGGATACACAGTCTGCACGTGGGTAAGTACTGTACACCCCCGCAGTGATACTCCTTACTCTGCTGGTGTTGTACCAAACAATGTCCTATCTGTTACGCACAGAATTGTAAGAGTTTAATTTCTGACATCTTTTCTCTTAATGTTGACTTTGATGTTTTTCTTAATGTTTGATGTTATTTTTCTTCACGTTAGATTTTTGTTACACTCTTATCTGTTGTATTGAAAAGGTTTCGCTAGTACCTGTTGCAACCAGTTGAACTAACCAAAGTAACATTAGATAACAGTAAAATGATTGTTATTATAGTAGAAATCCAGCATGTATCGTCGATTGTTAATCTGACCTAAAAGTACTGGTAAATGCATTAATCAAATGTTGTAGTGTTAGTAGGGAATAGCTGTGCTCCAACCTCTTGATCTGTCATGTATGTTTTTAGGAGGTCACTCCCCAGTTGTTAGACACATTTCTATCCTTCACATGCTTTGCACACTCTTACATGTAATTAAGTGTGTGGGAGGAAATGAGCAGAGAGTGACTCTTATCAGTTATGTTATAAATGGATGTCTTCTGTTTGTGTAGGATTCAGTGTCATTCACCTACAGTGTTTGACAAAAAAACACCACCTAAGATACACAAATTGTGAGGCCACCATTTTTCAATACATTTCAGTGTTTCTGAGTATTACTGTTTTAAAACCACAGGGTGGCAGACTGACTCTTTTCATTTGTTGTTTATTGCTCTTGACCACTACTGTGAAGTCCTATACAGCAGTTTATTTCAAATCCAGATCATTTTTTTCAATTTTTCTGTTTCTATGTTGGGTACTTCCTATGGGTAAATTCTTAACTTACCGAGCTCTGATTTATTATCTTGTGTTTTCTGGTACGAGCGCTTGTGTTGCATGTCACCACAAGGAAGAACTGTCAGGACTTCTATTTTTTACACATTTTATGCAGCACCTTTGAGAATACATTCCACTATCCCCTTACATGTTGTGAAATGTGTCTTGCCTTCCTTTGGGTATTCTTTATGTGCTGGATGTCTGATCATATGACCTTCTCATTTAAGGTTGCTGAAACTTTAAGATGGAAAGACAACAAACGGACAGCCCAGCTAGAAAGGTTAGTCTCATTAATTTGCTAAAGTCTTTGTGGTGTAGTGCATTCAGAGTTTACAGCTGCTAAATGATGAGTTCTGCTTATGAGATGGATGAAATTTGACTGGTTTGGCAGATTGACTGCAGGTACTGAATGGACAGGATGTACAGTTTGCATCCTCCTTGGTAAATTTATTAAAAAAACATTTGATTAAGCTTAGATGAAGAATCATGTATTAGTTGAACATTAGTTTAAAAAAAATAGTTTTTGAATTAAAAAATTGAAAAAATAATTGTTTTCCTCTTTTTGCCATTTAAAAAAAGAGGATACATAAAAGTTTGTACCCAACTGTATTGATGATGCATGGCCTCACACAAAACTGTTTTCTGTGATGTTGCTTTGATCTGCTATCAAAACAAGGAGCCTAAACATTGTCGGAAATAGCTATGGAAGTTTAATATCTTAAAAATGTACAGTACAGCCAGATTGACAATCCTGCTGCTACTCTGAACTGTAAATGTAATGAGTATGCTCAGCATACTATAATCACTGTAAAAAAATGAACGTATAACGTATAAATAACGAAACATTTCATAAGATTTATAGTTAATGCCACTTAAGTAACATCATTCCCTCATTGCTATTGGCTATGCAAACATAAGTGTTGGATCCAGAACCAGATTTATTGACAGCCTCCTACACTGAACAATAAACCACTCTTCAATGACAACACACCTGCTGTATGATCTTGAACTTCAATCGCAACTGAGCAAGGTCCCAGTAGAGATAACTATACAACTTCATCAGTTCAGTTAATGTCCCTTTTTAATTGCCTTACAACTGAGCTGACTCAGCAATTTCTAGGTTTTGGGTGTCTGAGATGAGACACAATAATATTATGCATTAATTTAATAAATAATTGGATAAAATGTATTTTCTATTGACATTTACTTTGTGTGAAGGTGTGTGATAAAGAATACATAGCTTCATGAAGTGCTGTTGCGTTGAAAAATTGGTATCTGAGCGGACACATTGCAATGTAAAGTCATAATCATAAATGTGTGAAAATAATTTGTGCATGTCCACAAATGCATTTTCAGTAAACTTCAAAGCTTCCTAAAATAACTTGACACACTATGTTAGCTACACACATGAGCCATCTTACATATGCAACTTTACATTCGGTGATTCTTTTGTTTTGCCACACACACTCGGCTCCAGTGGATTGTTAACTCATAGTTTTGGCAAATTACTTTTAAATTACTGCATTATGAAAATTGTCTTACACAACATTTTCCTTATTCAAAGCCAGGAGAGGGTGTTTCTAAAATCTGAAAAGAAAAGAAAAGAAAGTCTATGTCCCGTGGATTTATGTGGACATTCTCTAGTTATAAAATCAGCAGGAGCACGAGCAAAATTTAGATTTATTAGCAATTAATGGGAGGTAAAGTAAAAGAAAATATAATTATTATAAAAAGCACTGAAATGCTATTTATTTATGTATTATACATGTACCAAAATTGATTTGGAGTATTATCATAAGCCATATGACAGTAGGTGCCCGTTTGGTTACAGTAAGAATTTATTGTGTTTAGGGAACTTTCAGACTGAGCCCGAGAATGTGAATAATTCCATTAGGTGGTATTACTTTGATCAAGAGGAAGAGGAAGAAACAAAATCATGTGGAAACTCTTGCATCAATATTTCTCAAATATGTGCAGGGACTGGTAAACTAAACATGTGCATGACCATGGAATAATAAACAGAAAATAAAATGTTTTTAGCTACAGCCATCTTGTATTAGTGTGCATGTGAATCATTGAGCCAAATGAAATTATGTTAAATAAAATAACAAAAATAAAAAAAGGTTTATTATAGTTTAATAATTCCACCAGTGTTTTCCAGTAAATATGTGGGAACCATTAGTGGCAACACAGTGACACTGAGTATCTGATGGTCATTGTAATATGAGCAGGCTGTACATTTGTTTGCACCCAATCTGCCAACCTGTGTGTACAGTTTAACAATCTGTGCTTACAGATTTGTACATCGTTCACCTTTGACTCTTGGCAATGCACTAACCTCCTGACACATGTGATCATGTCATTTCAAAGTCTGTAAGATCACACTTCAGGCCAACTCTTGGGAACATATCACATTTCATGTGTAATAAAGGAGATACTGTAACTGTAACCTATCAAGGAAAGTCCTTACTGGCACAGAACTCTACTGGGACACATACTGTAACTTTACCACTGTCACGTTATTGTTTAAAATGGGATAGAAATATATACACATTTACTACAAATCACTCTTCATTCTGTATGTTTTATTGCTTCACATTGAGCATTCAGCTCTTTCATGGGGTTCCTTTTATTTTGAATGTTCCTTTTCCATAAAGTAATTTAACCGATCAACTCAGATTTCAGAGTCCAGACATGTGCCTAATTTCGTTCTTTTTCACTAATATCTTATTACCAGTGGCTGGTAGCAGTGTATCTCATCACAATTTTTAATAGGTGGAGAGGGAGATATTTTAAATGAGATATTTTAAATGAACTTTACTTTCTTTACTGTGGTCCATAACAAGCTGTGCCTAATAGTATGAGCTCTGAAGTTCAATGTGCCTTCATCTTCATCCCAACTCACCATCCTTTCTCCCCTACTTCTATTATGAACTCTTCCTTTATCCCTGCTGTGTCTTATCCCCACGTGCAGGATCACATAGCTGCTGCTCCAGGCTTTGTTTAGTGCAGCTATAGGTTTACACTGCGTAGCTTTTCACTTCATTGGTTATTGGTCTTAGACTGTACTGTGCTCTGTTTCAGGAGGGTGATTTATAATGGTCCTACCTAAAACAAACTCATTTTGAAACCAAGTATTTGGAAGGAAAAGTGGACAGTAAATCAATATTTTGATTTTCCTTATTAAGTAAGAAAATCTATAATGTCACAAGCAGTATTTTGAAATGTATTATCCTTTAATATTTTCTTTTAAAAAGAGTATGCAGAGTTATAGGTGTGTTGGTTTGAGCTATGTTGGGACACTACCAAGTTCATAATGACAATGTTAACATGTACATTTTAAATGGCTATAATTTTTGCCGTCTTAGTTTAGTATATTAGCATGCTGCTAACATTATCTGATAATCACAAAACAAAAGTACAGCTAAGAGAAATGAGAGCGACATTTATTTTCGCAGGAATTTTGCCATAAATGAAAGTATTAACTGATAAGATTTTGGCTTGATAATGGTACAATATGAAGTATAGAAAATCACCAAGTTGAATACAGTTGATTCTCTGCCGGATATTCCACACTGAAAGTGTGTTTATCACATCCCTCCATCTAATAGCAAGATACACTATTTACCATATAGAGTCTATTTTCATGTAATATTCATAATTCAACATTTCTAGTCATTATTTTTCCTTATATACATGTACCTTTATTTGTTATATCAGGCAAAATCCTCAGCCTGTGTGTTGAAATAAAGTGAAAATAAATACTACCATGAAAACACATTCACTTAGATAAAGGAACCTGTATGATTTTTTTTTTTTTAACTTTAGCATCTAACATGTCTATGTTTGTATGGTGTGTGTGCTCTCTCACTAGCAACAAGTCACACCCTGTCTGTTGAGTGCGGCCTTCTTCGGTTCCCTGGGATCATCGTTCCTTTATGGGTACAACCTCTCTGTGGTCAATGCTCCTGCTGTGGTGAGTCATCCTGTGGGAATCCACCACTGAAGTGCATCTATTTGTACTTCAAAACTAATTCAAGTCATACTCTGATATTAAAACTTGTGTAGTACAGATAGATAACTGAGCCGAGCTGTTTTGTATTTAACAGGATCATATAGACCCTGTTGCAGAACTAATTTATAGCTTTTGAATTGATGGACACTGTTTATATTCCAGAAGATTTTGTTTGTCCTCGTCAGCTCCACACAAAACAATAAAACAAACAATTGCCAGTTACAGATAACTAGTTAATATTCTATAATTGAATATGACTTTGTTCTTCAACATGAATTTTATTCTACATTCATTCAAATAGATCCCAAAAGCTTCTTCATAATTACTTCACACAGTTTTAGTTCTGCTTTAGCTGTTAGTATTTAGTTTATACCTGATTTCACTGTGGTCATATTTTTAGGTGCAGAATGGAGAAGAGAATGAAATATGGTTAAATTGAATATATGTTTTTAAGTGATGGTATTACAGGGTATCTTATCATATATAAGCAAAGAAATGCATCAGCAGAAAGGCAAAAGTGGGAATTTAGCATTGCATTGACTTAACTATAGACTTTCTTAAAATCCTCTCACTGGTGAAACTTAAATTGCTATTTTTCCAACAGCTTTTATGTATTTGCAGTTGAGTGATGCCACTTTTAGAGGAAACACAGCTTTTACAGAATTATTTCACTTTTCAGTCTGACTGTCACAGTCTTTCTCCAGTTTGGTTATTTTTCGCCCCTCTGCCTCTGGATTCTCTCCTCATTCTTGTGCACCCAGTTACCTGTCTGACACACACATACACACATACCTGCTGTCTGTCACACACTTTCTATCCCATCTGCTTCCATTCACTATGATTAGCTCTGCTCTCCACTCAGCTTTAGAAACCTGACTTCTCTTCAGCCTCAGTGTTCCTGCCATTTTTCCTGTATAAACCCAGTTTGGACTGGTTCATGGACTTTGTTTCTCTGTGCTGCCCCTTATCTCTGCCGCTGGAAATCCTGTTGTTTAGACTTCATAACCTGTTTTAAATTTGTTTTTTTTTTTTTACTTTTGCATGGAGTCCTTTTCTGGCGGCCTCATTTTTTCCTGCTCAGACACACAATAAGCTTATTTGTCTTGTAAATAAAGTGCTTAACCATCACCCACCAGTCAGCCCGCTCTGTCTGAGCTTGGCTCTTCAGTTTCCTTTGCCTGTTTGTCTCACACTAGAGACATGACACTGGCCCTGTGTTTGTTTAGAGTTAATGACATGTCCTACACGTCATGTAATTAGTATTCTAATGGTGTTACCCTCAGCTCTGCAGTTGCCAACACAAGTACAAGGAATAATGTTGGAAACACAAAGTACACACACAAGTCTCTCTTAGGTACAGTCTGACCAGTCAGGGTAAGCATTAGTTGTCATTTTCTTTGGTGTAAAAGATACAGTGAGGTTTGTTAGGTAAAAATATTAAAGATCCAAGACTTTATTATGTGTTCAGGGTTAGTTTTTGTGTAAGCACTTAAAAGAGTGGGGAATTCATGGTTGAACTTTTAGGCTTTGACATTTTGTAATTTTTGTCATATTTGCAAGCCTCAACAAAACATCAAAATGTTTTGATTCTTCAGCTTTTCTTATAAACATTGACGTTTATTAATAACTGTCAAAACAATTGCCGATGCTGATCTGTTTCTGATACAGGTAATAAATTAAAATGGATGATGGGCTTCATTGAAGGTAAATGGGGAAACTGAGTGAAATTGGATTTATAATTTTAGAAAAAAGAAAACATTGTTGCAAATATTTTAAATGTTCTTGTCTACACTAAAGTCATTATGGATCAATACAACAACAGAAGAAGCTTGTAGCTTTTGAGATCTGAGCAGCAAACTTGTTCTGTTTAGAAGCTGTTGATGCACTGCAGTGGGATGAAACATCAATACAAAAAATGATACAATATGTGTTCAAAGACCCTGTTTACTCTTAGATCTTGGGTGGATTGGATGGCTGTCTGATGTCAAAAAAGCTACATGTGAGGAAACATTAAAGGTAGCTTGAAATCATTTTTTAAACCTCGGGAGATGGTTGGACAGCTGAATGACTGAATGATCTGTGAGCACTGATCTGTATAGTTGAGGTGATGGTGAAAATTAAATGAATAAAACCTTTTCACATAATTGATCCATGTGATATGGACAGTTATTAAAGATAGTTTAAGTTTTACTGGCTTAACCAAAACTGCTAAAGTAAATAACTTAATCTTGCAGCAGTTTTACAGTTTCAGAAGCATCATCACCTCTTTCTAAACTGGAGAAGGGCCTAGGTTTGCGATCTGGCCAACAGAGATAGACATACATACTATATACAGTACTGCACTATACTATACCAAATAACATGCACCTAAAACTGACACTGATGCTAAGTAGTTTTTTACATATAAGTACATCAGTTAGCAACAGAGTTAAAGTGCAGATGTTTTTTTAAATTTAATGACCAACTGAGCTGGCATTACAAAGGCTATCAGGCGTAAAAAAGGAAGCAGCATATACATCATTAAAAACAAATAAGACATAGTTTCAGTAATATTAAAGATTTAAAAAGCCAAAAGAAATAGAGTATTGCACTTCAGTGTTGTCCAGCAGAGGGCAGTCAGTGACACCAAGAAGATTTCATTTTGCCACGCTCAGTGCATTTCAAAAACAAAAACAAAAAAACGAAACTCCCTTTCACCTCCTCCATAGTGCTTTCTATTTGTATTGGCAGGTCTACACTGTCGTCTGCTGTCAAACACCTGAACACCTTTTTGGTGTTGGGGTTTAATTGTAATAAAATGGCATGGAAATTTAAGTCAAAATAACAAAACAAAACGATATAAAATAATATGGTGTTGGATTTGTGTTCATTTAAGCAGTTTCAGTCTTCTGTGATAAATCTGAACTTTGTAGATAAACATAATAGTGATTGCTGACCTGAAGTATATTTAGGTTGTTTGTACACACAGTGATTCATGTGTCTAAACGTGTTTCCTGCTTGACTTGATTGGTCGAGATCACCTGGTTGCAAATATACAAACACAATAAGTAGAACAAACGGTGGTGGAAGTGAATATTTGTAGGCTCACATTTTTGGAAATTAGAGGCATGTTGAAGAAGAGAGTTAGAGCATCCACACTATGGAGTGAAGAACTCAGACCCTTGGTAATTATTAATCAATTTCTTATGGAAACTGAACTGAAGTGAAAATATGGTAAATGGGGATAAAAATTATTTATGAAATCAAAATGTCCTCACGATTTCTTTCTTCCAGTTGTATCTTGAGTGTTTCATGGCACAGTTCCTGCCTTGGCCTCGTTTTTTTTTTTTTTTGGCCATTCAGCCTCAGAACCACCATTGTCCATACCCAGACTTCCGCACCAGTCCTGGACCCCAGTCCCCCCAACACACTCACGTTTGTTTCCAGTTTTCTACTCATCCCAGCCAGTTCTCAAACCAGGCAGTTCCTGCAATTCATTGCCAGATCATTATGTGTGTGCATTGCATTTTTGTTCCTGCCATCCCGCCTGTTCCCAGTCTGCCTGGAAGCCCCATCATGGTTTCAATTGAAATCGCTTCTCTGCACCTGTCTGCCTGTGTTTGAGTCCTCCTTCCTGTCACTATATACGCCACCTCTGGCAGCATTCAGATACTTTACAATGATTTTAAACACTGTTATCCACTGGCTTATTGCAGAATACAGTTCAATAAAAACATGCTATGCAGTTGCAAAGTTAACAGATCTCATTTAGAAATGTCCATGGGGATGGGTTCAGTGTTAAAACCCGAAAAATGTCTGTTTCCGATTTATTACAGTGCACTTTGACTGATGTAAGTTAAATGTGGTTAATTTCTATAGTATATCACTAGTACATAAGAAAAAATAAAGAGACATAATTAATATCATTATCAAGCCAATAATATCTTTTTATTTCAGTACATTAAAGATTTCAATAATAACACATGGATTGAGAGATATGGGGAGCCTATTGGAGCAGAGACATCCACCCTACTTTGGTCCATCACAGTGTCCATCTTTGCTATTGGTGGCCTTCTCGGAGCACTGTCCGTCTCTGTAATCCTCAAAGTGCTAGGAAGGTAAGTTTGGATTAATATGTATCACAGTGATTTTTAATCTACAACTTTACTGGTCCTGGACACAAATCATAAAACAAAAAGGGTGGGTTAGTTGGCTAACTCTGGGTTTAACCCAGACTTGTAATTAGCTTGTTCTCTATCAGCTGGGACACATCACAATGGTAATGTATGCGGGTAAAGTAGGGAAAGGGAACGGTTGGATGATTAAAAATAAATGGAGCCACCTCTCTACGGAAATCCTGAAACTGACAGTGATGAAAAAAATGAGATGGACACATATTCACAGATATGTAGTATAATCACTTTACTTTTAATTAAAATTTGATCCATGGCCCATAGACAGACCCTCTCTGAGCTTCTATTCTAAAAGCGTAAGCAGTAATTTGCATTAGTTGACCAGAATCTAAAAATGAAAACCAAAATGAATCTATTCAAAAATGAATAAAATGTATTAGTTTGTAGTTTTCATTGCTAGATCAAGCAGCAAAAACAATGTTACATTTTACATTTGCCGGGACAGCACTGCATTCTTTTCCATCTACTTTTCCTGGTTTGGTTGAAACGCATGATAAGATCAATCATGAAATCTTTAAAGAAGCACAAAAACTAAATTGTTTCTGCCTGTTATAACACCTTATAGAGATTGGGAAAATTACAAACTTGTAACTCAGAATAATGTGGCTTCATAAGTAGGAAGGATAATGCAGTTATTTCAGAAAGGGCTTAAATTCCCCCTCAGTATCACATGACAGGATTAACCTTCATATGACACATGATACATACAGTACATTTTCATTGCATGGCTACAACTACTTTTTTTTTAGCAGCTTAGGAGCCAATAGTGCTGTACTGTACGCTGTTGTGAACATCTTTTATTCTCTATGTTCTTTGTCAAGCTCAGTTCTCATGTTCACGTTCTTTGTATATATTTCAATTCCATTCACTCCACATTTCCCCTGTAGCGTGCATATTTTAGATCAGTTACTGCAATGTGATGATTTACACTTCCTTTATCTTATACTCATTGGTTTAGTTGACACTAAAACCAAGCTTTAGTTGTTTTTCCTATCATGTCATCATCTCCCCTGAATGATCTGTGATTCAAACAGTTTAGAAATAAAGATTAATGATAATGAAAGTGATCTGGGTTTTGATAGACAAAGTTAAAATCATTCAAGCATTGCATTAATTTGTGTATTATGATGTTTTATGTTTGGGGGATGGAGAAAAAGTGAGCTACTTTAGACTCAGTGGTTTGACAATTTATTCTGCACAGTGAGATCCAATCTTACAGACAGTGTGATGAGTTTCTCAGGTCTGGCCTGACTGTATTGTTTCACCACATTGGTGCAGGACTGAAGAGGTGTATGTTCTTCTACGACCCCCGAGAGACAAACTGTGGCACTGAAAACCTCAGTGCTCCGAAGCAATATTCATTCAAAAGAATCTATTATCCACTAGTGATGAGGATGTCACTTCTGGAGCGGGTAAAGACTTTGGAATCTTTCATTCAGAGTCATTTGAGAAAATTAAGATGCCCTTAAGCTTCACCTTGGATATCTCTGGTGGCGAGCCTCACTGTGTTGATTAGGCTGTAACGTATTATTCATTCTCCTGCCATAGTCTCTGGGAGACATCTGTGGGCCAGCTGCTTGTTTTATACTGTACAGTGTCTTGGAAAGGTTTAAATTTAGATGTCAGGGAGAAGAGCTGAATATATTACAATATAAGGACATAAAGAACCATCTCAAAGTAAAGTACTTCACACTGACCAAGTGCTTCATTAAAAGTTTGTCGGTGAAACTTTTTTGATTGTTTGAAGTCTGAATATTTCAATGCAGTAACATTTTTTATGACATCAGGGCAATGTAGGGTTTACCCCTCTCACAAAGCAAACACTGGAGATTATGTTGCTGCTGCTGCTGTGAGATGAAAAATATTGCAAAGTGCCGCTTTGGAAAAAGCTGAGTGAAGAACCCTTCGATTCAGTGCGTACCCAGACTGCTCTTGAGACAATCTCATGTGTGTAGGAATAGACCATAATGTGATAAAGAGAAGACTGATTGCACATCAAGCTGCAGCAGCAACTAAAATCAATACAACAACATAGTCTTTGTGTCTGAAAGACACCTCCTACACAATCTGCAGTATTTTAATCATGAAGAGCCCAAGCTCCTGTTTTTACCTAGTTAATGTTTTATTTTTCCAACAGTTATCAGCTGTTGCAGGTTTATATGTCAGAGGTTAAACAAGAACCAGTGTTTGCTTTGTTTTGGAAGAACTAGGCATGTAAGCAAACCGAACTGAAAACTGATCTGTTTATCATTAGGCAGGCACGCTGTTGCTGTTCATGTGCAGAAGTGAAAGTAATCTGTTCTAGGAAACTGGTTATCATGGCTTCTGTCCCAGTTTCCCAGCCCCATTCACGCAAATCAACCACAATATTAAATCCAGCTGGTGGCATTAAAGGGGAAAATTTAAAAGCTGGCCATGACTGACAGGTGGCAGAACACACAGGGAAATGCAGCTTGCTGTGTTTGGGACTGCATAGCTGCAAACCAGAGGGTATTAATATTGTGGCTGATCTGTGCATAGTGTCAACTGTTTTAGGGCAACATCCAGCAACATTTCAGTGTGCTGACAGGGGCATGCGATTTATTTGGTCCAATACTGCTGACCCCTGGGTCTAAATGTATAAAAATCATTTGGAATTGATCATTCATTCATCAATTGGTTTTCCTCAGACATAAAGCCATAAAAAGCTTGACTGGCCATGAGTGACCTCCTTTAGAGAATTGCCATAATTTTTTCTGCTTTCTGGATGTATACGATTTTTCTTTTATATTTATATTTTCTTTTATACTTATATAAGTATTTACCTAATTAATCATCATCTTAAAGCCATAAATGTCAATCATAAATGTTTTCATGAAGGCTTTCCATTCCAATTTCACCTCTGCTTGTTTTGATTTTGAAGACAAGCTATTTTTTTATTCAAATCAATTATTTGATTGTTAATTGTTAATTATTAATTAAGATTTATACAGGATGACCAAATAGTCAATATTTTCTACTCCCATGCCACTTTCCAACCATATTTTCTTCTTGACTTTAGAAAGGGAACCTTGCTGCTGAATAATGGCTTCGCCATAATAGCTGCTCTGCTGCTAACCCTGGGTGAGAGGGCAAAATCTTTTGAGATGCTCATCATTGGCCGGCTCATAATCGGGGTGGATTCTGGTAAGAATTAATTTTACTCATTGCCTACCAAGCAGTGTGCAGAAGTCACTGCTAATTATTTGATAATGAACATAATGAAGTTCAATCAGAAGTCTCAGAAGTTAGAAGACCAGAGACATTGTGAAATCAAATGTTTACAGTTTAAGTTTATAGGTAGATTGCAATGCTAATGTTGTTTCCTTTTGGAATGGAAGTTGTAAAAGTGCAAATTGGAATAATAGACTTCTGGAACAACTAAATTTTGGTCAAGGTCAGGTCACTTATCAAACCTAAATACACTGAGCATTACTTGTGAGTACTTATAAGCACTTCAGTCACTGCCAAGTGCAATCACTGGTTCACAGCTTCTAAACCAAGGACACGGATTTGTGCAAAAAATTGTCAAAGGAATGTTTTATCAGTGTCCATGGTCATACTCCACAGTTCAAGACAGCTCAGAATTTCTTAAATGTTGCTGAAGGTTGACTACCCTGAGTAAAGGTGCTGGGGTTGTTGATCATTTAATCACTAATAAGTAATTAATTTCTAATCTGCAGTACCTAATGCATCATTTAAATGCATTGTTTTCTGACAGGTATAGCTCTCACCGCCCTCCCTATGTACCTCGGAGAAATTTCCCCAAAACATATTAGAGGCTTCATTGGCCAGTTCAATTCCATCCTCATCTGCTTGGGGGTGTTCACAGGACAAGTGCTGGGGCTGCCTGAGCTGCTGGGTCAGGTCGGTGAACTTTGACATATTTAGGTGAATTCCATGACTAAAGATGTGTTTTAACACCAGTTACTCTGAAACTCCTGATTTTGCCATCGTCTGGCAGATTAAAACACTGTTCACTGTAAACACTTGCAAAGGTTTCTGGTGATTAAGTGTCATCGTGTGTTGTCAGACATGGCAGCATTAGGCCACAGACTACATCTCATCAATGCTGTCTACTCCAGAACAATGTAGGTGCCATCCAGTGACTGTAGTAATTATGAAAAGAGCACAAGTTAGATAAAGTTCGATGAAGGTGACTTTGCATAGAAGTCTATATAGGAAGGAGGTTCGGGTGGATGGTTGGCTTTAAACCTAACCATGGATGGTGATTAAACCAAAATATTAACCATTCTACCATCAATATATTTTAACCATAAGTGGGCTGACTATGAGCATGTGTAACCCATGTGTGCAGTCCACTGAATGGACTTGCACACAGGACTGCCATGCAGGTGCTGGCTGACCAGCTCTGTCTCCACAAACACAGAAAAAGAACACCTATTTGTTTGTAGTGCTTTTCAGTCTCTTTTAATCTTTGGATCTTGTACCTATGTATGTGGGAGAGGTGGGGGAGCTTTCCACATGCCTATGCCCAGGGGCCCGTTGTTTCATAGTCCTTCATCCATGCATGAGGAAGAATGAAAGAAAACTTTTAAATAGTTCTATTATTTTCCAGACTGCAGGGGGAATTCGTGTCATTTAAAAGTTGTGAATTTAAAAACAAAGAACCTTCACTGATCAGGAGTCGAACTGCACAGCCAGGTGGATCAGTTGCTGTGTAATTTTCCAAGGCAGCCCAGGAAAGCTGTTGTGTCTTTAATCTCATATCAGCTATACCCACACTGCCATCCTGACATCACTTTGGTTTCACACCTCACTTCTTGTGACTAACGACTGCCACATCTGTCATGTGAAGCTACTGACCTCAGTGCATCTCCTGTGACATTAAGGTGTGTATTACCCACAATGGTTTGAATGCCATGGACTTTCCATTAGTCAGTGAGATATAAAGCCTTGTGGATTCTTCAACTCTGGTGCTATGGTCCAAAGAATATAGTTTTATTTTGACTTGACATAAAAACGACTCCTTCACTTCTGCATAATGATTTCCCATCACTTTTTCGTTCCTTGACAAATGAATAGTGCAGAGTGCCTGACAGGAATGTCTTCCTCCAACACTTGGGTAATAAAGTCACATCTTCTACCTATGGCCGTTTCTATCTGTTCCTTGCTTCAATAAGCTGTAGCCAGGAATCCTTAATCACACCTTGTTTACCCTAGAGGTAATGTTATCCACTTTCTCACTTGTCAAGTTAATGCCCACTGCTCACAAGTTTAACCATGTTTACTCAGCCCACTGCTGAGGCATTTTCATGGCAAGGATCCAGTCAGCGTTTATACAATTGATTATTTGTGTGCTAGATATTCTGTTTATCTTTTAGGGCTGAAAACACACATTAGCCTAAGGCTAATATGTTGGGAAAGCCAAATTCAGTTGTGTAATTTGAAGAGAAAGCCAATCACATAAAGCTTTCCACTTATGGAAAATTCTGTTGACTTTTGACTCTAGACTATATTAAAAAATTTAGTTGCTCTCGCAAATGTGAGGCATGCAATTATATCTTTTGGCAATTATCTGTTCAGAAAGTGTGAGGGTCCTGTTCAGAGGCATAAATATGACTGAATATTAAAGGTTGACATTGTGCTTCTGTTCCCATTCTCTTAAGGCTATGTGTGTGGAGAACTAAGCCACACAATTTATCACATGATTATTAGATAACAGTTCATTTCAAGTGAACTGTGTCTGGGATGAAACATTTTGTGCTTCTCCGAGCATAGTTTTATTTCTCTTGAAAAATATTTTCAATCAAGCAAAAGTTGGCAACTAGTCAAGCCAGATACTGAATATCAAACTAAAAGTAAAAAAAAAAAAAAAAAAAGACATAATAAAACGTAAATGCTAAATATATATCTGTCTAATTGCTGCAAATTAAAGTCAGCCGGAGTAATCAAACTTTACTTATTCATCTGATAAGGTGATGAAATCAACTAAAAGCAACAACTAAAAGCTAAAATCAGAAAATAATGACATATTGTGAAAAAATGATTTGTGTTATTTATGAAAAAACAGATGATAAGATAGTTAAAGTTACCTACACATCAAATAATTGTCATTTCACAATTTGGCTCTTATTGTTGTAGTGTAAACATTTTTATGTATGCTTTAATTTATTTTTGCATATTTGATACATATTTTAATAAATATAGATATCATTTTTTAAAACAATGTGTTCGTTAGGATTGGATTAGTATCCGATGTAAAAAAACCTAATCAATGTGCAGACTGCATGGTCCACTATAGTGACCCTGACTTATGAGCCAAATGGGGAAAAGAAATGTTTGAAACAACTATGAGCATTACTTAAAACAATCAGGTAATTAAAACATATTTTAGTTTGGGGTAGTTTACAAACAGAACACCTTTTACCTTTGCCATGACTTTGCATTAGTGAACTTGGTGAAGGACTTTGTTGTTTCTGCATAGCAAGTAAAACATTATGTCATGGGACTGTAGAGCATCTGGATTAGTCAGTGTAATTGTTTGCATATGATCAAAGCCTCAAACAGCTAGACTGCATCCTCATCCTGTTTTGTTTGGAGCTTCATGTGGGTAATAAACACTGCGCATTTCCACCAGTGCATTTGCCTTCATTTCAATAATGATGAGTTAGGAGCAGGAAACACATCTAAACCAATGATTTGGGATAAAGCTCCTTTGTACAAAATGTGTATACAACATAAAGACTTGAATTTTATGATCATACTGTTTTTTGTGTGTCTTTTCCATTTTATTTGAATTAAATGGAAAAGTGAAAATATGATTTCTATGCCATGTCTTTTTTTTTTTTTTGGTAACTTTGGATTAAAAACATTTGCTTCATATTTTCACTTCAGTTTTTGAATCGACACTGCCTCCATTTTAATGTATTTGTTGTTGTTTTCAGAGGTTTTGCCAGGTTTCTTCTATCCAATATTTTTCCATCTTAACTTTCATCTAATGTTTACACATAGATACAGTGTGGAAACAAAGCAGATACTTATTTTTGATTTATAGGTATTTGTTTGTTGTATCCATTATTTCCACCTACAGACCACCTTCATAAATATATGGAGTTCTGTGTCTTTCCATTATGTATTCATGCTGCATCTGTGACACCTCAGGCCAGCCTGTTTTTTTAATACCTGACAAGAGCATCGCAGACTTATGTGACATATGATGATGTGCCACAGTGGCCTTTGCAGGCTTATGGTTATGAGCCATAAACAGGTTTCCTCTCAGTACATGCTTCTGTTAATGGAAGCTTGTCGAAGATGTCACTTGTGGGTGCAAAATGGTGATAAGCTTTGACAAATGATAATTGCTCCAACCTTCATGCCTATACACTGACCTTTACCCACTAGGGAAACATGTTTATTTCAGCATTACAGCTGGAGCAGGCTTTTAGCCAGTCTGTCACTGAAATCCCATGAGACATTGGATTCATCATCATGCTTCAAACACAGCCTGCATCAGTAAGGTTTGATTTATTGGTCTTATCAGGCCCTTATCTGTACTCTGTATCCTCAATCACACCTGCCGATTGCTTCAGAGGGCTATCAAAATGTGCAAAATAATATGTTTGGGCTGTCACAGTAGTACAATTCATTTTAGATGGTTGTTGCACATTTACCATTAGACAAGACACCAAAGTAATTTAGTTTAATATCTGCCTAGAGTATGCTGTGTGTCTATTTGCTTTCAGCTCTTTGATATTTAGCAGCATGTGTTATACCAGACACTAATGTTAGAGACACTTATGAGTCCTAATGCTACTTTTGATGTAAACAGATTAAACCCCACAGAAGGACAGGAATGATCGATCTATCCGAATACATCAGTAAGGTTAGCAAAGTTAAATTGAAAGCCACAGAAGCTTGTAACAGAATTAAGATTAACATAAAAAAACTGTGATGTTGTTTGCTGAGAGCACAAGTTGAAAGTACATACTCACTCATTCTGACAGTCCTGCTTTTTCCTAGAAATATAACAAACACTGGATAGATGCAAATTATTCTACAGTGCATTAATGCAGACACTCATTAGAGATGACTGCAGTGCAAAGTGGCAGGTTTAACAAATGGTTCAGGGTTTTATCAGTGGGACAAATAGGGTTGGAAAAGAGCTGGTAACGCCTAAGATTACAGCTCACACTGTACACTGTACCTTTTTGTAATAATACTACCTACATTGCACATACTTGTAGGTACAGGGAAACAAGATGCAGAGTTTGGGTTTTGGGTACTTGTAATTAAAATATTTTCTAACGAAAGCATATAAAGGAACAATCTTTGGGAACTACCACTACATACCTGCCTCATTATTTTACGACAAAGGATGACAAATGGTAAGCAACAAAATTGGAAATCTGAGGAGGATGACATAATCAGTCTCTGTTATGATTCTGTGATTTTATTCCAAAATTACCATATAGGTGGTTTACCATCATTGGAGGATAGAAGATGGGTGGAATCAAAATCCCCAATGGCAGAAACAAAATTTGCCACTCCCCCCAGGTTTTTTTTTTGTTTTGTTTTTTTGCTCAGTAATATTCATTGTATCAACAGCTGAGGACATATTACATAAAACAATGAGGATTATTACTATTAGGGGATTTGGGGATATGTTGTTTTGTGATACAATAGGTATCTCAGGGCCTTACTTGTTATGACATTAGCTAAGAAATGTATTTTATTACTAAGGATGTCTAACTCATTAACTACAAAACAAAGGGTGAATGAGCTTTTTATCCTGCTGTACCCCAGAAAACTTTGTACGGTATGATGGCAAAGTTGGATGTGTTTTAGAAAAGTATTTTATAATATTTCTTAGCATTTGATTTAGGAGGGGGAAGAGGGAGGGGATAGAACATTAGTCACTGAAATAAAATGTATTATTAAGCCTTGTGGAGCCAAGTTTATGAGAGTGGGGATCTGTTCGGATGTTTGAATGACTAAATGAATGAACATGAATGTAAATAATGTAACTGTAACATTGTATTGCTTGGTAAAGTGAAAAGAGGGAAAACAGGTAAAGCGTAGGGAGAAGCTTTTAGTTGAGTATGTTTAATATTCCATCATGTAGTAAATTGAGGTTGGAAATTATGCTTTTTTTATTTGTTACTTAAATATCCAAGTAACTCGTAGACATTTACGTGTACCCATAAAACCAATGGCCACATTTTCTTTATGGTGTCAATCCCAGTTGTATTGCAGCTCGACAGAGTAAGGAGGCACTGTTTGAACGTTTTAAGTGTCACAGCACATCTGTCAATTTGCCCCTCTGATAGAGGATGAGGAAGGGCTTACAGAGGACGCAGCATTTATAACACTGGTACAGGTAGAGGCATGGTGGGCTTCTCTTCTGATCCTGTCAAGTCTCAACTATGGGCTGAGATGTGATGTTTTCATCAACAAGGTTTTCAGTTTGTGACAATTTAATCTGTGCTGTGTCTGTCCCATTTACAGACATACAATAACTCCAGATTAATTTCAGCTCTCAAGTAATAGAGCGTGCTAAAGGGACAAGACTTGACTGAAAGGGAAAATAATGCTCTTTTACCTCAGTCAGCAAAATGCAATCTTTGCCAGGGCCATTGTTATACTATAAGCTTTTGCATTTTTGAATTGATAGAATTTTCCATGTGGTTTCATCTTGTAATGCACATGTCCTGTCAGTCATCATACAGTCGATTAAGTTCTAACCAGCTACCATCAAGTGGCAGCCAATTACATTGCACCCTTTACTGTGTACATAAAGATATGCAATCATCTGTGCTTGTAACAGAGGTAATACAGATTAGTGTGGAGAAGATTCACCTCCTACTTGGCATGTGGTCTCTAGATGAAATAATCAAAACTAATCAGATGTTATTTTTTAAAGATATCATCCACCGGACACTTGTTACCTCGATCTTACCTTGGACTTGTTACTTCTATCTGAAATCTCACAGTACCTGCTCACACAAACCCCATTCTCTGGCTTCATGATGCTCCTACTGCAACAGCAGTCAGTCCATGAAATTCGAAGCCTCCTCTATTTTGTTTGTCTCAGCAAGTAATATGTTTCATCCTTTGCTTTCTCACAAGAGAAAAGGCTACAAGGCTGCTGGAACACGAGTCTGTTTTGTTAAGTTTACTGCAAATGAGTATCAGTTGTTTGATGATTACTAGTGTGAACATGGTTCAAAATGTGTGTGTGTATTTGTGTGTGTGTGAACCCACAAATCATCATTCTTCAGTTACCTGTCATTAGCTACCTGCCAAAGTTCTCCTTATACTTACACCCCTACCTGTAAATCTCCCTGCATTTAGCATTACGTCAAGTGTTTCTGGTTGGGGACTGTCCTGAGTGTTGAGACTTGTCCTTTGTAACCATTGTAAAATATAAATGTAATTTTCTTCACAATAATGACTAGCACCTTTTCAACAGACACATTTATCACAGATTTATGAGTCATATTTGTGGACTGCCAAAGGGGTCACAATTCATCTAACCTCCCCACTGTTTTTGGTATTTGTCCCTGTTTTAATCTAAAGTTTTATAATAAATATATTGTTATAATGGAAATAATCATAAACATGTGGTTTTGATTATGTGACAGTAGTTACTGTCACAGTTAAACTTGGGCACAGACACAGTTTGGTTAGGTTCAGAACAAAGATCATGGTTTTCTCTAAATGATCATAAATCAGTACTTAATGTAACTGGATTGTTGTCATGGTTATAATATAATAAAACAAGGTTAAGGTTGTGGTATAGTCATGGGTTAAAAACTAAAGCCTGTTTCACATATGATTTCCAAACAATGTCCGGGAAAATCAGTCAAAAGCACAAAATCAGAAGCATCCTCATAAACATGTTCCATCCAGAAATATTAAAAAACATTTTCCTGTGTACTTAGTGCCATAAAGGTTTTTTTACATTTTAAAAATTTTAATGGGGGACATGTCTTGGTAATCTTTTTATTAATTATAGTCATTTAAATGAATACAGTCATGCTTTTGTAGCGCGAGTGACACAGGCAGTATAAACAATGCAGCTGATAATCTTTCTGTTTGGACAAAGTGTCTTCAATGTAAAGCAAAAACTGAAATACAGAATCAACCTTGCCATACTAATACTTTTAGAGGGGACTGTAAACACATTGTCTGGTTTTCAAAAAAACGTTTAATACCTGAAGACAAACCTGTAGACACAATATTTTGACACTAAGTAGTCTTGTAACTTCTAGCATAGTGATTGATCACTTCACTGTTATTATTTAATGCTTACATTAGCATTTTACATCTGATACCCTGCTAACATTTATTTAAAGCAGCATTTCCTAGGAAATATATGTATAAAGAAACTCATCACTTGAAATCTGTAAATCTTATTATTATATTTTTTATTTTTAGGTCTATGATAATCTTTCTGCAAGCACATGAACTAATTTACATTTAAATGATAATCTTCACTGCTTGGTAAAAGTTTTAAACATTTTCATCCATTTATTCAAAGGATTTGATACATATATTCTGTCTAACCTATTTCTAAATGGTGTAGCTTTCCTATGTCTGCAGTTTTGATGTAGTGCTGCTGTTGATGTTTTTACTGCAGGTGTCCAGGTGGAACTACCTGTTTTCCTTCCTGGCACTGCCGGCACTGTTGCAAATGTGTGTGCTGCCCTTCCTCCCAGAGAGTCCTCGCTACCTGCTGATGGAGAGGAGGGATGAAGATGGAGCACAGAGAGGTAAAACAACAACAATAATAATAACAATAATGATAATGAAGTTACTAACACATCTGCTGCTGATCAATATATTATAGTGTATTTCAAATACATCTTATGGTGATGATAATCATGCAAGAACACTTTCAAAATTATAACGACAAGATAAGAATGCTTGTGACATCATACCTGTCTACCATTTTGCTTCAAAGTATGATTCAACACATAGCAACACGTTGAATTCATGGCCAAACACAATGTTGCCAAAATTTCTGAAGAGTGTCTGATGACGAGGCTAGGGCAGAAATTCATTGTAGGTTTTATCATTCCTTTTGCTCATATCTGCACCACGTATGAGCTGGACCCTCCTGAGTTCAGAAAGGAGACTCCTTAGAAGATTGTGGAATAGGACAAAGATCCAGCGATTTCAAGATCAAGACTGACAGAAGGTACTGGCTCACCAAGCAGACATAACCAAGTTTTTGGAGAAGGAACAGAAGATGGCAGAAGTGTTCCAAACAACAGCAACATCCAGAAGGAGTATAAGAAGTTGGAGAAAAAAATGAACTAAAAGTGGTCCCAGTGATGACACGAGCTCTCAGGGCTGTGACCCCTAAAATGTAGTGGCTCTAAAAGATCCCAAGAAGAACATCTGAACTCTCAGTCTGGAGGATTGCGGTGGTAGGAATAGCTAAGATACTGTGCAAAAACCTTAGACATCAAGGCCCTTTTTAGAGAACCTGAGGCTGAGGAAGGCTGACAACTGCGACCAAACACTGTCACATTGCTGTAGTGGGATATAGTTCACTCTTTAGCTGCCTTAATTTACAACATTAGAATGTTTGGCAATTAACCACCTGTTAAGCATGACATATTCTCTTTTTACATTTTTTAATGTTAAATGTCATTTTTCTGGCTCCAAAACATAAATCAAATACTACAACACAGCCTTTGCCTCTCCAATCTTAATTTCTTTTTACAGAGCACAGTGCTTTGTAATGCTTTGCGATTTGGCACAACATAATTCGCAGTGTTGGAATTATATTAAGGTTGAGTGTAAAACAGTGTAACATCAAATGCATGAAACAAGTACCTCTCTGTGTTGTGAAGTACATATACAAGTGCCTTGTTCAATGTTTTCTTTCCTAGTGAAAAAATTTCAGCCAACAGCTCATGTAACTATTACTGAGCAAGCAAATGTGTTTTGTTTCAGTAATTACTCAGCTGAGCCACTTGACAAAGGCAAATAAATTCCTCTGACTGTAGTGTAAATTATTTTGTGTATAGAAAAGTAAAACTTAATTTTAATTGGTGTTATCACAATATAAATTAAAACTCTACTCTTTGCTATACTTAAGGTAATAGATACAAATTGATACTGTACTGTTAAAGCCACAATGAAACAATAAAGAAAAAAAAATAGACGGACAGAACACACACACATACACAGACACGGTAGCATTTTCTCTGCAGGAGGGCAGTGGGCTCCACTCAATGTCCCTGTTATGGGATGAGCAGAATGTGGTGGGATGGGGCACAACAAGTTACTACACAGCCTGATTGACAGACTTTTTGAAAAAGAAATCTACAAGGTTACCGTGTGATTAACGAACCTTCACTGGGTTGAAAGACTTCATTATTTATATAACACCTTCAAGTAATAAATGGGAGGTTAATGTCGAGGTAACGTTGCTTGAATTTTAAGATTAAGGCTTGAGTTATGTTAATAGGATTTATTGCCATTAAAATGAAAATTAAATCATTTAGATCAAAACACACTCATTACTGTTCTTTTTCAAAACCAAATAAAATTCAAGAAAAATTCAAAGTTTGAGTTTGAAATCAAATAAAATTCAAGAAAAATTCAAAGTTTGAGTTTGAAATCAAACAAACAGCATAGATACGGTAGGGACAGTGTGAGTAGAGTTTGGACTCACTCCCTTTTGTATTTAGTGTCAAAAGAATAAAACATTTTCTTGATTCCAATTTGATAATCAGACTCATCCAGAATTATATATATGGTGAGAGCAACAATAAACACAGACAGATGGCAAAATGAGAAAGTGAGCTAAAAATAAAAGAGCTCCATCAAGAGAAGAACAAGTACCTTCACTGAATTTTAACTTCATTAATAAAGTGTGAACATTAACAGCATGTGCGGAACAATGTTGGAATTAGTTTTCAAATGGCACTTTTACAGGCACTTATTAAAAAACAGTGTGGAGAAGATTTTTCTAATAAGCAAAACAATTGCATGTCTGAAAATAACCGTGCACAAACTATAAATAATACCAACATATTGACATTCACAGTAACGTGATTTTACACCTCAGTGAAGCAGTCCCAAAGTTGTCGAGCATCCCTTAAGGCCCTGACACATCAAGCCGACATCAAAGCTCTAATGAAGACCAACTACTGTTCTGGGCCAACAAGTGGCTCTAGAACAAACACACAGCAAAGATTAAAGCTGATGAGCATGTAGTGCTGCACGTTCTCTGCTTGTCTGATAGGAAAATGGACAACTTGATGTGTCTCGGCCTTTACAGTCACTTCCATAATTAATGGGACAGTGACACAACTGTGCTATGAGACTTTTGGAGTGAAAAAATAAAAGTATGCCATACATATAGACTGTCAGCTTTTCTCTGAGGATTTGGTCAAGACTACAGTGTGAACTTTTATCAGAGACCGTCAATTTCAGGGGCTCGGAAATAATTGGCTCTTTAGTTCTTCTACAGCCGGGCATTTTTTTTAGTTTTTTTTTTTTTACAACCCCATCTCCAAAGCACCTGAGAAATCTCACTTTGTGGAAAATATTAGCTCATTTTGAGTTTGATTTCAGCAACACTTCTCAAAAAAGTTGGAAGAGGTCGCTGTTTGCATCCCCTCTTCTTTTAACAACTGTCTGTAAAGTGAAGAGGAATGTTGTCCCATTCTTGTCTGAGGATTCTAGCTGCTCAACAGTCCTGGGCTTTTGTTGTCGGATTTTTTGTTTTATGATGCGGCGCATGTTTTCTACTGTTGAAAGATCTGGACTGCAGGCAGCCCAGTTCAGCACCTGGACTCTTCTCCTGCAAAGCCAGGGTTTTGTGATGGAGGCAGTGTTTCTGGATCGTGTTCACATATGGCTTCTTCTTTGCATGATACAATTTTAACTTACATTTGTGATTTGCACAGTGATCTGTGTTCACAGTGATTTCTGGAATTGTTCCTGAGCCCATGCAGTGATGTCCAGTAGAGAATCATGCCTGTGTTTAATGCAGTGCCACCTGAGGGCCAGCAAATCACACACATCCAGTTTTGACCTTCGGCCTTATCCCTTGCGAGATTCCTCCTGATTCTCTGAATCTTTTGATGACGTTATATACAGTAGATGTTGGGCTCTTTAAAGTTTTTGTTGAGGAAAATTTTTCTGAAATTCTTACCCAATTTTTAGACATACTTCTTCTTTTCCTTTCAGCTGTTTCCTTTCAGGGGTCGCCACAGCAAATCATTTGCCTCCATCTAACCCTGTCCTTTCGTCAGTGCCACTGTCTGTAAGCCAAACAACATTGATTGATCAATATGAAGTCCAGAGAAATGTCACTGTCAGTGCACAAGCCACCATTATGCTGAAAAATCAAAACATGTCTTTAAGAAATAGCAAAAACTTTAGGTGCGGCCAAATAAACTAATTGGAGCCTGGAAGACCATAGAAAACAACTGTAGAAGATGACATAAGAATTCTTTTACTGATGAAAAGAAGAAACAATTAGGTTGTTTCTTTTGTAGAATGTTCTAAAAAGAACATTCAGAGAGTACCCATTTAAAATTGAATTACATAGGCCTTAAATAATTCAAGCCACTCTGGAAATTTATCAAAGTCACATCTTGCATCACACTTTCCTACATACTTCTAAACACTTCCAGTTTGAGCTTTGCGTTTGCCACATGTTACTTCTCCAATGTCACTGCATCTTAACAAGATCACACTCACATACAGTAAAGTATCTAAAATTAAACTGTTGGTTGAGCAAGAGGACAAATATAGATTGGATGAGATTTGAAAGGACAAAGATAAACCACATGCATTGTTTTGATTACTTTCAAGACTTACATGTCTTTAAAGTGAAAGAACCTAAAGTGGAAGCAAAGCTGAATGAAAGTCACTTTGAACACCACACACTGCTCTTTAGTTGGCTACTACCATCCCTACTTGGGGGACTTCTCAACAGCAGAGACAGTGAGGTTAGTCAGAGTTGAGAGAATGGTGAATGCTGCTAAAGAAAACCTGTTCCATGACTCCAGGGCCAGAATTCATCTCCTTCTCCCAAATATTGCCTGTTTTTGTAGCACCTGTTTTCATGCAGCAGCATTTGTATTGGAAGAGTACTGGGATCGTACTGGGATCCCTGATGCAAACCACTGTTATTTCCTGGTGTATCCAGGCAAGCACAGGGAGAACATGCACACAGAAAGTCCTAGGTCGGTCATGTTCGCAAACCTGCAGCCGTCTATCTGTGAGGCGGCAGAACTAACCACTCCACCACCAAGCTGCCCATGAACAATGTATAGTGATAAAAACTGCTAATATTGTGGCAGACACACGCTCATACATAGAGATGTTAAATAGGTGATTCCGGAGCATTGTGCCTTTGAAATCATCTTAGTTGGGTGCTGCAGCTATTTTCAATTTGTAGACATTTGGTCAAGCTGTGGTGTGAAATTGTAGCCTTTTTACCTTTATGAAAATCCATAATTCTTCATCTTAAGTGTTCTGAGCTTTCAGTTTTGCAAGTCATGGTTTACATTAGCAAATATCTGCTTGAAAAAAACCAACTCAGATGTTTGAGTAGGTTATGGTAAATGAAAGGAGCTCTAACCCACACCTCCACTTGGGTTTCCTTCATTTCCTTTTCAACCTACTCTGAAAGATTGCATGGTATATTACAATATTTTATGTGGTTTGAAAATGTGTCAAGTAATTCCAGTGAGTTCACTTACTTTTCTTGCCACTGTACAATAATAACATCCTGTCTTGAGTATTGCAGTGTAACAGTGCAGACACATGTAATCCTCATACCTTAAAAAGAAAGTCCATTATGCTCCCCTAGAGTCCTTGGACTACAATTTAGTTTGGCAGACCTTCCTGTCTCCTCTAAGGTCACTGTCCACTCTTAATGACATCCATCTTGCCCATCGTAATGACCTGCTTTTAGTCCCTGTCGTTGTACAGAGTTTTGCTTGCTTGGGTTATGTCCTTAACCTTAACCCACTGTGACTTACTTACACTAGGGATTCACCCTTACAGGAGAAAGGATTAAAGTGAGGAAAGAAATAACTTACACCCTCTTATTCCCTCCAGTCCATCATACTAAGGTAGGTCAGCACAAGTTCAAACAATGATCAACTGGGCAGGCTGCAAATTACTGCTACAAACCCTGATCAGCTCAGCACACGAAAATATAAACTGTCTATATGTTAAAGCCTTATTTGGTCATTTTGACTGAGGGAATAATATACTAGTACCAAAATGACTCGAATAATCAAACAAACTTTGTGTGTGAACTTGAAAAGTCAGAATTTAAAGGATTTCTGAAATTTATTAGAGTAGATGCCTTAAACAAAAACACAGCTGAAGGACCAACAAAATTGTTATAAATCATTTGACCTTTTTAAAATCTCAAAATCCCTGTTTTTCAGATAAAGCATTTACATTTTGAACGTGACTGGAGCAGTGATTTGATATAGCAGCAATTTCCTGACATTTTGCTAAGGTTAATGCCATTCAAAGATTAGCTGTGACAAGCTGAAAGTACTTAAAAATGCAATGCATGTTTACAGAAACAAGCTACTTGCTAACGTTAGCTTCTGGTCAGTCAAATTTTGTTTAAATTATCAAACATTTCCAAATGTTAAATTAACCCTCGAGTTCCCTGATCTCACCCCAATGCTGTTGTTTAATAATGTTTTTATAATGGATATTTTTAACACTGTGGTTATGTGCATGTTTTTGTGTCAGCCTTTCAGAGGTTTTTGGGGAAAAAGGATGTGTCCCAGGAGCTGGAAGAGGTCCACGCGGAGGCACGGGCTCAGGAAAACCTCCACACTGTCTCCGTGTTACAGCTGCTGAAGAACCCAGCTGTTCGCTGGCAGCTCATCACCATCATCATCACCATGGCCTGCTATCAGCTCTGTGGCCTCAATGCTGTAAGCTGCAGCTGTTTTTTCACTTTTCCCTGTTTTTCAGTGGCATTCTACTCTTATGTGATCTCATAGTCTGTCATAATTGGGACAAAGTTTAAAAAAATCAGTTATTCATTTAAAATAAGAAAAAACATGATGGCAATTAAAACGGCCACTTTCTCAGTGGTGTCGCAGTTTTTTGCACATATAACACAATACTTTGCAAATCACCAACCGCATGTGTGTTGGGTGGGTTGGGAAGGAGGGGCCGCAAAAAACAGACAAGAAATATGACTAGCAGTTAACTGCAGTAATTCTGGGGTGTTCTGTCTTATTCCTGTCCTGTTAGTGACCAAAAAAAATATTGTTACAGTCCCACTTGTCAGTGGATCAGGTGTATCAGTGCACTACAAACAGTATTCCCTTTGGTCTGTGCATACACAGACAATAAATAAAAAAATAAAGTAAAATAAGTAAAATTTTTAAATTATATTATCCTTAAGTAAATGTTATATGAATATAATAGTATTAATAATAACATATGAAAGGTTATCCAAAAGCATCACTTGGTGTCTCTGTCTCACGAGAACCATGGAGACAAAGAAGCCATTGTGGGGGATTCTGTCATGTGCATTTTCTCTGAGATGTTTAACATTGTCCACCTGCTGTATTGCAATGCAGTACGTGGGTGGAAATGACTGTTGTCCAATTTTTAGACCTACTCCTTTTTTCCTAAGCCTGTGGATGCCAGGAACACCTCTGCATGAAGGGAAGAGAGGCTGCTTATTGCTGCCATCCACAATCACCAAGAAACAAGAAAAAAATAAGATTATTAAAATTTTAAGAAAAGCAACTTTAAAAAGTGGCAAATTTAGTTTCAAACTTTAAGAAGGATGCAATCAAAAGTGATCATTTTAAAACATGAATTAAATAGTAAAAAATACTTTTCTTTGACATAAGCTCTATGCAAAATGTGCAGATAGATTGTTGGCTTATGCAAATTTTCCTATTCAGGGTGATAAAAACTAATATTTGTACTCATTCATGCATGATTACATTTTGGATTTGACAGAATGATTGACTTTTCAGTAGTAAGAAAAAAATCAAAAAGCTCTTTTGAATTATCATAGATATGACTTCATTTACATACATTTGTAGAAAAGAGGAACATATTTTACTTAACTCTGGAGCGGTCTCTATTATGACTGTCGTAGTATAATATCACCCATTACCATCAGACCAGTCACATTATTATAGTAAATACTACAGTCTGAAAATTACTTGGTTATGTCTCAGCCGCTTATTGTGCTGCTTTGAAACTCTGAGTGCTGATATAAACTTGACAGCTTAGAAATATTCCTGCCACCAGTGCCACAGTGTCATTGCTTCAGCTTGTCATAACTCACAATTTCTGACATTAATGCTCATATCTGTATTTTCATTGTTATCTGTCTATCCCATCTGTAATGGGGCGAAAGGTGGGGAACAGCTGGACAGTCTATCTCAAGGTTACAGAGACACATACACGGACAAACAACTATTCACACTCACATTCAAACCTATGGGCAATTTTAGAGTCACCAGTTAACCTAACACGCATGTCTTTGGACTGTGGGAGGAATCCAGAAACCCATGCAAGCACGGGGAGAGCATGCAAACTCTACACAGAAAGGCCATAACCTATGAAAGAACTTGCAACCTTCTTGGTCTATTTCTGATTTTAAAATGGTAAATTAAATTGTTACACTCTACCCACAGGGCTGGGCATTATACAAAGTTAGTCCGACTGATTTAAATGTGTTTCTAAATGATAATAAAACTAAACAAAAACAAAACATCAGAACATTTAGATGAGTTCCTTTACATATGTTGTCTGTGTGTCGCAAGCACTCAAAGTCCAGTGCAGCATTCAGAACTGCCCTTATTTCTTTATGACATATATTCAACAAGGTGCTGGAATCATTCCGTGGAGATGTTGGTCCTTATTGACATGATAGCATCACACAGTTGCTGCAGATTTGTCGGCAGCATATCCATTATGCGAAAGTCCCATTCCACGTCATCTCAAACCTGCTCTATTGAAAACAGTAAACTCATTGTCTTACTTAAAACTTTTTGACATGATTTTGAATTTGTGAGATGGTGTGTTATCCTGCTTGATGTAGCCATCAGAAGATGGGGATTTTTCTAGTAGGCTGTGGCATTTAAACCGTGCTCAGTCTATACTAAGGGCTCAAAGTGAACCAAGAAAATATTCTCCACACCATTACACCACCACCACCACCTGCCTGAACTCTTACTACAAGGCAGTTTGGATGTTGTTTACGCCAATTTCTGACCCTCATCTGAACGTCACCGGAGAAATAGAGCCTCATCGCACCAGGCAATGTTTTTAAATCTTCTAATCTTCTAATTTTAGTGAGCCCTTGTGATTTGTAGCCTCAGTTTCCTGTTCTTAGCTCACAGTAGTGCCACCTGGTGTGGTCCTTGCTTCTGCTGCCGTTCTGCTTCAAAGTTTGACATGTTGTGCATTCAGAGATACTCTTCTGCATAATTTAGTGGAAACAAGCGGTTATTCCCGTTACTGTTGCCTTTCTATCAGCTCAAACTAGTCTGGCCATTTTCCTCTGACCTCTGGCATCAACAGAGCATTTTCATACAGAGAACTGCCGCTCACTGAATATTTTCTCTTTTTCAGACCGTTCTCTGTAAACCCTACAGATGGCTGCGCTGTAAATATCAAAGTAGATCATCAGTTTCTTTAATATTCTGAACAGCCTGTCTGTTACCAACAAGCAAGCCGTGTTTAAAGTCACTTAAATCACCTTTCTTCCCCTTACTGATGCTCTTTTTAAAATTTTAGCAGATCCTATTGATCACGTTTACATATCTTAATGCATTGAGTTGCTGCTATGTGATTGGCTGATTAGATAGTTGTGTTAACAAGCAGCTGAGCAGGTGTAATAAAGTGGCCAGCAGGTGTATATCTAAGAGCACTGTATTTATTGTCTCACAGATCTGGTACTACACTAACGGGATCCTTCAGGAAGCAGGCTTTCCCAGCAATGTTCTCCCCTACATCACACTGAGCACCGGGCTTATAGAGACGTTGGCTGCTATTGTCTCGGTAAGCACTTCTTCTTTTAATCACCCAAACACTTCTGATGGTTCTGGATAGTTAAAGGATCTGATCATTTGCCATTTTTGGAGTAAGAAGTAACTAGGAAGGTATGTTTTATGTCAGTCTTTAACTTTTATTTTTCATAAAAGTCAAAGACTGATTTAAATGTATATGTATTTGCAGTATTTATAGTTTTTGTTTATGCTAATCTTTCTGACTGGTCTCCCTAATTTGATGAGCCATACCTACCCTCTGCACAAAACCACTGTGTACAGTGTAAACTACACAACTGTAAAAAACAAACAAACAAAAATATATATATATATATATATATATAAAGTAGTTGACATGAAATGTGAAAAGCCTGAGGGTAGTGACATTTACCTTCATCTTGGAAAAGCCCAGCTATAAAGTGACAGTAAAATTCTCTTTAACCATTAATTTAGTTGCCCAGACATAATTCTAATGTTCATAATCAAACCTTGTTGATGTGCAGGAATCTTTGAATAGAGGCTGCTCAGACATTTTCTGCTTACTTGATGTGAAAAGGCACGGCTGTCATCAGGAGTACATTGCTGGCAGGAGATTTGACTCTAAATGACTTTACATTGAACAGTTCAGATGAGTAATTACTTGGACTCTGTTATTTTGTATCTGTATACCTGAAAATTATGAGATTATTTATTTGACCAGATCACTGCACACAACACACTAATAAAAACTCTAAGTATGTGAGAGCTTCCCATCCTGGGGTTTTTATGCAGATTTTCCATAAGTCCAATGAAAAAATAAAAAAGTTAAACAAAAAAGTTTATCTCTAAATGTCAGAAAAAGTTTTTACATTTGCCTAAAGTGAAACTTTTAGTTTATTGATGATAGCAAAATGCCACTCAGAGCATAGGAAACACATTTAATTATGTCATCTAAATGCATCATCTTCTCATTGTGCCACCTGTTTGGAAAAATAGCACCACCAGCTGTTTATCTAAAAACTAAATGACTCCTAATAGTCGCATAAGGTAGTGGAAGGAAATGTTTATTAATTTGTACCTGTCTGGCTTAACTGGTCACACACAAACCTCACAACTACTATAATTTGTGCACAGCATTCAGTTCAGTCTGCAATATTTAATATTTACAGTTATGTTACTGACTCCCCTCTCACTCTAAACAAGCAATATGAGGAGTCTAAAGCAACAAAGGTGAATCGCCTTAAACTTTCCTTAGTAGATTTTTTGGCTACCTGGAGACAGCTACCTACATATCACCATTATATAGAGCTCTGTTGGAATTAGTGCTAAAACCCAGAAATGAGCAAGCAAGCATTTATGAATGACTTTTTGATTAGATGGCTAAAATAAGGTCTGTTGTTTGCACAAAGCTTTGGTGTAGTTTGTTTATAGCTTAACAACAGCTTTTTACTTCTGGTGCTTGGATCTATGCTTCTAAAATGATCAAATTGGTGTTCAGCTGGGAAGATTATTTGTTCATACTTTTTTCTGCAGTAATTCAAATGCCAATGAGAAAACACCTATATGCTTTTTGTCAAAGGAACCAGGGACTACAAAGTTGACATGGTTAGCAAACACTTTCCAGATCTAATATAATTCTTCCAATAATTGTGTATATGCTGACATGCAATCTCACAAATGCAGCTTCAAGATGCTCTCTCCTTTTAGTTCTCTTTAATTCCCCTTCACATATAACTGTCTGGTTGTTCAGCTATAATACTTTACTTTGTTCTCCAGATAGTGACTTTATCTGTTTGCTAAGTGGAGTGGGAGTGAGTTGATTAAAGCCTTTTCAGTGAAAACTGCTGGTGTAGTAAGAGTGAGAAGTGAGACTGAAACAAAACCCTAAAGTTGCAGGTTATGAAATTAAAGCAAGACGATATAAAGCTCTGTAGAGGAAATGAATCAGCATCGAGCTTGGTGATGATTCTCACTGTGCATTTGCACTATGATCAAGTTTTTTCACGATTCACTGTTAAATATATCAGTTACAGTAGCTTTATTTCATTGTCCAATCCATTTGATATGGATTCCTTAGTAGCTCTTTCATCTTCCTTTCCACATTTGCAAGTCTCTGCACTGTAACTGAAACAACACAATGTCTTTGTTCTGCTTTCTCATCTGGTTCCAAAATACATCTAAAATAAATGACTCAACTGTTAACTCAGTAAATCCTCTCTGTTCTTCAAAACCTTAAGCAACAAGAGAAATGAACTGTGGAAGCTAAAACCGAACTCTGTGGATTCTTACATTTGGCCAAAAATCTCCAACAATTTACTACGAGCATACGGAGAAAATGCAGCGGGAAATACACTCCTAATCTCTCCTAATTTAACTGGTGTGTCAATGGCCTGTTTGTAGCTTCTATTTTTGTGATTTCTCTCAGCATGAGAACATTAAAGATGATCTTTGATCTGCAGCAGTGAGAAGACCCCTCTGAGTGACTTAGCTGCCACGTGTCTAACTTCAAACACCAGCAGATCTGAGATCTCCCTCAAGGCATGTAGCATCTACCCATCAGCCACAGCCAATTCAACCCTGACAACCTGTATTGAACCCCGCGTTTGTGTGAAGCCCCATAACTGTTTAACTTCACACAGCAGTTGAACACTATTAAAAATTAAATGGGTTGTGAAACTAAACTGAAGTGAATTAATTAAACAAATACTCTGGCGTGGATTGTGAGTTTTAGTAGGCCTCGTGTACATTGAAAAAACCTAATGGCATGTCCTATAACTGATGATAACATAAATATAATCAATATAGAAATATTCAACCACTAAATATTGATAATCCAAGGAGCTTTAGGAATATAAAGCTTCAAAGTATACTGTACATTGCCCCATTTTTTTATATAACAGAGCTTTGTTTTTGTTGCTGTATCTCAGCCACTGTCAGGAAAGACATAGAAACAAGATAGAATTAATTTACGTTTGAGGAAAAAGCTGGATATTTGACATTTTACCTTTGGAGAAGTGACAAGTGTTTTTCAGACCTTAAAATTTCATCGTCAGTTCAACTGAGACTATTTGCATGAGCCTCATGTTCACAATCAGAGAGACTTTTAAAGATCAAAAGAAAGATTCATTATATTTGCGGTTTCAGGAGGTTTAAATATTTAGGATATTCAACTCAATGTCTACACCACACTTTAAAATGTAACTTTTTTCATTTGGGAGGCAGACATTTCAAACGTAGGATTTAATCCTTAAATCCTGGGATATGTCCCTATTAATATGACAAACTTAATGAACCACAGAGTGTATTTGGCTGTGGCTCTATGTTTATTCCATTAGCAATGCCTTTACAGACCTGCCAAAATATAGCGGCCAGTCATTTCTTACATGAAGTAAGGGAACAAACCACCACCATGGAAAACTCAGTATACGCACGAGCAGTCTGTCTGCCAAATGTGACCTTTCCTGTAAACACCGAAAATCTTTTTTCAGATTCTGTTGTTTGGTGTTAATGAGTTTTGGGAGTACCCAGGCACCGGCTGCACCCAGAAGACAATTTTGCCTGGTGTTGCTGTATTGGGAAATCAAGATTGCTCCATAATTGTAGACAAGACAGTAGAATCTGTCTCGTATCAAATGTGGTGATACAATGAGACCGTTTTGGGACATATTATAAAATGTTTTAAATTAAATGCACCATACTTAACAAACAACATTAACAGAATGTGACTGATATAAACAAACCATACTGCATAGAAAAGAGATTCAGTTCTTACATACTCAGAGTACCACGTCATTTTACAGTGCATACAGGCAATGTTTGTCCTTGTACCAGAACGTTCAAATGTGCAATCTCTTCCCAAGGTATTTTAACACTTTGTGTTGTCAGTTTATTAAGAGAATCTTATCTTTGCTTGTGGCAATTTTGCACCTTCAACACAAGGGCATCAGTTCCTTGTTCCAAGCTATTTGGACACTTTGAATTAGTACTGTACAACCCTACCACTTCTCTGTGTTATCAGAACATAATAGCATAAAGTTGAGTAAAGGACAACTGACCTCATTAAAAGCCAGCCCACATCATTTAGTGATTATATATTTCTTCTGATTCTTCCTGCTGGCTTTGCTTCAGGTGCCATTGGTCACCACATTTAGAGACATTCGGCTGCACCAAAGGATCAGACATGACATGGATGGAGAGCGCAGTGTATCAGAATATTGATTACATTTTTTAGGCAGAGCGTACAGTAGGAGCACTTCAAATGCTGTGTTTTCTGTGCTCCCACAGGTTGCAACTTACTAAAATAAATCCCTAAGGAGTAGGTGGAAACTTGCCCAAACATTTGTATGAAAAAATAAAAAACAAAATAAAATTAATGGAGGAAAGGTTTATACAAACAACAACAACAACAACAACAAAAATCAACAGCCAATCTGCAACCCCAACATTTTAGTCATTCATCCAACCTCTGTGATCCATGCTGCCATGGGCTGCAGTGATAGAGAACAAAATTAATGGGTGTAGATGATGGGATGGATGTATGAGTCAGTACAGCCTTTTTATCGAATGACTGTATTTATCAGGGATGTGAACACCTGTGGACCGAGAAAGGTCACAGACAAAATTTATCATTTTTAGAAAGAATGTTAGAAAACTGCAGGAAATTGCACCGTGGTTTTGCTGAGTCGTGATGCCCCAGCAGTGTAAAGTGTATACTGCAAATAACATTTTGGACCAAACTAAAATTCAAACTTAACATGCTTTTTGCATGTGTTTACTTTCTTCTCTCTCACTTAATATTTCTTGTGAGTCTCATACCATCCATAGCCAAGTGAAGGTAAAAGGTCAAATTTCACTCTGTTCACAAGTTGCACCTCCACATTGTGCTCATGTCTCTGCTTTAATGATGTGATATCACACAAGCTGGGTTAGTTAAGAAGGTTCCTTTGTGTCCTATTTTCATTGGCTTTGTAAGCATTTAACAATAAGCATGTCTTGTAATTTTTACAGCTGCTGCCTGCAGTTTTCTTTGTGGAGTTGTGTGCATGTTCTCTCTGCGCTTCCGTGGGTTTCTTACGGATACTCCGGTTTTCTCCCACAGTCCAAAGACATACATGTTATGTTAATTGGTCACTCTAAATTGAGGTGAGAATGTGACTGCAAAAGATTTTATGTCTGCGTGTCTTTTTCTGTGTTGGCCTTGAGATAGACTGGTGACCTGTTCAGGGTGTACCCCGCCTCTCGCCCAATGACAGCTGGGATAGGCTCCAGCCCCCTATGAACCTGTACAGATGATGGATAGTTTGATGGATTGTACCTCTTCTTAAGCTCTGTTTTACTGTGCTACTCTGCTATTCTCTTTTGTTTTTATATTTAGATCCTAACGCAGCTATTATAACTCCATTCTGAGAAGAAAGACAGACAAATGGCACAGTCTGATTACCTAAAGCAGAATGCTATTCCCTGACCTCCTGCCCCCATTTTCTAGTGCCCCATTGGGCCATCTCCCTTTCACGGCAGCACACTTGTCATTATACAGCTGGTTACCACAAACGTGTACAGACACAGACGCACACTGCACAGTGTCTGTGCAGTGTGTGCTACTCCACATTAAATCATTCACGTGTCACCATCTCACCACACACCTGCCTTGCCTTTAGACAAATTGATTCAAACAAATCATCATAGAGTACAAAAACAGACCATCTGTTTGCATCTTAAAGTAATTTCTCTTCATCTGTCATCATTTATTGGATGGAAGTTTAAAGAATAAGAACACAGTATGCATGTATAAATGAATGCTACATGATTACCTGCTACATCAGCTGCCTATGCCATGGAAGTCCAAAGGGCAATTTTTGCTCTTCACATCAACAAATCTCCTGTAGTGTCCGTGACCTAAATATTGCCACCTACCTAGGTTTGTAAGGGTTGGAACGGACCATATGGATGTTCGTATGCAACCCCAAAATTTGACTGTCAGGTTCACAGACTATAAATCTGCCAAACACTGAAAGAAGCATTAAAGGAATGTTTATGTTTTTTCCAAGTCCATGATACTGTTCTTGTGCAGCTCTAACAGATACTGTTTTGCCTGGTTCACTTTATGCTGTTCGGTCAAACAAACAAAGGAGCTGTTCTTCTTGCTGTTTTTATTGTCCAGAATTGCCACTATATTTTTTAGTTCATGTATATAACCTCAGTACATTTTGTGGTTCACATTTACTGTATTTGTTTAATGGTCTTTATGTTATTTCCTTTATAAATAGTGCATTTTATACCTCCATGCCAGTGGCAGCTGTATCCAGAGGCATTATGGTTTGTGTTGTCCATCCTTCCAACTGTTTAAATCTTGTCTCTGGAGTCAAGCTTGAACAATTTCTTTAAAATTGCCAGGAACATCCAGTTGGGCAACAAGGTGATAGCATGGTAGTCTGTCTGTGTATGTCGCTCTGTGTTGGCCCTAAGATGGACTGGAGCAGTCTAGGGTGGATCATGCCTTTCGTCCAATGATACCTGGGATATGCTCCAGCCGCCCTTCCACCCGTATCAGGATAACTGATTAAGATAATGAATGCAAAGAATTGAATGGACATCCTGCTGATGAACTGATTAGAGTTTGGAGTTTGGTTGTTAAAGGTCAAAGGTCAAGGTCACAAAACGATAATAATATACAGTGCACAATAGTGCTGTTCTAAGTTTGACAGTGAGAAATGCTTTCACTTTTACTCTCCTAGTTTACTTTTTTATTAAGTAACTACCAGCAGTTTGACTTGTGGACTGGTTGCTGGCAACTCTGCACTCGTTCTAAAAAGTCTTTGCGCTTCCGTATTTGTGGACCTACAGAGTGTGTGCAGGGGCATCCTTCTGCAGCTTTGCCTATCAGTGCCCTCCTCACTTGAATTGGGATAAAATGAAACAATCACAGCTGGCACATCTATGTGCAGTGGGAAAGATGAGAATAATCATTTTTTCAATGTGCACTAACTAATTGTAAATTATATCCAGCCATGATTTAGCACCTGCTGCACTAAAACAGTTCAGCTGGCTGTTAATTCTATCTTTGCTTGCTTGCTTGATAAAGGTTTACAAAAAGTCTTCTCGCTTTCAGAGGGTGGGCAGGGGCATCCTTCTACAGCGTTGCCTGTCAGTGCCCTCCAAACATAAATTGGGATAAAATGAAACATCCACATCTTCATTGGCAATGCTTTTTTGCTTTTAGTTATCTTTATTTAAAGCCTCTCCTACAGGTTCGTAAAGAGCCAGTTGTTATTAACGGCTCATCTGACTTTTGATGTGACAAATAATGACGAGGCATTTTAGTCCTGCCAACCATGAGGGGCTGAAGTCATTGGTCTGACCTCCAGCGAGTCTGCCAAAAAGTGGGATATTGGGCCTTTTCACATGAAAGCAGCCATTTAGACCAGCTCCATTGTTAAATCATTGTGTTGTTTGAGTAAAAATGTAAAACCCCTGCAAACACATTCATGTTTTATGTGTTATTGATGGACATTGACTTTAGCTGAAGCTCAGAGAACCCTGTGTTAGGATGTACCACATTATCATGAAACACTGGTAGCTTACTGTAAAACCCCCACTCAATGCTACTGAGGCAAATTCATCATCATCACCTCAAGTACACGGAGAAGTGAACACCTTAATAAAAGTGTTAGGGATTCACACATTTTGTTGTCTAGCAGGTCTTACATGTAAATGGCAAGATACATATACTGCCCAAGCCCCCCAGGATTTCCATCACCTTGTTGTGAACGTTGCAACGTAATATGCCTGGTTTCACAACAGTTTCTTTAAAATGTTTCACGTTCATACAGAATTCACAGAGAATTGGTTGAATTAATCGTTATGATCGCAACATCTTGAATTCCTAAAGGGACTGATGTACAGTCAACAGATTGTCGCACCTGTCCTAGCTCTGTATGATATAGACTCATACATACAGAGAATTCATCATTCATCGATCAGCAACGACATTAACAGCACATGCTGGTTTTAATATGAACAAATTATATTCATTATTTTGGCGGTTGACTTGTGGGTGTGTATGTGTGTGGAAAAGTTAATACCACCTTATTTTAAAATAGCAGAAAAGTAAAGTAACCACCAGACTAACATTAGTGAAGCAGAGCACGAAACTGACATTAACAAATCCACCAACAAGACTCAGCAACACCACTGCAGCCATTTAAAAGACTTCAGTGAACCCTTGTGGAGCAATGAGAACCAGCATCTGTGCGTTTTTTTGGACAATATTTTGCTTTGGTGCTACCACTGCAGCAAATAGACGTCCTCTTGTCTTCCTCCATGGCGGCTTCAACGGGGCAGATGACTGCGCCCTTTTCCTTCATTACACTTTAAATTAAAACACTTTGAGCTATTTTACTTTCATATCAAAATTGATAAACTTTTGATGTCTTGACACATTTTCACAAATTTAATGGAAGCAGAGAAATAAGTAAATAAAAGTTTGCCAATGGTTCCCACCCGTAATAAACCTACAGTAAATAGAAAACACTGCATGTTATCTTTAACACCAGGCCTCTGCACAGCAGCCCCAGTACACGAATGCATACTGTACAAATACTAGTGACCTTTTCCACAACCTCATGAAATCCCACTGGCTTGCTTAGTTAAGGATTGTGCCATGAATAATTTAAGGCTCTGACACCATGCAAAGGAATGCCTGCAGGTGTGGCTGGGGCTTTGATTGGTGCTCATTTTGGACTTGAAGGTGGCTCTGATAGAGCCAGGCCTCGATCTTCTGTCCTGCATGGCTTCCACAAACCATAGGAGAAAGTGTCCTGAGTGGAATTGTTATGCTTTTTCATGATGCATTATTTATAGGTCATTTTCTTGTCGACTTTTTTCAGCAAAATCTGTTGGTGGCTTAAACCGTTAATGAAATATTTGTAACATACCGCCTCTTCTGTAAACAAATCACTGGTTTTCCTTCTTGTGACTTGGACTTTCAGGTCCAAAGCTTATATTTAATGGAAAAGCCTTATTTAAAAGACATATTTCTTTCTAGGCTGTGAAATTGTAAAAACCCTGTTGCTAACACTAGCAACATCTGCCATCAATGATTTTCCTTTGGTTTTAAGATAGTGTAACTGGTCATCACTGGTTTGACTGATTTATGCCCCCCTCCCTCCAGAATTTAGCTTCATATTGCTGTATTGGCAAGGCCCTCGAAAAAAAAAAAATACACAGGTACTGTATTATTTTTCATAGGAAGAACATGAGTGGGCAGTGATCACCACTTGTTAGTGTTTTATTTGTTTTGTTTTGTTTTTTACTTTTTGTTTATTAAAGACTAGTGCCCAGTGACGCTGCTAATGTTTGGCAGTATTTGACGTGAAAAAATTCAATGTTTACATTAGGTTAATTTGAGAAAGCAAATATATGTAAAATAAGAGGTACAAAATCCACTATGATTTACCATGAACCCTTTCTAAGGGCCAGTACGGCCCTAACAGTTCCTGTATGGTAGAAGGGGCCTAATCCTACAGTCCGACCAAAATCCACTTGTTAAGATTTAGTTTAGAGTGATTTGACTACTGGAAAAACAGGAACAGGACATACAATGGGTTGTCAAAACTAGCAAGCCTTCCAAGGTGTATAATCACTCAGCAATGGATCAGAAACCACTTGAAATTCCAATTACACTTTTTTTTTTGTCTTGTTCCTAGGGCTTGGTAATAGAACGAATTGGGAGGAAACCCCTCCTCATCTTCGGCTTTGCTGCCATGGCTGTGTTCTTCAGCCTACTCACACTGTGCCTCAATTTCCAGGTAAGCCACTCTTCCTTTTCTTTGGTGACCACATTCTGCTCTTTAAGTGATGAGGCATCACTTTGAACATCAGTGCTCTATACATTACTGTCTAGCACGTACAAATCAGCACTGGGTAATATTACATCACCTGGACTGATTGAAATGTATTTATTTACAATATTATAATAATATTTTGTGCATTCATATTATAACACCTTTTAAGAATTATTTAGCATTACAGTATCTTAGGTGATTCTTGTGATTTAAATATACTGATAATGTTGTGATATATGTTAATAAAACAAAAACAACAAGAGGATGCAAGTTAATTAATTGCCTTAATTATATTTGCGGTAATTCTTCTTCTTAGGACTGAGTTGCTGACAAAACAATTTGTGGTTCAAAATATCATCTCCCTCTTTCTCTCTCTCTCTTGTTTCAGGATAGGGCATCATGGATTCCCTATGTCAGTTATGCCTGTATACTGGCTGTGATTGCATCGTTTTGCTCTGGGCCAGGTAAAGCAACTTACCTTTAAATGTTGTCCTTTTCCACCTTCTCTTTTGATTTTTCTCTTGTGTTGCAACTCTTTCTTACTATATTTAAAACTGTAGTCAAAGAGAGTACATGCGCCATTACTTCTTAAAATGATAGGTGGTTATACAATTAGTAGTACTAGCAATAGTGGTAGTTGTAATGTAACCTACAGTACTCAGCTGCAAATGCTCATGGGACAGTGAATGTGATTGCTTCTCATTGGAGGTTGACATTGGGCTTTATTTTCCAATGAAATGGACATTAACAGCTCTCACTCAAATGTAGGTGCGATTTTCCTCAGCACAAGTCTGTATTTTTCAGGCTGCGCCTGCTTTTGCAATTTTCCTGGCGCTGGGTGAACTTGGAACTTGATTGTGCTAGTGTCGAAGAAGAAGTGTGGCCTAGTCTAGATTTATGCTTTTTAGTGGTGAAGTGCAATTTTGGTGCTCATTTTGGATAATATCATGCCATCAATTGGCACTGGCCCACTGAGACATCTAAAAAGAAAAAGAAAAAAAACTAGGTCAAGTGTGACCTCTTTCAAATTGCTGTGCTTTTTCATGAACTCTAAAGTATCCATGAAAATAATGCCCATGAAAAAATTACAGTAAGAAAAATTACCAACAATATCATACTTAGAATTTAATAATTTGACCCAGGGTTCTGCAGAACAACCTTGGATCTTTTCTTTGTAGACATGTATTTATCAGACAACAACAAGAAATTGCGTGTGTTTCATTTGCAGTCCCTGTATTGACTGAGAAGTTGTGAGTTATTTTGGCACAGCAGCATGACCTCATTATTTACATGTCTACACAGTCACATTATCTGACCTGTTATTAAATAGAAGCTGCGGCTGTACGGGGGCTGACAGACCTCAGTGCACAGCGAATGTCAGAGTGCGTACCATGAACCTTAATTAAAACAGGGTGATAGTGCATGCTGAGGCAGGAACAAATCCATAATTTCAGTAGATAAAATTCACTTGTTTTATTATCGCATCAGAATAATCTCTAAATCACATGACAACAAGGCTGGAACAGTCTGTTTGTTAGTTTAAATATACAGCATAAGAGCCAGATTACATGATTAATCTATAAATTATGTTTATTGTACATTAAATGCATAAATGGCTGCTTGCCCATCTATATGCGGTAGAAAAGATGAGTGTAATGAATTTTTAATGTGCACTAACTAATTGTACACTATATCCAGCCAGCAATAATTTAGCACCTGCTGCACTAATACAGCTCAGCTGGCTGTTAATTCTTTCTTTGCTTGCATATTGATAAAGGTTTCCATTTATTACATTTACATTTATTTATTAATTTTCCTGTTCATAGAGATGAACTTTCTTTCCCAGTCCTCAGCCTCTCTACCTTGCTGCTCTTAAAAAAGATGAGAGAAACCATTGTGACTCCAACCGTTCGTAATGTATTCCTGTGATTAATAATGTATCCTGCCTGTCTGCCACATAGTGCCTGGTTGCGCCTCGCTGTGCCCTCTGCGTGCCAACACTGGCGGTCACAAACATAACAAAAAGGTTGATGCTGTTATGCCTTTACCAAGAGAGGTTAGGACTGCATTTGGACTGCACCTTGTTTAATGAAAATAGAGCCCTTAGACTTTCAAGGGGGGCGGCTGTAGCTCAGTTGGTAAAGGCAGTCGTCCACAGAGTGGACCACAGAGTGAATGGGTCCATCCCCGGCCCAGGCTATATGTCGAAGTGTCCCTGGGCAAGACGCTGAACCCCTAACAGCCCATTCCCCTCCCCAGCTGTGCAGTGCCAGTCCAAGTCTGGTAGAAATTGGGGAGGGTTGCGTCAGGAAGGGAATCCAGTGTAAAAACTGTGCCAAATCAACATCCGCTGTGGCGACCCTGAACTCACGGGGTAAGCCGAAATGCAATTTTTCAGTATTCGAGGGTATATTGTTAATTAATGTATTTTTTTTTCATAGTTTTTTTACATAATTATCTGCAGCTGTGCATTATTATCTACCTGTTCTTCTTCTCAGACGTAATTTGATATTAATCTTGTGGAGATACATTTTCTTAGTACACAGTCAATGGCCTGTAACAGTTTTTAAGGTAGGCAATTTCACTTTCAAATTCTAACACATATTTAATATTTATATTCAGGAAAGAAACAACATAATAAGGTTTGTTACCACTTTAAATCTTCAGTTAAAGGAAAGCAGCTGCAGCATGTAGGCAATGCAGTAATGCAGTTATAAGTAATTACAATGATGATTCTATCATTTAGTCTGGTTACATTATATTGTACTATACTATCTTACAAAGTGCTGCCAATACCTGTTCTTTGTCAGAGACTAATAGTGAAAGTATATTGACAATACAGCTCTGGTTTGGTTGCAGTGTATTCTGTGCAATTAATGTCATGTGGTTACTGAAAGCATAGAAGGTGATCTGATTAAATCCTCTCACAATTTAGTTATTTAGTAACTGAGATGCAATTTACCTCATCAAAGTTGCAGTATGAAACGTGTGTGCATGGTAAATCTAACACGTATAATAAAGTATACTTTATCATGCAAAGGTTAAGTAAAAATGTAGATTTGTATTTAATATAAGGAAAAATCTTATGGTTTTGTAATCAAAGAGCAACAGCAATATAGAATGTTGCCCATAAAGTTGGAATAATTTTGTTTTCACAAACATTCCTCCTTTTAGTAAAGGTTATTTGTGGTTATATTTTCCCTGTGATATGTTTGGAAAAGATCGATGAATAAGGTTCTGAGAAGATATGCACTTTATCTATCAAGAATAAATCACATTGTCATAATAGTTTCATGACAAGAGGTAAAAAATATTTTTTTCCAACTTAGGGCAACAGTGTATTGCAGTAGGTCGTTCTTGCACCATTCTCTTGTAAGACTCCTTCTCTTTTGCTTTTCTGTATATTGTGATTTGTCCAGATGTAGCCATACTGTACCTGCCCACAGGGGACCCAGCTTTCACCCATTTGTAATGAACTCTCTGCCAGCACAGCTGCTCTTCTCTTACACACATCCCGGATTGTATTACCTGATACCCAGAAGACAGAACAATTGCACTGGGTCCTGTGGTCTGTGAGTGTCAGGGTTCTTTTTGTCATTTTGAAGAGCCACTGTCATCACAAAACCAAACCAGACATGGACCCTATGTGTTTTTTCAAAAGTGGTCTTTTTAAATGGGCCCAATCCAGACTCCTGTCATGCAATATTTATGAAAAAACTGTACAGTACGTGCAACGGTATCATGTCCCCTACTGTACAGTATGTATTTCCACCCTAGGGACCTGTTTGCTGCTCAAAATCTTCATTGTATTTTCTACACACAGTAGAGGAAAGTCTGCATTATTATGTGTCCAAGCTTTGCGTTTCTCAAGTTTTGTGACTCAAGGCAGCGGGTGTTTCCTTAATAATGATATTTCAGGATGAAATGTCTGAAGGACAAATGGCGGATTTGGCATTAGTTTTAATCTCTTTTCTGTGTTATACCAAGGTTTAATTGTTTTTCTCCTCTAACATAATTTCACAGACATACTGATGCTCTTTCTGCTTGTGACTGCCACTTTGTCACCAACTGAGATGATTACAAGCAAGAGTGAAATAGGTTTGATTAAAATCTTGATGCTGAAATTGTAATTTGCTGCATCTTATTGCCCTCTGCAGCAGCGGCAGGTTTTCTGCAAAGATTGGGAAGTTGTCTGCCATTGTGTGAAAGCCAACAGTTTGTATTTAGGCATGATACCAGAGGGGTTATACTTTTATCACATTAAGTACCTTTATTATAAAGCATGTCCTATAGAACAGATAAAGGGATAGAAAGGGACAAATTGAAATGGAAATTGAAAGCCGTGGCAAAAATAACAAAACGTTCAAATCATACGTGATATTGATGAATGCATAGTAGAAGCTGACAATAACTGATGCAGCTTGAAAATATATTTAAAACCGTGACAACAGCACATAAATAAATTATACCATGAAGTGAAAACTGCAGTTCAGTGATCAAAACCAGAAATACTGCACTCAGAAATACCATTCAAGAAAGTTTAATGGACTATAAAAGAAAAAATATAAAATATGTATGAGAAAATGGTTGAAATCAGATCAGCTCTGGCTATGGAATTCACTCTAAAGAAAATGACAAAACAATTAGAGGATGTAAATATTCTGCACCACGACACGTTAAGTAACAAACATTTTAGTTTCAACATAGACATAGAGAAGTGTGAGGGTCCTGTATAAGTGCTGGATGATGTCAGCACTAGCAATGTCCTTGAGTGTGTCTCTTTGCCTTTTCTCCACCGTCATTATACCCTGTTATGGTCTAGACGGATGATTTGTTAACGGCCAACACAAAGACAAAAATTTTAGAGTTTTGCCACGTATGACACAGAGAGTGTAAACAAACAAAACCTAACCAGAAAGGATGACGTTTCATGCTACTAGTTTGTGGAGCTGACATCCTAATTTCCTTAAGTCGATCCCTGACACTGATGACAATTCAGGCAGTGCAGGAGTCATTTTTAATTTTAGATAATGTTCATACAAAAAGAAACAAATTACATTTTAAATAAGTACACAAAATCTCCCTTTTCACAATAAGAATTGTTAGTTGAAACGAGAGTTAATGAAATTAAGTTGCTAAATATAAACTAGATAAAAATAAAAACACAACACACCTCATCTACCAGATGTTTATTTTTTGTTTTCCACTTTGCCTGTGGCCTTGCAAGCAATTTGAGCAGAAGCCACATCACAGGTCCTGCACTCTGTTACTGTGTTTCACTGTCTTATTTTGGATTGAATAGAAATAGATGAGCACGTCTTGTTTTGATACCAAAAACACAAGTCAATAAGGCGCAAGAGCAGGTTTAGTATGTGCATTATCATTTTGACCTTTCTGTACCCTTCAGTCCTGTGGTGCTGTTTGTCAGTGTACATATGACATGTTAATTTCTTTCAAAATCCAGATGGGGAATTTCCAATTTTTTTGTTCAACATATTTTCTGTTGCAGGATCAACATTGCCACAAAAGCATTCAGTCACTTGAGTAGCGAAGATATAAGCCCACCTGGTGTTTCTGAATAGTATTTGTCAAATAAAATGCAAATTATATTCTTTTGTTCATTAAGGTGACAAGCTGCTTGGTTGAATATGGAAAAGCAATTGAGGCTGTCTCTATAGATACACATTGTTCAGTGATAATGCTGAAATAATTGCACTGATCCCTTTATTGTTCTAATGTACACTGTTGCCCATAAAGTGGAAATAAGTTTGTTTTTAGATACATTCCTCTTTTTAGCAAAAGTTAATTGTGGTTTGATTTTCACTGTGATATGTTTAGAAGAGATTGATCAATAAGGTTTTGAGAATATGATACACTTTATCTATCAAGAATAAATTGCCTTGTCACAATATTTTAATGAGAAGAGGTAAACAAATATTTTATTCCAACTTTATGGGCAACAGTGTAAATCATGCGCCAAAAAATGGTTCGGTCTAATTGATGAATAAAGATGCTCCCTTGTCTTTGTTTGCTTTTTGCACCTCCATACATTTTTCTTTGAAATATTTGACCAACTAAGACAATTTTATTTCTGCTGTCAGTTAATTGATGTTTGTTAATTAATTCCAGAAGCAGCTTAGTCATTCAAGTTAATTATTCTCAGTCAACTGAATCTATGCAATACACAATATGAGGCGTTTTTTTAAGTTCTTAATGCTGCATGTTTTTACTCTTCTACTGAAACAGTTTAAATGACAACTTTTGAAAAATTAACAAAATGTTTGCATGTATCCTGGTGAATACTTACAAAAACGTTTTGATGTTCATTTTAGATCTTGACAGCAGTAACACCTACTTTCTTTTTGGTGCTTAAACTATTGTTCAAAATCAATCAAAGATCATGTATTGAAACAAATTTTATTTGGATATGCGTGGTATTGGAACTTTGAGGGGCAGTAAATGAAGTCACAGCTGTTGTGTCACAATCAGACCCTGTGGTCTCATCACAGCTGCACAGTGTACTCACTTATTTCTCCTAGGAAGAGAAAATGCCCTAGCTGAGAAAAAAAAGAGGCGGTTACCAAGCGCTGACAGACAGGGCCTAGTGGATGAGTCCACTGAACAAGATGAATTACCTTTCCCCTGGGATTGTGGAAAACAAACACATATTGGGCAGCCAGGCAGGCTGTTGTGAGCGTTAGCAGGTAATGAGAGGTACCAGGGGTGAGATGTGGACACTCGACACTTGACAAGGGTGACATGTGCTACTTTTTAGGACCTACAACCAAGAACAAAATATAGAGGGAAAGAGGTGACGAGAGTGGAGTAAACTCAGGTCTTCAATATGTTTGCTTCTTCTTCTACTGTTGCTCCATTAAATATCTGAAAGTAATCTGCTGGATAAATTGCACAAGAACCTTAGTCCACATGTTGTTGTGTAAACTAATTTTTACTGAATAATAGCAGAGCTAACCAAGTGCTTCTTGCTCCAAAGGGAACACTGTTGTTTTTGTATTTGTTGTTGCCTATTTAAAAGCCTCCCAGTTTTTTACAGCTTGAAGTTTTTTAATGTGTTTGGAATGAGAGTAACTTGTGTGAGTAGCTGCTGAGGTATGACTGTAAAGTGATACCTAGAGTAATTTGATAAACATAAACAGGACAACAGCATTGCTCAGAATAGTGGTCTCCTGCTGTGAGGCTGTATGTGTGTAATGTTATTTGGACAGCGAGACCATTGTCTTCTCGCTGTTTGCAGCAACTCAACTGCTCTTCACTAGCACTGTATTTCATGCCTTCAGAATGTGAATAAGTGTTTGGGATTTGAGCGGTTTTCAGATCTCTTTTCCATGGCCACATACTGTCACCACTGTCAACAGCAAGGCTTTAATAAATCTGAAGAGCAGTAGAGCAGCCTTGGCTAAGCTCTATTAAAGCAGAAGCTGCAATTTAGGCTTTTTGCTGGACATTTGTCACTAATTAATTTCAACTGCCCCTGTATTTTTTTGTAGCAAGTGCGATGCTAGTTTTAAAGAAAGTGGGAAGGCTGAACAGGCATTTTCAAAAATGAAGGAGCTGCTAAATTATCTTCCTACTGCTCTGTAACCCTGATCCTCCACAGACATTTATAACGAAGGACACCTCTAAAGTGGGACAATCATTTGCTTTTAACTGCAAGTGCCACATGTAGCATCATAAATCCTCTGAAAAGTCTACTCTGACTTTCTGTGGACATCCTCACAGGCAACCTTGATGTTATTTTACTGATTTTAATCCTGGCCTTCCTCCCTCCATCCTTTTTTTTAAATCATAGAACCCAGGAGACCATCATCAAGTCAAATAACCACTGTGATTAATTATCATGATTTGTGCCTGCATGGACTGTCATGTACTATCTGTTCTAATCAGGACCACCTCTTTGTGTCGAGCAAAAGCTTTTGCCTCTGGTTTCCATCTGCAGTCTATACTCCAAACTGAGAGAGCAAATGGCAGTAGTGTAGTAATTTTCTTCAGTCAGTGTTTATCTGGTGTGGACAGAATCTGAGTTTATCTCCCTGCAGTTTCCTGCCACAGGCCTCATCCTGCCTTTTCAGTGTCAGTTGGGCCTCAGAGAAAAGGGAGTGAATTGCATCCTGCACCTAGGGAGTTTGTCAGGTGCTGTTGTTTAGACTTGGTGAAGGCACCACCAGTTTTTCTCTTTGCCGGATTATGTCAGGTACATCGGAATAATGAAGGTCTGTCCAGAACCGTGGGATTGCAGAAACTGTATCTATGAAGTAGTTTGTCATGCTATTTGCCTGTGGCAGATAAAAAAAAGAGTTTAGGATGCCTAGACTCTGCTTAAATCACACTGACTGAAAACACATGAACTCTATAGCCATGTTTAGATAGGGGCTGCTATGAGCTAAATGCTAACATATTCATAATTACAAAGCTGATATGTTCTGAATGTCTAAAGGTAATGGTGCTCTTCCACCGTAACATTACCTAAAGTGCTATGGATTGCTACTCATTCACCCATACACACACAGTCAAACACTGATGGGGAGCTGCCACATGATAGCTGGCCTGACCAACCAGGATTAATCTGGGGTTCAGTATCTTGGCCAAGGACACTTCTACATTTGACATGAGAAGCTGGGGATTTCTTTACCTCCTGAGCCATAGCTAGTACATCTATTAACAATGTCTACCATCTTAGTCTAGCATGTCTTGCATGCTAGCAATTTCTTAATTGTGCAAAGAACCAGTTTGAGCCTCCAGGTGGCACTGAAGAAAAAAATCATTGGTCATTAACATTTATCTTCTGAGCACCATGAATACCTGCGCTACTTTTTTAAAATTTGCTAAACAACCAAAAAACAAAAACAAAACCATCAATAAAACCCCATAACATTCTGAATCACCACTATTTGACTGGTGAGAACATACAAACTCCACACAGAAAGGCCGTAGTTGGCCAGGGACGCGAACCTTCCAGCTGTGAGGCGGTAGTGTTGAAAATACAATTAATTTCCAAAATGAAAGAAGTTATGGTATAAATTAAATTTTTAAACGTGTCATTTGGGCCATGCAAAAGATCTCTGGCTGTGCCAGCATAAACTTGTTGGGCCCCATGATAAGACCATTCACTACCTCTAAGCTACGGTAAATTAGACTGACCTAAGCTAAGATCTAACTTAAGAAACCTTCACGGTTGAGCCATTGACATGGTCTGCACTTATATAGTGCAGAGCAGACAGATATGAGTTCTGCACCATTGGAGGTTTATCTGTAGTAAGGCACTAATGGTTTTATTTGTCTCCTGAAGTCAAGTGCAGTGAAAGCACCAACATGTGATGGTGATTGTCAACACAGTTTCTCAAATTCTATATGCCCCACTCTTGTGAATTAAGTTTGACAATTTTTTTTTTATTATGTTGTTACATTAGAGTGTAAAAAACAATGTTTGAGGTAAACAGTACTGTTCCATCAGTGTTTTTATTCTGCACCTTCAGTTCATAACTCTATGAATATCACACCTTCGGTTATTCTGTGCCCCAATTTAAATGATTGTTTTCTGAACATTGTTGTTGTTACAGTAGTTTTCTTAATTTAGAGAGAAAACAATTACAACATTTTGATGCACCCCACTATAGCCCTCAGCAAATTAAAAATCACTGCCAATTACGTACTCACCGTAGGGATGTACATACAGTGTAAATCTATTTTTCTGTATGAATGTCCAAGCATGTGTTCCTCTACTAATTCATCTGTATGTGTGACATCTGTCTTTGTATGGGAGTGCAGTATTCTGCTAGTGTGGCATGATTATCCTATTATATAATTAGTTTTTATTTATAGTGTGTAAGTTGTTGTTAGATAATCACAAGTACACATCTGTAAGCTGTGGAGCAAATCACGTGAGTCATTACAAGGGGGAAGAGCAACGCTGCTAAAAAATCCACCAAAATGATGCAGACTTATAGGAATCATTTACTGCTGTTAGAAGAATTCAACAAATCCATCAACCTTGGGGGATGGGGGGCAACTGGCAAACTCTTCAGATGAGGTGGTAAAGGCCGACTGGGAGTAGAAAAAAAAAGAGTTGCCTCAGGATCTTTCTTCTCGCCATTGTCCTGTCATCTGTGGCTTTCAGCCTGAGGCAGAACATCAAGCCTCCAGGACTGTGTGGACGATCCTGTGAAAATGTGACGTCTCAGGAGATCAAGTTGAAACAGAAGGCAGTGCACTCACACAAACCCAAACCAGAATTGATATATTATTATAAATTATTTTTTTTATGTTAGACTGCTAATATTGTTTAGATCAATATTAGTTTAGACTGTGCTGGGCTTTTACCTCTGTCTCTAGCAATAACAATCACAATAATAATCATTAGAATAGTTTCCTATTAGTTCTTTCACTGTTGTTCTGTTGCTCAATCCTAAAGATGCCACACAGTTGAATGCAATGAGAGCCAGCTGAGTTCAGCTACATGTGCCTTTTACTGTACCTGTGTGTGTTTGTATGTTGAGACAAATTAATCCTCTATAGAAAAAGACCTTACACAAGAAACACAAGCTCATTTAGCAGGCCTGGTTTTTACAGATGGTCACTAACAGTATTTAGGCAATGCTACAACAAAGAGGTGTAAGCGTAGTAATGGTGTAACCGGGAGTGTTATAAAAATGAACCTTTTTTAGTTACTGTTTCAATATTTAGTGTCTCCTGGAATGTATACTGATCCGTGAACTGCCGTGCTGTTTGGCTGAAAGCGAAGCCTGCATACATTCATCCCACGTGGTTCAACACATGCTGTCTCCTCTGAGGCCATCGACAAACATATGCTGGCTAAATAGCATACGTAGCCTAATTAGTGTGCAGTCCCAGGGCTCACCACAGCCTTCTGAGACTAGAACTGTGATGGCTATAAAAATAAATTTGGCTTGACATAGAACATGCTTTGGCAACAAATGCTATCAATTACTCACTCAACTCAGCAAACTGGTAAGGCGGGAACTATCCTTTCAGCATTATAGATCATGATTGTATGAAATATCAGACAAAGTCTCAAGCTACAGCCAGGAAAACTCAGATATATTGTGTTTTGTGAAAGAAAACCAGTATTGTTTGAAAGGTAGATTGTTGCACATTTCTTATACCATCATTGCTTTTATCACACAACCCCTTTCTCTCTTTAGCACAGATGAGTTTCAGATATTGTTGTGGTAGGTGAAAACCTCCAAGGTATATACACACATGGTCATAATACACAAAATGCCATGTTGGCCAGACCTCCCCACCTTCAACACACCATGTATGACACAGATTTGTCTCTCCTTGGAAAAACTAAGTCAGGGATGTTGTGGCTGCATCCAGAAAGATATCTCTTCCTAATGTTTCCTGTCACTTGCTTACCTTACTTCTATCTTTAGAAATGTATTAATTTCACTTACTTTGTTATTAGGGATTCATAACAGATGGGAGAAGCAGAACTTTCTGTAGCTTTGATTCTATTCGACATTCAGTTTTGTAGTCAATTGTACATGTGTTTAATTTAGTGAATACAATGTAAAAATAATAGAGTACTTTTTATGATGCGCCTACCTCTGAGTTTATGGTGAGTAACTGAAAGGAACATGTTAACAGTTCAAAACGTTTGTATGTGTCCATGAGGGAAGGCTTTGGCTTCACTTCTGGATGCCACAACATCCTTGTAGATGTATTTTAGATTCCCAATGTCAGAAGCTCTAATGTTCAGTAAACTAGTGAATGTCCTCTTTTTTATTAGCATCTGATGCTATTTATTTGAGTAAATTCCCAAATGTTAGGTGACACTAGTATCTGCACACAAAGCCAGCGATAATTGAAAATCCAAATTCTGAGTTTCTCAAAAACTCTCTCTAAGGTGGGTAGATCTAAACATTTTGGCCATACATTTTTGTTTCATACAAGGTCATAGTAACATGTGTCTAACTAGCAAACTACAGTATAATATCTGGATAAAGGAAAACACATGTTAACACATGGTAGAAGTGCACGCTATGATCAGATCAGGCAAAGCACATCTGAGGATAATCTGGCTTGCAATATGGTTGGACCTCAACTGTATGTAAATGCAATTTGTACAGCCTGACCATCTGATCTGATCAGGGGGCCTGAGATAGACTGGCGACCTGTCCAAGGTGTACCCCGTTTGTTGCCCAATGACAGCTGGGATAGGCTCCAGCCCCACACGACAGTGAATAGGATACGCGGTCAACATGATAGATGGATGGATGGATCTGAACAGGGTGAGGGCAGGATTGATTTAGAGAGAACTGTTGTGAATGTAAAATCCTATGGATCACATGGCTTTATCCAGATAAAGATATTATACTGTGGATCACATGTTAATACCAGGTGTAATATGCTCTTAATTTGGATGTGGGAAACTGAGCTTCTCTATAACTATAATTTACAGTAAGCCTGCTCAGACACAGTCTGTGCTGAGTAGCTTTTAGGATATTAAGAGATTACACCTCTACACATCTTCCAGACAAGTATAAAATAGTGATTTGACTGATGGTACAGCAACACAAGAAATGCATTCATACAGGTTAATTGGAAAAACGTACAAGTCACAATTAACTTAGTGTTCCATGCCCCTTCAGTCATCTAACAACAAAAGAGTAATAGATGTTATTTTTACAACACATTTTTCTTCTTTATCAATTAAAAAAAGAGTGTGGGAGATTTGGGAGGTGATCGGAATGTAAAAATGGAGATGATTTTTGTGTGAAATCTAAATCCAACACTGTTTGTACATGAGCACATGTAGTTACTTATGATCAGCTGGTCACACTTGATGAACAGCAAAGCATCTTGTTGATAGAATGGGGTGGTCTTTTATCACAAACAATTAAATCTAAGACGATGCTTAAAGCTAATGAGAGCCATACCTCCCTTTATCCAGCTCTAAATAGAAAAGCTCCTGTGGTTTGCAGCTCATTAACTGTCTTCTAAAAATCAATTATGCGACAACAAATAACCTGCTGTGAAGTGCAGCATCCACAGATTGAGAGGAATTCAGAATGCCATTTTGCAGTCGTGGTTATTTGGTAAAAGACAGTCTGCAATCTAGCAAAAACAATGAGGTTAACGCAGGATAAGGCAGCTTAATACATCACAGGTTAGCAAGGATTGCGAGATGTTGGGAAACATGCAGCTCCTTTTACAGCAAGCCTTACCCTGAACATTATCTATATGACTATACCAGGCAGAAACCTATTCAAGAACATACAGAGGAGACATAATTTATATTATTTAATGCATCTAGGTTGTGTTTTTCTGTTCGTTCCTCTACTCTTCAACTTGTTTTTGTTATGTTATGTGTGCACATCTGTCACAGATCCAACAAAAAATATAATATAGCCACTTATTGATGCTGTCTGTTATCTTGGCATGGTTGGACAATATACTAGACTGTACACACGCCCACCACAAACCACAAGATGCCTGAACGTCTCTGCCACCTTCATCTATGCCCATGACCTATTGCCTGGGAAGGTGATTGGACCACATCAACCGCGTTTGCTTTCATAATCTCTGCAGCAGAGGTTAATACAAAACAGGTTCCATTAAATGTAGTTGAAAATGTCACATTTTTAAAAGTGGTGTTCTTCTTGCATCCATAACTGAGAGGGCAGAGAAATGTTCTGTGTACATAAATGCTGTTTTTAACTGCATTTGTTTTTGAACAGAAGCAACTCGATGTTGTGTCACAATAACACAGTCACTGGTCATTATTCTCTAACATCATATCTTGTCCTCGCTACAGAGGGATTTTTCTTTCTTTGCCTAACAATGGTGTTTATAAGCTCTTTCTCATTTCAACAGCACGTGAATTGCAGAATATATAAAGTGTAGGCACAGTAAGCAGTTACAGTTTACTGAGAACATTTTTCTGATCTTTGGAACAACTTACTTATTGTGCTGTTTAGTTGGGAGTTTTATCTTGCTACACTGATTGTTTTAAAAAATATGTTTTTGCTGTTTGTGTAACTTCAAAATGTAAATTTCAACTTAAAACTAAACTAATAAATAGAGTTTTTAGGCTGTTTGGGCAGAACAGGACAATCCAGAACTAATATGACTTGAGATATTAACTGTGTCTATGAGCAACACTTTCTACTCTGCTCTTCATGGTGCTTTGATCTAAAAAAAGGAAAATATACTGTATATAAGCAGTGAAGACATTACCATGAGCTGTCAGACTTATGAGGTGTTATGTAGTCTTGCCATCTTATAGCTCTCGACGTGAAGCTGAAAGTTTGGAATTTATCATAGGAAATATTGTAAGTGATAATTATTTTGTCTGTGGTAAAACTAGACAGCTATTTGACTAATTTATGTTCAGTTTAACGTACAGCAACTCCTAAAAGTAGACTCTAAAAATAAGAACATGTTAAGATGATTAACTAACTTTCACACTTAAGCTCAGTGGGCCACCTTGCTGTAATGCGAACGAAAGCAAGATTTGTTTTCCACTTTATTCGGTTTTGCTGTAAGTAATGTCTCTACTATCTGTGCTACAGGTGGCATACCCTTTATCCTGACTGGAGAACTGTTTGAACAGTCCTACCGGCCTGCTGCCTTCATGATCGCTGGGATTGTGAACTGGCTGTCAAACTTTGCAGTGGGCCTGCTGTTCCCTTTTATTCAAGTGAGTAACATCATTATATGTGCGCAGATTTACACATTTGTTCCAGCTGGAGCTCAGTCAGTTACATCAGATGCTTAAAATAAATAACACACACAATTACAAATCAGCATGAAACAGATAGTAAGCGAGTAGCTGATTGCTGACTAAGCCAAACTAAAATAAACGTGTGTTTGTTATTTTAACTTTCAGTTAATTAAAGATTTCAGCTTCAGAGGTTTTCTACTGAGTGGTTGCTGATACATACTCTCCCTCTGCCTCCTTTCTAGGATCTCATTAGTTACCATTAAGCTACTTGATTTTTCTGTCATTCCTTATTTCATTCCCTAATAATATGCAACAACTGCGCCTTTGGATGACTCAGTTTACAAACAGAAATTTTCACAGAAATTCTTTTTACTTAATGATGAGAGATTTCAAGCAACATTTTACTTAATGATGAGAAAACCCCCTTGATCAGCATGTGATACTGATCTTGGAATAAATTGTTAATTAGTTAATTTAACTGTAAAGAAAATAGGGAAGTTAAATAAAAAAAATCACTATGTATTAATCACTCATTGTTACAATATAATAATAACAACAATAATAACAATAATAATGATAATAACAATAATAACAATAATAATAATCGCTTATGGATTTAGAATTAAAGAAACCTTGCATTAAGAACTTGAGGTATGAGTCTAAAAGTAGTGGTCATTTTGATGTTATTGCCTAATATTGGAAATAAAGGATCTCGATTTGCATTTGACTTAAAGTCAGAATATCTTGGTTTTGCACTCAAATTCTGACTGTTCTTTGTAAAAATCAATCCAGTCAATGCAGCTGTCATCACCATTCACAAAGTGGCTCCGATTTTTTGGCATGTAAACACGTGATTTTGTATTGGGCTGTGAGCTCTGTCAAATTGCCCAGCTGCAGTGTGGGGGAACAGATCCAGTTTGGACACTGACTGCTGGTGCTGTGCTGCTAGGCCCTTGTAAACAAAGTGTCAGAGGTGAAGTGTGATACATGACAGGATTGCTGAATATAGTCACAGCATAAAGACCCCTTCACTTTGTGCACATTTTACTGCATTGTAAATGTGCTTAAAAGTGAAAAAAGGTGCAAGTTTCTTTATTTTGCAAATAATTATAAATCAAAAATTGAATTGTATCTTACAAATGTATTCAGACCCTTTGCTGAGATGAGTCTAGAACTTGACTGTGAGTACTGAGGCCAATTACACATTGATTGGGTTTCCAAAGGTACACATGTGTATATATTGTCTCATAAATCACACAGCATGTCAGGACAAAAACAAGGTATACTCTGTAGCCCTGTGAGTCATAGATCAGTGGAAGGATATAAAACCATTTCAAAAGCTTTAGATTTTCCATGGAGCTCAATAATTATAAAAAATAAAGAAGTCTAGAGCATTCAGGATATAATAGGGTCTGAATACTTTCCAACGTCACTGTTAAGGGTAAATGAATGGTCTGCACATACTGGCCTGACCCAAATAGGGGGATTAAATCACCAAACCTTGAAATGGTGGGTGACCTTTGCACCCTATAGACAGCCTCGTTATGTTTGCACAAATTAGAATTGGTTTTAGTGGTATCAGAAGATGCTGCCTGCTACCTTTGTCAAGCTTGAGGGATTGAATGGTTTGTTGAGGTTCAAGTACAGTTTTGTGTGTATTACTTTATGTTAATCTGCAAACACTTAAAACATATAGCTATGCACTGGAGCTTCAACTGTCAAGGTGCTTCTCTCTGACAGTTTACATGTCCAGCATCTATATACAGTAACATACCATGCACCATAGAAAATCTCATCCAGGATACTTTTCTTACCATCATTAATTGTGTGCTGCTATGGCCAAATTTATTATAAAACATTATTCATTTTGAGACCAGGGCTAGATAGAGAGGCAATTTATAAGTGTCATATACTGCAATGATTGTGTGTTTTGATGCTGCCAGAAAGGGTTCAAAACATTTTGTAATCCAGATTAGTTGGTAGTCTAAGTCTTGCTCTAGCCATTAGGTGTCTGTACTTACTGTGAACATGTTCAGAATATTAAGTCAGAATATTAAGTCCTAATGTTTTACAGTGTGTGGCTTCCTTCCTTTTATCATTGTATTACTTACAACTTGTTTTTTTATTAAACTTGTACCAGCCAAAATCACTAAGCTAGTCAAAAATATAATAAATATTCACACCAAATATCCTAGATAGATTTTTCCATATTGTCTTAAGATGTCTTTTAAGAAAATCAGCTAAATTCACTGCATCTTCAGTGAAAGTATTTTAATGCAGTAAATGTGTGTTTTAATTCCCTGTAGCAACAAGCTGCAAAGACAGGATCAAATTGTCAGTGCACTCACCCAAGTGGCCTAAGACATTAAGCTACATATAAAAATGAATGAAAAAGTCTTTAGCAATTAATAACTATAATGTGTATGTAATTAAAAATAAAATATGTTTTGGAAATCAGTATGTTTCCCTAAAAGTATTGTAACCATGTGTATACAAGTATACTACATGTTCTATAAGTAACTAAAATTATTATCATCAGGAAATTATTATTTGAGCATTGGTGGATCACAGTGACCAAAGTGGGCACAAACCTGTCTCTACAATTGCTCTTGTGTTCTCAAACTAATAGAACTGTATCTGTGCCACTGACTGTGAGACCTATTTGCTGTGGTGTACAGTGCATTCTGCTCAATTTAGAGCGTTCATGTCCACCTCCAGGTAAATGTGCTGGACCTTTGTTGCTGTTAATGGTCCCCAGGCCTCTGCTGTGTGATTACATCCCACTGAAGTAATATTAAGAAAAACCTAGATACACACAGAGAAAAGGGCACAGCACATGTTAGTATATTTACTGCTTTGTTGTAGACATATTGGTAAGTAGATTTCACAGCATGTACAGTGTAAATTGTTCTAACCTCTTGAAAAGGGGACATTGTATAAGTGCAGGGTCTGCTGCCTTGTAGAACTCAGTTCCATTTCTAAGTTAATTCACTATCTGTAGGAGATAGTGAGAGATAGTGGTCACATTGCTTCACTCCCAATCCTAGCCTGACTATCTTGACTGACAAACCCCAAAGAGTGTTTTAAGTCTCATGAGTCAGATATCCTGAATTGGCACCTTCTTTAACAATGCCAGTGATGTGGCCTAGCCCAGAGTAGAATAGAATTTCTGACCCATGCTGACATCCACTCTTTTTCATGAGGCCAAACTAATATCCCTTAACAAACCAGTGGGAGATAAAGAAGACATTAGTTTAGCTTTTCCAGGACCAGATCATGATCAGTGAGACTAAAGCAGACACACTAGACAGACAAATGTGAAGATAGGAAGGAATCCTCAGCTCAGGCACTAAAGCAGAATTTACCAGGCAAAATATCCAAACTAGTGAAGACTAATATAAATGTTTATACAAAATATCCTAGGTATATTTTTAACAAATCTCACTGCATCTGTTGTAATTTTTGCAGTAAATGTGTATATTAAATACTAGACACTGGCTGCAAAGTTCAAAGCATGCTTTGCATGCAGTCACACTTTGGGCAGCTCCAGGACAAACCGGAGTACGGAGACGTCTGCTGTTTTTTGGCCAAGAGCAACGCCAGAGGCAAAGTTGTGTTCAGTAACAATGTTTTTCAAAAGGATGTCAACCAAAGGTGTCCATCAACAAGGTCAGCTTTCAGATCAGTTCAGGGGGTTCACTGCGTCTGTGAAACAGCCCAGCAGAGGATGCAGACCCCATGTGTTGGCAAGAGTGTGTACTGATCAAACCCTGGTGACAGGTAGAGACGTTTTTCCTTCATCTGTCATATCCCACAGGCAGAAGCAACAAGTTCTCCAACTTTCAGCCCTATCTGTCATTTGTCTTTAATCAAAGGAACTGTTCATTGAAATAAAGCCACCACATAGGGAGGCAGGCGTCTGTTGCTTTGTGGCACCAAATGGCAGCCAGTTCTATATTATTTTTGACCCCAAAACTCTTAAAATTCAGAATTAGAATTGTGCAAGGTTAGGCACAAAGACATCAGGGTTGGGTTAGGCAGTAAATAAACATGATTGGTTGTTATTAAAATCTACTGCTTATGCTTCAATTTACAGATTCATCACATAAGATTTGTCACATGACTCATTAGAACAAACAGTTGTTTCACTGTGGACATGGACTCTGGTCTCCTGTAGTGAAGCCCTCTGCTTTGTTGACCCAGTCATCCACTCCAGCCTCCTCCTGGGGAATTCTTCTGTGTAAATACTACTCACTGCTTTATATTCACTACAGTACCTGCTGAGTCTTATGGAGGACAGTATTAAAAAAACAACATCAATACACACACACACACACACACACACACACAGGCTTTTTCTTAAAAACACATGCCACTTTGTACAGCCAGCTGAAGACTTTGAGTCGTTTCCATCATACTTGGGGGGGAATTGGCAGATTGGGGTCAGATCTAGTTTCTGCCTGCCCAGGCCCAGAGGGTTTGTCTTTCTGAGTGGGAATGTTGAATTCCTGTGTGTGCCTTGAATAAAACCATCCAGCCCGATGGGTTTATGCACAGGTCTCCAAACAGGAGCTGTCCAGCACAATCACAAACTGTATTTTGTCATTGTAGTTGTCCTGGAGAGATATCAGACACTGAGTCTTTATTTGTGGGGAAAACTTATCTGCAGTGGCCTGTATTTACTGTACAGAATCTTGCTGACAGCCTGTGGGTTCATGAGATTTTCTGTGGACAGGTCTGTTCCACATGTTCATGGCTGCGGGGACTTGTGTTGTGTGCAGTGACAGGGGATGTGCTCCACTGTCTCAACCTGTGTGCCAGCTTGACAGGGTGGATTATGTAAGTTATCAGGGTGATGTAACCTATTGTTAGGAATCATTATTTTTGGATTTGCTTTTCTCCTCATATCTGTGAACTTATGTTATTACTGAATTTAAAAGAAAACAGACTCAATCGCAATCTGGGTTAAATCATGTTAGAAAATGTCATTTAGTCTTAAACTGCTCTTTCTATAAGAGATACTGGTGCAATCAGATGCTCATTTGTGTTTTCTCTATTTTGTTCATTTCCCTTTCTATTATTATAAGTATATTCTGAGCTGTGCTTCTCACACAAAGACCTTGTTTACAGTAAATTGCTCTCAGCAACTAAGATGTGTAAGGTCATAAAAACCTTACACATCACTTTTAATCAACCAGCCACTGTAAACAAATATTAAAAAAGTAAATGTGTGAAAACACACTTATCCTATGATTATAACTGAAATTACCACAGTTTTTTCTAATAGAAATACAAAATGCGTGTTTCATTATAGTCACTGTCTCTGTCTCTGTCATGCATCTTCTTATTCTTCTCTCAATATACTGTATGTTTTGTTGCAGTTTTTAATGTCTTAATAGATGTCCTGCAGTAAATTATTACATCCATAATCCTAACTTCAACAACTGGGGTTGAACTGTCTGAAATGTACTACATAATGAAATGTAAAGCCAAAGTCTGGCTTTACATTTCATTATGCTTCTTTCTGTCAAAGTGTAATGCACTCTTTTGGATTTTGATTTTTCGAGATTCACTATGTAGGTGTAACTTCATCTGGACTTCATTTCACCTGCTTTACAAATTTACCACAGTCTGACCTGTGGTCACTAAACAGCTCCACAGGAGCAGCTGGGAATAGGGGCTGTGATGTTGATCAGGAAGGGTAAGCGCTGTAATATAGTGCTGTGCTGTTTTAGACTTTTAGACTACTATGCAAAGCCAGGCTAAACAACTTATGGGCTCTGCTTTCTATTGTTTTCTATTTATTTTCACATTGTCTAGTGTGTGAGCACTACTGTCCATATTTAATTGCCCTGTGCCCTGTGAAGAGGATGCAGTTGAGCTCAATTTTAATGGAGACAGGACTTTGCCCTCAGCCATAATATCCCACTTGTCTCTAATTAGATCCAAATAGCATTTGACATTTATTGTGAATTAAAAAAACAAACATGTACACGCTGACCTGCGGTTCATTTTCCTTTACTATTCAGTTTTCTAAATTTATTTATAATCAGAATCAGTATCAGATTAATCTCAGAGGAAAAGCTTCACTTTGTTATACCGCAGCTTTTTCTGCTCCAAAAGGGTTAGAAAACCGCACCAAAGAACCCCAGTGCCCAACAAACTAATGAAAAAATAGTCTGTCAATGCAACAAAAAAAATGTGAAGATAAATAAATCCTGTCTACTATAAAGTTCAATCTATTGATAAATAAACATTTTCTCTTCTTTCAGGACAGAAAACACTTTGGCCTTCATTTGAAAAAGAGCCAGGGGCTTTTTTCAGTGGTGCACTATAATTTACAGTTAATAGAAATTCCTGTTGCTGGTAGAAAGATGAGAACTTAAGGGTAGGAAACATAAAGGATTTCATTTCATTTTCATTTCATTCAATTTCACAATGTTTGACATAACAATGGTCTTCACATAAGGTGCACAAAATAATTTAGTTCAAACTCAAGTATGCCTTATTGCATACCCCAGTCTTGAAAACATAATTGGAGTATATTGCTTAATTAAACAGCTATTTCTCTTGGAATTTCCCCCTCCCAAAACATCCATGTCAATGCTTTAAAACAGTTGAGATAGATTAATCTACACAATGTAGAAGCCTTTATAAGCCTTTGCCTAATAAGCATACCTTGAATAACTGTGTTTATTTCTTGTACTGAGCCACCAGATAACATTAAGGAGTCTATAGTGAATGCAAATTTATAAATTCAGGTGGGTGTGTTGGTGTTGCGCCCGTCATCTTAGTCAGGATTATACACAGGATTATAGACTGTTAGGTTACATGCAGCTGGTATTCATCATTTGCTAAATCTGATGCTTATATTATTATCTAAATGATATTATAGATTAATTTAATTGTAATTATTTAATCAATTTTCAAATGTGCACTGAAAAACTCTTTTGTACTAAGAAATATTGTAGTTTGCATGTTTTAGCCTTGCAGGAGTGTAACTCAGAAATAAGCGTGACCTCTAGTCAATGCAGTATAGGATTCAGGCATTCATCAGGACTTTTGCAGGCAGAATTCAGTTATAGCCACACTCTGATGAGGATAACCAAAGGCGACATGAGCACAGGATGTCTTGGGCATAACCTTGTTAAGTTCTAAAATCAGAAGCAGGGATTTATACACGTAATAATATATCACACTGCTGTATCAAACAGTATGCTTAATGTGATAGAACTACACATTTAATGTAAATTAACCTGTATTAGTGTCTTCATCACACCGTGACCTTATTGGGTGAACAGTATATCTCTGTTGGATGTTCAAACGGGCAGATCCAGGTGTACTTCTACAATGGAATACTACATATGACATATACTAATAATAATAACTAATTTGCAATGAATGACATTAATAAACAAAACAAAAGGTGTCACTAATGACTAGGGAAAAGAAGGATCTAGTACTGAACATGTGTGTCCTGCATATATACATGTAAAGCTATGGATCTTTATTTCTTACAGTACTGTACAATCATTATCCAGTTCACTGCTTCTGCTGCAACCTTCATGTGTTTTTTGAACTGTTTATACATTTTTTTCATACAAAGACACACACACACAGGCTTGTTTAGTCTTTAACTTAAAGGACAATGGAAACTGAAAATGTTAGACAAAAGTCAGCGCAGAAGTTTGAGATCACAGTGAACCTTTGCTTGCGGCACGCTGGACAATGTAGTGACGTTGGGTTGACCTTACACCAAATGCTTTCTCTGCAGCCCCTGCAGATGAACCTAATTTTGTCCTTTCAGTCAGCTGCACTAGTGTGTCATACTTTTGAGCCAAAGAGTAACAAATGGCTGAAAAGGGCAAATCCCATAGTAATATACAGAGTTCTTAGAGGAGCAATTATTGCTAATTTTGTTATTATCTGATAAGGGCTTTAAAGGGCTCTTTGTGGCTTCAGTTTAGGGTGTAAATGTACATAAATGCTATTAAACTTCCCTCTGACTTCCCTATATTAAAATATTTTGCTTCTAGCTGAAAATATCCTCCAGATGACATCGCCTGAAGGAGTTTTTCATCATTAGGTCTTCAGATGATGTCATCTGAGGGAGCTCTGCAAAAGCAGGTTGATCATGATTACAAACTCTATAGTGTGAGCAATAAGATAACATAATCTGAACTAAAAGTTCCTACAAGTTAAGTCATCTGGAGGCGAAGTAGAGCGAGCTTTTGATATAGGAAGTCGATGGGACTGAAACTGAAACCATAAACAGTTCAGAGCAAGTTCAAAATCAGTGAAGGCATCTTTTAATCATACTGGTTTTTTGGAGGGAACCGAAACCAAGCGCTGCTGGCTCACAGCTAGAAAGTCCCTGGTTCAGATCCCTGGCCAGCTGCAGTCTATCAAAAAATAAACTGTGCAGATCCAGGATGAGGAGGAGTCCATAAAATACACTTTTAAAGATTCTTTTGTTCAAAATAAATTTAAAAATGTAAAACTAATTCCTAAATCATCAAAAAATAGTTTTGGACTCTCCTTTTGTTAAAGTTTTCAGGGGCCTGGTGGCTCATTGGTAGACCATTGGGTTAGAATGTAGAAGGCCATGGGTTTGAATCCCACCCCACCATGTGTGGCCCCGCCCAACCACCAAGTCCCGGAAATATAGCCTAAAGAAAACTCATGCCAAAATCAATGTACAGGCTGTGGTGACCGCTGAAGGAACAAGCCAAAAGCCATTGATCTTTTATTCAAGTTTCCAACTGAGCTTAGAAAGTTTTTAAGTTTAAAACCTCTCAGCCAGTCACAATCAATCTCTGTCACAGCAAGGCCTTACTGAGTCTGTGTGACACCACAGATCAGAGAATAAATAATCAATTTCATTGTTTTTGTTTTGTTTTGTTTTGTTTCTGTTAAGCTCATAAAATTATCCCAAAACCACACAGACTAAGAATTTAACCACTATTTTATTTCAATAAACCAGCATTGGGTTGAAATGCAGAGGGCAGTGGCTTCGAATCCCACCCCACTAGGTGTGGCCCCACCCAGCCACCAAGGGCAACCTTGTTGCCAGTCCCAAGCCTGGACAAAAAAATGGGAGGGTTCCAGCAGGAAGGGCATCCGATCTATCTATTAGAACAAAGATTTTTATGATCACATAATTTGCCAGTACGTTAAGTCTGTTAAAGTACAATTACAGTATGTGCACTTAACTGTCACCAACGATGTTGCAGCTTTAAAATTAAGTATCCTTTATCTCCCAGGATACATTTGTGACAAATATGCCTGTAGGTAAACAACTGATACCCCTATTTATTTCTCTGTATGTGGTATGTTTAATTTTATAAAATGCAACAGTGTTCATCAGTTTTAATGATCAGAGGGGGCTGGCTGTGTTGTCAGATAAACGCACATCTACATAAGGAATCTCATGAGGGGAGTGTAAGCAGATCCACAGGATACTAATTATACCAACTCAATGTTGTCTCTCTACACTCTGATCTTATTCCCTAATGTCTGCTTGGAAGTAGTGTAATGAGTCTAGTCCATAGAGTCACTTAAGAAAGTGCGCAGGTCCCTATGCTTTTTGCACACATTTTGCACCCGATCAAAAACATATCATGACAAAGTAAGTACATGTTTTTATGATTTTTGCAATTAAAAAAGGTATTAAAAAAGTGTTAAAAAATCTAAAACTTTAGAGTAGGGATATTTTGCATTTGTAAAGCTTTTAGTGTTCCCATGAGCACAGTCAATTCAAAAACCGTGAAATCGAAGAAGTTTGAAAACACCAGGAGACCAGGACCAGCGGCAGTCCATTAGTCAGGCCTTTATAATGTAGTGGAATTGCCAGACAGAAGCCACTTTGAGAAAAAAGCATGTGGCTGCCCTGCACAAAATACAAATTTTATAAGTTTGTGTAAATCTGCAAAATAGACATTAAACTAGGCTAATTGTGCAAAGGTGAGGGGGGTTACTTTCTGAACCCACTGTATATAAACATATGAGCTTGTATGCCTGGCTGTGTTATTGACTGATAGGAAGACACCAAGAGGAGATGTATTCATATGATAACACAGGTGGTTCCTTCAATTTAACTGATGTACAATGAGATTATAGGCAATAGATGTCAGTCAGCGGAAACCATGTGGAGCAGAACATGTATGTAACAGACAATTAGTGTAATTCAACAGTTACCAGTGTTGTTGCAAAGGCACTGCAAGGAGACCTGTGTAGATTTGTTGAGGCAAAGATTAAAAAGGCTGACCAAGGTGAGGGAGGAGGGAACAAATGTGAGAGATGGAAACCAACAGAAATCAACAGAGGGTTATTTTTAGCAAGCCAATGCTACTATTGCAGTGCTGTTTTTGTTGGCTGAGGCTGTGCTGGGCCTATTTAGACCACAGCAGTGACTCATTGGTTACTGACTGGCACCTGAAACTAGCTCTGACCCTTGTTCAGAAGACACAGTGCTGCGCTGTCACATCTCTTTACCTTCATGTCAGGCCACTGCTGAGCCCGCTGACGTGTCGCTTCTGTAGGTGCACATTTGGAAAATGGATAAAAAGTCTGAAGCCCAGATTCTTTGTAATATAAGTGCAGATTGTTTAGTAATTTTAATTAATTATTGTCACTATTGAACATATGATATCAAATATCATTTAATAGATGCATTTTACTCCAAATACTTCAAGACCATGTAAGCAGGTCACAGGACAATGGCATGTAAAAGGCCTTCAATCCTACTGTACAGGAGCAAGACACTGAAGCAGAACCTACAACAGATACTGCTACAAGTATCTTTTTTGTTGTATTTTTGTTTTTTGTCTTCTCTTTGTGGAAGGTTTTTTTCTCATGCTCTGTCATTTTTTATCATGTATTTGTTAGGTGTTTCTTTGTTGTCTTCCTGTATCTGTGATGTGTTTCCACACTTTGTGGTTTGTGGTTTTGCATGATTTTGTGACTGCATTGTTTCTGAGTAGTTGTTTTGTGTGTCTTTCTGGTTGTTTTGCTCTAGTTTGTGGTCTTTGTGCATTATAATGTGGTCGTTTAAGTTTTTGTGTGTTCTAGTCACTCTTATTTATTTAACCCAACATCCCAAAGGGAGCTTTAGGGGGATTTGCAATTTGTACAGCATCTAATGCTCTCTGTCCTTAGACATTTGTGGCGTTGTTGCGTCTCCTACTAGATGTTTTGCCTCTTTGTGGTCATTTCATTGACTTCCCAACAAGACATGTTTACAAGCTCTCCAAGAGAAGTTCAGACAAGCCAATGATGAACTTGTTGTTGGATTCTACAGAGAGTGCTGAGAATTGTTATGCTGTACAAAGTCTCCACTTTGCAGCAGTGCATCTACCTAAATATTAAACAGTTGGTCACAGTTTTACTAAAGAGCCAATTATGCATTGGGATAAAAAAGCAAATGGTTTTAAATTCAGTTTATTTAATAGATAGTTAAAGCAATTTTGCCATCTACTATACATATAAGTTTGTTAAACATTTTCCTCTTACATTAGAAGCATTTAGAAGCAGCAGTGAGAAAGTGACCTTACTTAACCAAGACTGACGCAGATTTTCATCAAATAGTGCTGTGCTGAATACAGAACCAAGCACTATAAGTTCAGTTGACAAACTGTCTGCAGCCTGTTGCAGCTTGTCATACTGAGAGCCTTATTTTCATTTCCTGTAATTGCATTTTTGTAATTGGCTTCTCCTGTCATATTCTACATACAATTTTCCATCTCATTAAAGGTACATGAACTATAAAAAGCAATAGGAATAAAGTAAAGGACAGTGACATTACAAATGTTTGACAGGATTAAAATTGTGCAAAGGAATTACAAACATGTTCTTTCCCTCTATATTTATAATACAAAATAATCCAAAAAAATAAACACTGGTGGATTTCAGATCGATAAATTCTAATTTACTATCACATATACCCAGTGAAAACCATATTTGTATGTGTGGTTGTTTATCTTTTATTAGTTCTGTGAAAAAGATGACCTTCTACTAAACCACATACTGTAAGCATTTGGATGGTTGTCCCTTATGTGACATTGGTTGACAAAGCAATGGGTTAATCCCACCTAAGTTTCTTTTGTATTAATAAAATATACTAAAGATAATAAAGTAGATGGTATTAGCAATGGTATTAGTTTCTGAGGTCAAAAATGAGTTGTCTAAATTTCATTTATATTTTGTTTATTTTGTTTCCATATTTACAACCCATAAGCACAACCCAACATTACATAACATAGCATGTCATTGTTTTTGCAAGTTTAAAATGTAAATTTCTTCACCGCCTTAAAAATGTGAGTTAGCTGAACATAAGTTGAGGTAATAATATTAATTGATATAAAATTAGGTTCAATGTTCAAAATTCTTTTAGGTGTTTTTTTTTGTATTTGGAAAATGTAAAAACAACCTCAGAACTTAAGGAAATAAGATTTAATAACTAAGGTTATTAGAGTCAATTTAGAGTCACCAATTAACCCAATGTGCATGTTTTGTCTGGATTATAGTAAGTAAACTTAAGTACCCAAAGGAAACCCACACAAACACATGGGACAACATGACAAAGTTCACATAGAGAAGCTGCAGGTGTCCAGGAATTCAAACTAGGGACTTTCTAGCTGTGAGGCAACAGCACCAACCATTGCATTACTTTTGCAACTCTGACATTAATGACGCAGTTCTTCATTTGCTATGAAGAATTTAGAGCTGAAGCTATGAAACTGTTTTTTTTTTACCAGTACAGTACAAAACAATCATGCAAGGCCATTTACAGTACAGGGACTTTGTTATGTAATAACATAACTAAGTCATTCTAGCCTTTATGAAGTTAGATATTATTATGCAAAAAAAAAAAAAAACATGACTTAATTTGATATGTATGAAAGTCACACAGAAACTTTCTAACATGAATTGCGGAGTCTCAAATTCCTAAACAACTCCTAAATTAATAACATTACTTAACTCTAAGTCATTTTTTTGTTTAAATTAGTCATTTCATTTCAAGTTCAAAGTGAAGTTAAAAGTTAAAGAGGAATGACTTGTTTTTATGTACAATAAAGAAAATTGGTGCTGTTTAAGCCTCTGTGACACAGACTCACTAAGCATCCCTGGCAGCAGGGCAGATATTCACTATACAGTTTGTGGACATTTGCAGTGCATGTGCAGCTTAGTCTCTCATGCCTCGGAGACACTGTCCTTGAGTGTGTCTCCCATTGGGAAGATTCAACACTTTCTATAAAAGCTCACACACATGCAAATACAGTAATCCCCTGCCACCACCGTAAACAACCTCGATGACTCAGTGTTGCCCTAGAAACCAGTGACCTAATAGTATATTTCCTAGACTTGGCAGTAAACGGACCAAGACATTTTCTATAGTAATCATTCTATAGTGCCCCTCCCCCCCTTTTTATTTTTATTTAACCTTGCCTGTTGTTCCATCCCATTCCAAGTGAGCACAGCCTGTTTCATTCTCTCCTTCTTGGTCTTGTTTTTTATCATTCAGTTCTGTCTGATGCCATCCTCTCTTGCCATGTTCTGTTTTAGACTGTCCTGTCCCATGCACTTTTTTCCTATACCATGTAAATCTCATCCTCTACCGCGCTACTATTACCTGACCTACCAACACATTATTTTAGCTTAAACAGATTTGTTCTACCCCATGCTATCTTCTGCACCCTTCTGTCCTGTCTTGCAATGCTCGGCCCCATCTGGCTTGTACCGTTTAGTCCAGACCTTTCTCCTCTTCCTGTCCTGTCCCCTTATACTGCATAGCATTCCCAGTCACTGCACTTTCCACCTCTCTCTTCACATCCCTTCGCTTCAAGTGAAAGGTGTGTTGAACTTGCAAATATAATTCATGTTTGGCTTTGTGTGTCTGCAACCACTGTGTCTTTGTGTGCATGTCTGTTTCTACGTGCACTGAACTAAACCCAGCTGAGCCACCGCAGCAGCTCAAAGGCTTATCCCTGTGTCTGAGAGCAGACTGTCTCATTCTACTTAATCAACACGGCTTGCAAAACTTCCGTTAATAACTTACTGGATGCCGAATTGTCATTTGTACAATGAATTATTTTCTATATCAAACAGGAGAGAAAGGCAGGTTTTTGTGAGGAAATTGCTAACTTTGCAGATGAGCATTACGTCACTGAGGCAGCATAGAAACTGGGTCAGGCCCTTTGCACGATGCTTTGTTTTTTTAGTGCTATTATGAAATACACTCGACAGAGGGAAGCTGTGTCAGAGACTAACAGCAGTGATGATATAACCGCTGAAATCAAAGTAGTAAGTAGTTCTTCATTGAGGTCATGGTTGTTTGGATGCTGCATTTCTAATGCCAGGTACAAAGAGCTGCATTTGAGTTCTGTTCCCTCATGAACAAGGGATTATATCTTGGTGACACACTAGTGAGGGTCAAATCTCTTTCTGACCTTCTCCCTTTCTCTCTCTCCCACACATGCGCACGTACAAACACTCACACTTCATTTCCAAATCTTCCTCTGGGTAATCAGTGGGTGTGTATTTTTAAATCTGTCACTAATCTCTATTATTGGCATAACACACTGGGCAAGGTACAGGGGTAGCTCCTACATGCATATGTTGACATATTGCAGATATACATACCAAACATTGTTTACAATTCTAAACTCAAAACTCCGACATGCAAACATATTTACACTTCCTTTCATAGGATGATTGTTGTGATGTTACACCATCATCAGCTTGACAAACACAGATGACATATCTCTTGGCAACAGTTTAGGTTGGCTGGGAAATGTCAGGATTTGTGGAGGGGGTTGGGGGGAATAATCGTCAAATGGTTTAAATGCTAAAATGAAAAAATAAAAAATAAATCTTCACTGATCATAGTTGATGGAGGGATGATGAATTGTGCATACCATTGCTCTTTAAAACAACAAGAATGCATTTAGTGCTGTTGCCATGTCTATTCTTTAGTAAGTATTTACAGTTACTTTAGAAAACATGTCATGTCATGTTTGTTTCCCCTGTTTTTTAATTTCCTTTAAATATTCATTAAATAAGTACACCAATCAGCCCATCTTCCATGAATTCAACTTTTACAAAGTTATAATTTATCGTTTTTTTTTTTCAGCTTTCCCTCATTTATTTAAAAAAGAGTGGCCAACATATTAGAACCACCTCTTCACATACAGAAAAGCTCTCCAGCATCACTCCACCAACCACTACAACCTCATTACTGTATTAAACAGAGAGTAGAGTTATCAGCTCTGACCGTTTTAACTTAAAAACTGAGAAATGTATAACATATGTATAAAATTTAGGGCAGAGCTGCTGTATTGGTTTGAATTAAATGGTACAGGTGTACCTAACGAAGTGGCTGACCTATGTATAACTGACCTGTGTGTTTTCTCTTTATGTAGGAGGCCTTGAAATCCTTTGCCTTCCTGGTGTTTGTAGTGGTCTGCGCCTTGGGATCTATCTACCTCTATGTTGTTCTCCCTGAAACCAAAAATAAAACCTTTATGGACATTAGCCAGAGCTTTGCCAAGATCAACAAAATCCCCACACCGTCCCCTGGACATGAAGTGGAACTGGTGCTATCTACTAAGGTTGATATAAATGGACAAGCCCAAGATATTCTTAAAATGGAGAGTTCCTTCTAAAAGGACACTATACACACTGTGGAGCGGCAGGGTTTCAATATAAACTGAAATAATTTGTTCTGTGTAAATATGTATTATAATAGTTGGGATCGATGAAATTAAAAAACATACATTTGGCAGTTTTGATACATTTTGTAATTTTTGTTTATGCTTTTTATATGACTGAATGTTAAGGATATTACAATATATCAGTTTACAGCAATATACAGTACTGTATGTCTACTGTATGTCCTCAAGAAGAGTATATGTTCTGTTTACTTCATGTACAATGTGCAGAAACTCCTTCATGTACAAGAGGAACGGGCATCATAACATACTGATCTATAATGCCAATAAAAAATCTTAATGTCAAAATCCTTACTGTTTGTCATATTTATTTATTTATTTATTGTCTTTTCAGCTTATCTCGTGAGTTCAGGGTCACCACAGCGGATCATTGTCTGCATGTTGATTATGGCACAGTTTTTAATGGGCTGAAGCTACATCTAGATGATGCTTTTGAGATCAGTGAGACAGAAGCAAAACCGTAAAACTGTTAACAAGCAGAAACTAACACAACTGAGGGCTGAAGCAAATGCAGAAGGATCCTTAAGTGCTATGTCCGTCCAATAGCTTTACCTCCAATTGGTGGTAATTTTGGAAACTGTTTGGATACTGTTGCTCCATAAATAAGATAGAGCCTATACAGGACTTTACTATCTATGTTTATGGATTTACACTAATTAAACCTTGAAAAATTAAACAATGTGTCATTAGGTATAACATTACTTTAGCATTTAGCAATTAACATTAGATGTTTATGTTACACCACCTGTTGTAAACTTGCATTGCAAGTTGCACTACAAATAAATACTTATTTTGCATCTTGTCACCTCAGTCAAATTTTAAAAGCAGCTTCATATTTTTCAGGATTATAATCCTTATGCTGATGTCTTCAGAGAAGGGAAAGAGAGAGAGAATCCAGAGAGCGTAGTAAAGCTGATGGGGACAGTTCTCTGGAGTTTCTCCAAATGTGAAAGAAGCCAAGGCTACTTTCCAGCAGATGGCGGGAGCCAGTGGAGGAAGTGATCTGAACAGAGGCAGACAAGCATAGCATTGGATAGAAGTCACATTTTGCTCCACAGCAGGGTGTACTCAACATTTCAAAGTCCACAGCCTGCGGGACTAAGACTCAACCCTCTTGTATAGACTCACACAGACATAGATACAAAGGCATGTGTAAAATCCTATGACAAAGGGTGTACAAATATTCAAATGCTATTGTAGAAAAGAGATGGGGAAATTTCAACATGTCATCAGTTTGACTTTTATTCCTGATCATTTTCAGTAAGTTAGTGTAGCAGATTACATTTGTGCACAGCAGGCAAAAAGTGAGGAGTATAAAAGTGTCATCTCTTCATAGCTCTGTTCCACTAGGTGACTCTCAGGGAGTTCTCAGCAGTGTTAGTCAGTGAGTAATTGACAGGTTTGCTTGTGACTGAATAATTATATCACAGATGCAATTCTATCAAGACATATGTAGAGTCCTACTGTATGTTCAACAAAACCTACTTAATTGTTGTCTGATGAATTATGGTTTGTCCTGCCTCTTCAATTTCCTCTCGGAAAATGAAAGTAACTTATACTAGTAACTTATACAAGGTTCATTTGAAACAGAAATTTATAACCAAAATGAAAAATATTTAAATGAAAACTATCCTGGTTACAACTTATCTATTTTTAACCACATTTGCAGGTGGTTTTATTTTAGACTGTGTGTAATTCTGACTGCAGTCTGTCAGACCCTGAAGTAGGCCACTTCGAGCTGAAGAAGTGTAAATATAATCTTTTCCCTTCCTCGCAACATATGGCCATTTGTTTCATCAGTTTACTCGGTGTTATTAAACAGTGCATTAGAGGTCCAAAGATGGCAATTCAGTTGGTGCCGGGACAACTGCTCTTCATGTGCACAAGATACATTCAGTAAAGTATAGAGTGCTACTCAGTGGCAACTGGACTTGCCTCTAGTTCTTGAAGACATTTCACATCTCATCGTAAAGGCTTCTTCAGTTATGACCCACTTGCTCAGAGAGGCCGGCAGATAAACTCTGTGAAGTTGATGGGATGCTGACATTTTGATGGTCACTTAGGGGTTGTTGTCCCACCCCGGTTTTGTGTTTTTGGAGTTAGTTAGAATGACTGGAAGCAGGGGAACTGCCTCAGGAGTGATAAAAGAACTGCAAAGTAAGTGTTTGATAAATGGTGTTGCAGTCCAACTCTGTGGACAGAGGGTTGTTCTAATTTGGCATAAATCAGTTCCTTAACACCTTGTTCAAATTACAGTCTCCCTTCTCCAGAATGTGGACATTGCTGTGACCCTTGTCTTTCAGATGCAGATGCAATTTGGAGCTGGAATTGAGGAGCTGGATCTCCTGTGTTGTGTAGTGGTGGATGAAGTACTCAAAAACTTTAAATACAAGTAAAAATACACAAACAGAAATGCACATTTCTACATAAGTAAGAGCATAATTTACATATAATACTTTAAGTAAATTATAAAAGTACTAGACATTTTTCAACGTCCTTTTCTGTGCAGCAGTGCTGGTTTATGTTTATCATTAAAACATATAAATTATTGTGTTATTTTAAAGAATACAGATCATTAAAATTACTGATCATATCCATATCAAGAATATCAGCTGCTATTGTATTTCTTAATGTGTTTTCCATCATGATCTGCTTTGAGTGGCATCTTTTTTAAATGACTTTTTGATGTTACAATCAAACCCAAATACCCTCAAACAGTACAGTACAGTATACGTTGACCAATACTGGTGACAAAATAGGTTTACCTGGATAATAGTAATAGACATAAACAATGAGTCGAAGCTTTTTTCTTTTGGGGTTTTATAATCTAATGTTTCAGTTTTATTTCTTAAAAACCCATCTTGTAACATGACATAGCTTACAGAAGCATTTGCAGTGTAATTTAAGAAATCAATTCCACCTGCATTGCACTGCTAGAAACTAGCCTTCAAATCTATAAATTGCATGCTGCATTGGGCTGCATGTGATACATTACTCTGCTTATGTCTGGGTTTTGTCCTTGGAGCAGTTTCTGCCTCAGTGTCTACTGTCCAGTACCCTAATGCTCTGTGTTGAGAGTGGCTGTGTACATCATTCTCCATGTCATGTCTGTATGAAAGAGTGGACCCAAATAAAACATAAAACATAAAACTGACAAGGGACCAGGAGAGCACCAGTGCTGAAGGCCAGCAGGTAGTGATGGTAGGTTCAGGTGGAGGTGTGTACCAGTTTAAGGATGTAGTCCACCTTGTTCCTTAAACTGTAACAGCCAAACAAATGTTGTTGCTGTGTTAATGTTGCAGAAGCCTGTTTCTGCCATCTGTACATTCTTTAAACATAGGACAAATGAAGGTGCATACGAATGTTATCCAAACCACAAACCATATTAATACTCCATACTTATGTTTTGTACATTACAGGAATCTCAGACTAAAAGCATTTTAGGTGCAATTGTCGCATTTGTCTTTTTTCTATTTGTATGATGTCCCGGAAGACTAGTAACTAGGGTTTGATCATAATCAGGATATGATTTAAGCTTTGAACATGCAGTGACTGGCCATTAATATCACTGTATGCAAGATTTTAATATTATCTTAATTTTTTATTGCTGATCTGCAGCCATGTATTTGCCATTTCCTGTTATTCCTGCACCGACTTCAGCAGTAGAGGATTAACCCACTTTGCTTTTGTCCCTGCCTGCTGGATTCGCCACTCTCCGCAGGATTTGGCTTCTCCATCTCATCATCAGTAATGGAAAACACAAAAACAACAAGCAATAATCAGTTGATCCTCTGAAATACCAGTGTCAGACCTCTAATTTAACTCTGGCGTGGAAATCCTCATTATGTCATTTGACACATTTTTGTTTTTTTCTTCTGTCTGAGCAGGTGCACAGTGATTCAGCATCTGAACATGTACATTATATCCTAGTTTTCTTTGGGGAGCCACAACTATATTCAGATTACTTAAACATGGGATAAAAGCTTTTCAAGGTTTTCAATATTTGACGCATGCATGTACAGGGACATTACGTTCCCTACTGTGCCTATAAACATAACAGTGACAGGCTTCTTCTGTAAAATGATTCAATCTTTTGCCGGCATTTAATTTTAGAGCCACAGCTCCAGTAGCAAACTAACATTGACCTGTTGCATCCCAACCTCCCACACCTGCATCTTGAGGCAGTTTACTGTTTGTCTAGTATATTCATCTTCTGATCTTCTTTTGCAGACTGACCAGAGAGCTGATCATTTGAATCCTATTACCCAGCAGGGGAGTTTGGAGGTGGTTCTTCATTCTGTAAAAATTTCAACTTTGTTGTGGTGGCTGTAGCTTCAAGGCCTTAGTTGACATTTGCACTTAATAAAGCAGTGATTTAGCTACAGGGCATCTCTACTGCCACCTCCATCAGAAGACTGCTGTGCCCCTATGGCACCTGCTTCTACATTCAGCCTCACTGGTGTGAGTTTACCACAAGTGAGTATGACACCCTTAGGTAAATATTGACACAGTAAATATTACTGGGAGTTTGATTGTGTGTGCGTGTTTAAGTGCAAGTGAGCATCTCAGAGCACTAGAGACAGGTGCTGTGTAGAGGGAGAAAGTGGCCTTGCCTCACTGATTTGATGTCAACAAGGCTAATTGGAAATTGTTAGTGTCCTTTCAATGATCACTGTATCACAAGGTTCTATCTCCACCCTCTTAAAAAAGGTAACAAATAGGTGAGATAGTGGTGCAATATTGTTCTCACTTGCAAAAGTGCACTATCAAACACAACATTAACAAAACTTGGTGCATTGTTGGGGTGGTTGGGCAGCAGCAGAGCAGTAATGCAGTTGTGTTCTGACAGCTGCAACATTGGGACATAAATGTAATTTAGCTTTGCACTGGGTATGATTAGCAAATTACATCTAGAATTGTAAATTCCTGAAGAGTAAAAACATTTTTACAGCTTGTGACAGTACTATAACTACTGCTCGGATGCTTAGTAGATGTTACCTTCTCCATAATCACAGCTGTAAGTGATGTTTGTACCCTAAAGAAAAATGATTTATGACAACCAGTTTTGCAGCTTGTGAGTGAAAAAAGATATCTTTGTCAGGTAAGAGAAAGGGAAAGTGACTTCAGTGTGTGTGTGTGCATCTGTGCATATGTGTGTGTCTGTGCGTGTGTGTGTGCGCTTGCGTGTGTCTCAGTGATTGCTTCACTCGCTGTCAGCGACAGGACCACTTTGTCATTGTTATAGCACAAATCTGAAACTGAAAGAAATCTTTCATTAATAATCAAACAAGATAATTATTATAATCTGTCATGTGACTGATGCAACAGTGAGCTGATCGGCTTTTGGATTAGAAATTAATCATTTCAGTGCAGTAAGCCCTTTTATCACTTCACACTGCACGGTGTGATGTTCCTCAGTGTGACAATAAATGACTTGCTTGGCCATTTTTCTGTTTCATGTAGTGCACCATGTTGGGCACAAATACACACAGGTCTCACAGTGGACACTCATTTCTATCAACACTGATAGAACATGATAAATGTGAATGTGTAGTTAAATGACATTTTCAGTTTAAGTTTATTACCGATCAAAGCTGTAACATGCTGGCATCTACTCTATCAGTGATATGTGCTTTAGCACTGATTCTGTCAGAGTTGTCACATCTGGACCCTTTAAACAAGAACCCAATTTCAGATGTCTAAATTGTTTTCTATAGCTAACATGTGTTCTTAAATTTAATACAATTTTTATTTTGACTGACTTTATGTGCAGGATGTAAATTGTATCTTCCTGCATAGTATCTAACTACCTAACTTCATCAATGAAACAAACACCAATAAATATGGAGGAGACTGACAAAGCATTAGAAGGTGTAAGCTTAAGAAAATAAAAGCTTTTTAACTCCTAAATGTTGTTGACATACTTTGCATATGTTACCTAGTTCAATGGTAGAACACAGGTTCTTGGAGCTTTGATATGCCATGCACTACTGACTGGTTTGAGCTAATATAACCAAACGCCCCCCACCCAACAAGAAATTGGCATTACATATTGTCAGGCTGAATGAACGAGGTCAGAGTTTTAAACAGCATCTATAGGTGGTACCCCTCTTCTCAGTGAAGCAGCAACTGATATTTGCATTGCGAAATAGGATGTGGCAGTACAATCTCACTTTGCTTGAACCATGTCAGCAACTTCTGAAACAACAAGGTAACAAGGCTCCACCCATACTTACTTGATCATGATTATCATGAATCTTATTCTCACTCTCATGATCTCTAAAGAGACCAGTCCCAGCTATATGTGTTTGTCTGGGAAAGACACTGAACCCCCAACAGCCCATTCCCATCCCCAGCTGTGTAGTGCCAGTCCAAGCCTGGTAGAAAATTGGGGTGGGTTGTGTCAGGAATGGTGCCAAATCAACATGCAGAAAATGATCCGCTGTGGTGACCCTGAACTCATGGGATAAGCCTAAAGGACAAAAAAAAAAAAAAGATCTCTAAAGAGGTAACACCAGGTAATTGGACATGGATCTATCAGTTACCAGTTCCATCATTCTAACAACAACTCTGGAAGGGAAGGCAGACTCAACTGCTGCAGTTCATACCACCATGACCTTGGGCAGCATGGAAAAGGCAGCTCAGTCAGGCAGCAGTGCAGCACTTCTCACCACTGCAGTAGTAGAAGGAGCAGGGAGGGGGTTTCCATGCTAATGAGCCACTTATGCTAATGAGCACGATGCTAGTGGCACACAGCCCTGCTGTCTTTAAGGGGGCTCCATAATTTCTGCATACCTTTGTCTAGAGATGGACACAGACAAAGAATGCACATGCACCCATGTTCATACCATAGTTGGGGACATGGACATGTTCCACACATGCTCTCTGCAAAACACGCTATAAACAGCGGTGCTTTGTTGTGTTTGAGTGAACACCGGGAAAAAGTAAAAGAGGAAAAACAGTAAGTGCTTCATATGAACGACATTAAGGATGTTGAAAAAAAAAAAGATACATAACTTTCATGCATGAAACATTGGTTGCACTAGGGATGCAGAAAGTCCAAGTGGACATAAAGCTTTGGCCTGCACATGGTAATCCCTCTTTCAGGACCCTAGTGGACTGGGGACATTACAAATATTATGAATGTCATGAATACAGACACAGATGCAGAAAGTGTGAAGTAGCTTTTACTGTAGTGCATTCTGAGACACATTAGCCTCAAATAAATTTTATTATTATTTCAGTAGATGTCAAACCCATTTATTAAAGTACTTAACCTGTTAGGGACAAGTACTTTCAGATACAATAACTATTCACACTCACATTCAGACTTACAGGCAATTTAGAGTCAACGGTTACAGTAACCGCATGTCTTTGAACGGTGAGAGGAGGAGACGGGAAGGAAATCTGGATGTGCTTCAATGATTGTAGTGTGCACTTGAAGCCCTTGGGAAGAACCTAAGCTGATCGGCCACACATGTGAAATATTTGCACAAAGTCAATGTGCCACCCTCTGTTGGAGAAGAAGCCTGTCATGAGCCACATTGGTGTAACAGATGAACAGCTGCTAAGTGTCTCAGGGATCTGTTGTGGTTCCACTAATTATGCATGCGTGCACAAGACTGTGGAACAATTTCCCTGTCTCTCCTGTGCTTGGTTTACAGATTAAAAAACATTCAATTGAGCCATCCTACACCTTAAATGAACTTGATGTTTTTGGGCATAGAGCTGATCGAACAGGACAGACAGTAAGTCATATTTTTCTCAAACCCTTGGACATGCCATCTATTCTGCATTATAGTAAGAAATTCTCTGGGCCAGCCACATTTCTTAGGACCCAAAGTCATGGTCATAAAATGCATTAGAGGTGAAATAGATCATTTCAATAAATCTGTCTCTGCTGTTTGTCAGACAAAAGTAGGTGGCCGGCGTCTGAATCCGTATCAGCTATGAAATGGAAAAATGTTCACTTTCTGATGGTTTTCTATATAAACAAATTATAAATGCATTTATGTATGTCACATGAACCCAGTGGAATACACAGTGTCAAGAAAATGAGAGATATTCAACAATAAAGTTTGAGATGCGCAAACAGACAGCAGCCTCCCCCACAAACACTCACACTCTTGCAAGCTGTTGTCTCAATTACTTTTTGCAGTAAATTGCCTCTGACAATGATTGGTGGAAGCAAACAACCATTCTATTTAGGGATAAACACATATATAATTTAAAAGCTTACCAAAGTTACTTTGGGTTATTTATTGCATAAATCATCTGGCCACATAACAGACAATATTCAACAAATTTGGATTGAAATCTCTGTTTCGAGAAGGTCCGGTCCAAAAGAACATAAAAATCGCATTACACAAACCAAGACAGAAAGCAGAGTGACACGATGTGAAAAGGGACATTTAAATAGAACAAATTTCACTCTCAGTCTGCTCTGGGGACCAACAAAGACAGAGATTTGAAAGATTACATGTTAATGTCGCTTACTACAGCTTTGTGTTTGCTTGATTTTCATACAGACATAAGTTGAACTCTGTGCTCCACTGGTACTGTAATATAACTATAAGGACAGCTACAGAAGTATCTCCTAGATTTTATCTATGAGCTGTTAACAACAACACTTCCTCATTTAAAAGTGATGAGTGGATAAGACACAGGGCCAAAACTAGGCCCAAAGTGGGACAGTAAGTTAGATGGCACATGAGCAAGTTGATATTTGAAAGCAAGGGAAATGATTTTGATGTGCCATTGCGCTGTACTTTCAAAGTTTTGCAGTAATGTGTAAATCAGATGGATTGTAGGAAAAGCCTATGATGCAGTCAGGAGCTTCTGACTTACTGTAAGTAAGAGGGGGATTAAACAGAGATGACTCAGATCTGCACTGAAATAGAAAATCACAGTTTGTGGTCCTAAAACCCAGAAATATTTGTGCCACAGCTACTGTCACCTGATTTCCAAAGGGTTTTTTTTTTCTTAGAGTATTTATTTCAGTTCCTTTAAAACTACTTAGCTTTGTTTTTTGGTGGGGCGAAGACAACACTCCTCTACTGATCTACATTGACCTGCTTAGCCGGGAACTTGTGGGCCATTTCTTACACAATGTTCCATCATATTTTCGTGATTGGCTATCCACCTGCAGAATTGTCACGCAGGCTGCGGTGAAACACTGTGAGTCTTTGGTTCATTGGGACAGCAGTTGACAAAGAAGTTAAAGACACTGTTGGACCACACAGTACCTGGACACTAGGCAGCCTGAGGGCTGCTGAATCTCAACCATAGGAACCATGGTTGTGTGGTTGTTTAATCTATTAAGTTCAGAACTTGCTGCTGAAAGCAAGTTGAATCAATACTCAGTATAATAGTTGCTATCATAACATATAATTTGATTATGTTAAAGAAAAACTAGCTGCACGTGAACTTAGACAATTTATTAAAGCTTAACATAGCACTGACCACTTACCTCATCAGGGTTATTCTCTACCTGTCATCTAATGTTCACGATGCCTTCAAACTAAATCATCTGGATCAAAATCATCTATCAACAATCCTAAGATACACTGTGAATGCAAAAAAGTTAAAGCATGCAAGCCTGCCTTAAAAAACTAAGATGTGGACTAAGAATTTTAATTTCTACTAACAACATCTTAATTACAAATACTGTTCTCATTTGTTAGTACAAAATAAAATTCTTATTAAACTTTATTTTGTATTTTTAAGACAATCACTTTGCAAGTCTCTTATGTAAATAAGGTTAAATAATTAGAGGCTTAACTTATCTTTATTCCTTTAGTACTAGATCTGAATGCAAGAGCCTTCATGACGATGATGTGTCTTGCCTGATGTTCCCTACATTTTTAGACTTTTTTCCCATACATCAACAGACATACATACAACTTTATAATGAATAACATTCACCATTCACCATTAACAAGCTCTTATCAGCAGCTGTGGTGCTCCATGCAGTATTACATGTAAAACAGTACATTGAGGCTCGATCTGTCCGTCTAAAAGTTGGGGTGATTGGACAAAATTGCGAGGTCACGTAAAAAAAGGGACGGCTTAATTTATGTTGCAGCCACAAGTAAATAAAAATTATATTCTCGGGACCCAGCTTTTTTTATGTTTAATTCCTGATTTTTATAGCGGTCTCTTTGCTTATGTAGAGCACTTTAAATTGCCTCTGGGTTTGAAACGAGATGCGCAGTATAAATAGGGCTGACTTGTCTTATAGTCTCTTGGCTCAAAGCTACAGACAGCTAAGAAATGAAAGGAAAAACCAACACGCAGCGTTGAGCCACAATGTGCAGCCAGAACAGCTTCAGTGTGCCTTGGCATTGATTCTACAAGTCTCTGGAACTCTACACGATGGATGAATCAACATTAATCTGAAGCATGTTTCCTCATATAGTGTTTTGATGAGGGTGATGCAGGAACACTGTATAGTAGGTCCAGTAATGTCCCAGGGTTTTTCAACTGGGTTAGGGTCAAATTGGGTTGACTACAAAGGTCATAGCATGTGATTCACATGAATCGCCATTCAGTGACCCCTTGGGGTTGGATGGAGCCATTGTCATTCCATTCCTTCATTCACTTCTTATGGGTTTTCCTCTTATTTATGACCCATTCAGAAATCATTCAAGAAACACTCCAGGACATTGTGCAGTGTGTTAAGACTAAATCAATATTAGCCTTGAAAGGATAAGTGGAGTTGGGGTTTAGGTTTGCTGTTTTGCTTGACCTACAGTAACTGTCATCTTCATTTATACTGAAGCCATGCTTTGTCCCACTGGAAATGGTACAGTAAATATTATTTGTTGTTCTATTACAACATCAATTTTGCGGAATAATCTGAGCCACAGATGAACAGTCTTGTCACCCTAGATGACATTATCTTTCCAATTTAAATTCCCGGCAATGTAAGTACGAAGGCTTTTCATTCTAACCATTAAGCATAAATGGGACATTGCTCTCTCCCACGAGCTGTTTCTGGCTTTTTTCCAGGTGATCAAAAGCCATAAGCCTTTTAGAGCAGAAACTTATTTCATGTTGATAACTAGAGCAAGAGAACTGTTGTGACATGTTTATATATGGTCTGACTTATCTTTTGATCACATCATCTAATAATGTTTTGCAGTGTGGTTGTGATTATGCTTCTGCTATTTAAAAATATTTCCTACATTCACTTGATAATAGAAAATAAGTTTAATTCCAATCACTAGGTGATGCGAACAACCAATTTATACCTATTGAAATACCATCCAATTGATGCTGAGCTACAAGACACTGTCAGTCTGTAAATACCTGATGATAAGCTTCTTAAATGCAACTTTGAATCAGTGTAAAAAATAATGTTGTATTTAATTTTACATGAACTAAATTCATATCCAGAATATAGTATTTCTATTCTGTTGTGGAAACTCAACCTATTGTTCTCTGTTGACTCAGACAAATGCATGCAGGTCAGTGGGTAGCCTAATGCAAGAGACTGTCCATCTCTCGAAAACGTTGCAGTAATATAAACATAACATAAATCCCTCTGTAACGCTGCCACATTATCTTCCCATATTATCATTCTGGGGGTGAAAAATAAAGAACAGGATGAAAAAAAGCAGGATATTAATTAAATATAATAAACCCAATATTGTTAGCTAAATGCTGCAAGTGTAGCTTTAATTGTGCTGAAGAGACAGTTAATTAACAGAACTTCCTCTGATATCACATTGTTTGCTTAGTTTACTTTGACATTTAACACGAGGTATCTTTGCTAACTAAGTTAGCAGAGCAGCCTGATGTGTCCAATCACCAGAAGTCAGACTTGTTTGCTGATCTAGTAGGCTGCAAATAATCACCTAACTCAGACAATACTTTTTCTGTGGTAAGCTGATGAAAACTGGTAAGTTATGGAATTTAGCTGCAAAGAAATTTGGACTATAAATCAATGGTGTATAACTGTAAGTTATTGTGCATTGTGCAGTGTGGTGTGTGCATTTTATTGTATTTTTCATATCTTAAGCATAGTGGTTTTGTGTTGCATGCATTTCTGCCTAGGGCCCGATCAGAAAAAGGGACTTATTTAGACTTCTATGAGACACTTTGTGTACATAATTTTTTTTGGACCTTATGTGGACTTTGTTTCAAAAATTAGGCGGCATTGCCTCGTTCGATCGTGGACACTCTCTCCTTTCATTCATTCTTTCACTCAGCTGTGTGCAGCTTACTGTGTGCAGCTGCACATGCACAGTTGGAGAAATCCGGTTAGAAACCTGATTACATGCATAGATGGCAGAGTAAACGGCGTTCACCAACAGAAATCTACCTGGGAAAACCAGGTTTTCCTAATTCCTTTCCCCGATTGCAAAACCAGCTTTCCTGAATAATACATGACACTTAAAAAATTAGCTTTCCCGAGAAATCTGACTGACTATCCTGGCAACTTAAGTCCATGTAAACTCGGTCACTGCTCCTCCTTATCATTATCTTCCATTAATGTTTGATTTTGGTATTAGTTAGGTAATGATCTTAAAACAAAATAATAACTATAAACTGTCCTGTGCAAAAACGTCTTTGTTTAAAAGCCTGTAATTGTCACATGAGCAATATCTACTTCTGGGGCACCATCTGACTGCAGCTCTCACAGTAATTACACTGGATTAGCCGTTGTGTACAGTACATGCTAAATCCCTGCAACATGTAACCTGCTCAAAATTATATTTATTTGGTTCAGTTTTTAAACATAATAGAAGTACACTTAGCAAGGGTCTATGAAAGGGATTATTTTTTTAAATATAGGTGAATTTTAAACATCTATATTTGATATATACTGTATCTATATCTGAATCAGTCCTATTGTCCACAATCAGTGTACAGATACATAAGCCAACACTAATTCTTCTCTAATTATGTTTGGTTAGATGTAATTTATCCTTTAGGAAGATTTTATAAATGGCTATTAATTGGTTATTAATTAGACCTAGGGACTCTAACTTATACACAAACAGATGTACCCTGTGTATTTCTCAACAAAATATACTGTGTATGTAAAACAATAATGTTTTTAAATATGTCCAAGGCTGCTTCATTTAGACTTTTCTTGCTTTCTTTCATGGATTTCTTCTTACATCCATTGCTCAATAGCATTCCTAGAGTTTAATAAGTCTACAGGGTGAATTGTAGTTATTTATTAATTTTTCTGTAAGTGCTCCATTTTGTTAACGAGTGTAATAATTGTAATAAAAAGACATTTTGGATAAGCAATGAGAATCATAGTTCTCTTTCGTCAGTACTAAACTTTACCACATATTCTGAAGAGAGCCAGCCTTATGTAGACTTTTATTTCATCGCACGGATGCCTTCATCACAACCATGCAGTTCCACATTTCTTTAGTTTAGATTGGTTTGGTTTGGTTTAGTTTGTACGGCTGATTGTTTTCTTCCAGACCTGGCACCTGCTCTACTGTTTGCCAGTTGTATTCAACTGGCATCTCCACCCTTCTGCGCAGCTGAGTTGCATCCCCCTGATGATGTTCCTGAAGAATTCGTACCAGGACATTCACACACCTTTTGCTGTATTATCTTAATGCCATAGCTCTCTCACTTTTATACCCATCCCATTTTCCCATTTTCCCTCAGTGTGATTGCTTTTTCTACTAGCCCATTTTTTGACCAAAGCCAGTCCATGACTATCGTATTCTACCTGCCTGTATTAGTTTGCATTTAAGCCTGCAGGACAGAGTTTTGCATTTGATCTAGCATTATGTTTTTAATTACATAAAAAAATTATTATCCAGAGAAATTGTTAGCACATTATTATTTGAAAATTGCTTTTCATATTTATACCAGATGTGTTTTCATTATGTCTTTGGAAGAGATATGTGCTGCAATAACACAGTCTGGTTTGGGACTAAATGCCCTGGTGACTGGCAGCTGATATCAGGTATTACAATGAGAGCCTAATGATATGGTAATGTGCCTGGAAGAGAATGGAAGGTTATTCTGGGATTTCCTTGGCTGAAAAGTTGAATAGCAGTAGCATTTTTGTGTCTCAGATAGAATGGATTACCAACTGTATGGTGAGATGAGCAAAAAAACATTTTTTTTTTGGGCTTGATCCCAGGAAAACCGTCATTATAGAGATTCACAACCTAAAGTCATTTGTCATCTCAAAAACAAAAGCATTCAAAACAAAAGCAGTTTTATATATAAAAGCATTTCTTGTAATCTACAGTACTTTTCAAGCGCCCAGCTTCTGGGCAAAGATTCAACATCAGTTGTGACAAAACAAAGCACTTTGTTAAATGCAAAACTTCTTGGCAAAGCCAAGTTTTATAGAGACAGCATAAACAGCACAACGAAAAGCAGATTTAGAATGACCCTACAGACAGAAAATATATTTTCCCTGGGTAAGCTAGACAGCTTAATCACTTTCCAGCCAGTCTAACAGCATTTTATAGCACTATGTCAATATATAACCACATATTTTAAGCTTTAAGTCATACATAGTTAATACATAGTAGGTCTTTGATACAGAAAAGACACAGCAAGTAGCTCAGACAGATCTTGAATATTTTCATCTTAGTTACTACTCCCAGCACTGCCTTATTGCAGCCAGCAGGACACTCTTCTCTTGCCACATTCTGTGGAGAGGTCTCTGTTTATAATATATTCAGCTTTATTAAATCAAAGGAAGTTTGACTTTCTGTACTATTTGGAGAAAGTTTGCCAATAGCTGATGAAACACTAATAAAAACACAGTTAAGGTTATGAAGTTGCCACGTTTAAAATAAACACATAGGGACAGAAAGCAAACTATGGTTTCCTTCGTGAGCCAATACATCCACCACTACTTTCCTCAATGTGTGCTAATTATACCGATATATGCTATTGTTATAATTACTACACTTTCTAGAGGTTGCCTGACTCCAAATAGGGGTAATTTTTAGGAAGGAACAGTGTCCTGGAGTTTCAAGCTTACTGCAACAATTCCCTAAATTAAATCACAAAATCTTTCTGGTCCATGAACTGTAGAACAACACTTATAAACACTTGGTGATCTGACCCCTGTATCAGTGAGTTTTATAATGTGAGGTACATACACGATTTTAGGTTCGGGGGTCATAATAGAAAAAAAAATAATAAAGTTGACTCGCAGTGTGGAAAATAAAGACAAACAATATGCTCTTATGTTGTGTTGTCACCTCACATCCTCTTTTTGCCGGTGCCATAGCTGCAAGAGCTGCAAGAGTGCTAAACTATACTTAGCTCACTATGCAACTTATCCTGAGGGGCTCATATATGTCTGTACAAAATTATGTTGCAATCTATTTATTAATCGATACATGCCACTCCAAACCACCAAACATACAGTAAAGTCCCAAGTAAAAGTCATGGCATAGTTTGCAATTTCCTGGTTTTCTGTATACTGTAAATTGGTCATGAAATATGATCTGTGCTTCATCAAAGTCACAAATAAAAACAAGGAAAATGTTTTTATGCTGGCAAAACACAAAGAGTCTTTATCTTTCATATGTTTACTGAATACATTAATTAAAAATAAAAAGTGATGGTGCAAAAAGTAATGACAACACTTGGCCTATGATCTAATCTGATGTTTTGTCATTAAATGTCAAGGTGTTTCCAAACCAAGGTTTTTCAACAAGGTGAAAAAACCTAAACTAGAGTAACAGCTAAAGACTTGAAGGATCCATTGGAGTTGGTTATCAACTCTGATATGCTTAATGTTACAGGACACCACAGAGAAGGTCTTTGGAACAAGCAACACTGCAGCACAGCTAATGTTTGTCAAAACTTGACAGTCTACAGCACTGCTGGAAAAATGTCTTGTGGATAGAAGAAACAAAAGAAGAATTGTTTGGGAGGAACATGCATGGCACAAACTATACTAACAACATCCTTCAACCCATTAGAGTTGCTGTGGAATGACCTTAAGAGAGATGTGCACATCGGACATCCTAAGAACATGGCTGAACTGAAGCAGTTGTCAGGAAATTTCATCCATATTCCTCCTGTACAGGCCTCATCCACACCTACAGGATTTACTTGCTTGGGGTTTTTGCTGATTAATCCAGTAATTACATAATGTTTCTAATTACTTCCTCCACCATCAGTTTTTGTGTTTGTTGACTCTTGTGGCTTTGGTAAAGCTCAGATCATATTTCATGACAATTAGCAAGGAGTGCTGTTGCTTTTTCTTGTGACTGTAACTCAGTTTATGTCAAATTGTGTTTTTGAATTAATTTGAATTAAACAACCCTTATTTAAGTTTCTCTAATTAGACAAATAATCTTGTTGTCATTACTGTCACTCAGTTTGTAAGTAATCGGGTAGAATTAATAGTGGGGAAAACCCATCATCAGTTCAGAATATAAAATACAGTTTCTTCAAAACAATAACTGGAGGAAGGTTTAAGAATGGATCTTACTTTTAAATTCTCTATCAGCTCACTGCAGGTGTTACTTTTAAGGCAGAGACACATCACCAAGATTGCTTCTCTCCTTTTTCTGATTGTGTTTCATCAAGCAGATGCTCACCACCTGCAGACAGTTATATAAACCAGTGACAAGGAAAGTTTTCTTCTCAGCTTTTCTGCATATGGTACAAAATCAGAGATCTCTCTGTTGTGTCAAGCGATGGCAGTGGCAGATAGAACCGAAGCAAGATGCTGAAATGATATTATATATCAGTGGCTGAGAAAAAAATACTACTGAAGTATAATGGAAGTAAAAGAATTTGGCCTTCTACATTTTTAATGTAAACAACAAAAAAAGGTTTATAGCTTTGACGCCATACACCTGTTATCCTAAAAAGCATTTCAAATATTTCTATGGGCTTAAACTGTATTTAGCTTAATAGCCACAGAGATTTAACAGCTATGTTTTAAAGTAATATTATGTAACTTTTGAAAGAAAAAAGTTCAGCATTAAAAATATATGCACTAAAAAGCAACATTACTGGTAAAGGTACAAATTGGTACCTTATAAAGAGATAATGATGAAAAATATTCTGACTTTGATGTATAAGATGGGTATGTTGTGTTACCGTGTGTGTTAGGTCATAGTCATGGCCACTTATTAGCTTGTAGTCACCAGTATTGCCTGATTGTTTGTGCTGCAGCGGCCTTAGCAGTCCATTACTTCTCAGATTTTCTAAAGTGAACTGAGCATTTCTGTTGTAACAACATGATTGTACCTCTCTGGGTGGCGCAATTACTCAGTCGGCTGATGGGCAGCCTGAGGGAAACCATTTTCATTTTACAAACACTGGTCAAGAGGAACTCAACACTGCACTCCTACAATTATTAATTGAAAAGGGGAGGAATCTTACTTTGTGTCAAAAAACACGGTAAGTCAGTGATGTGTATTCAGACTGCACTCCTTGTTAACGGCGCCTGCACCCTTTTGGATCTCAGCCAGAGGAACACAGTTCAATCAAATGCTGCATACAGTGTTGTGCACTCAAAGGTGATGGCTGGTGTTCTGCACTGTGCTGCAGGATAAATGGCCTATTTGGAGACTTTCCCTGAGTTAATTCTGCCCCACTGGTCCCCGCATGATTATAATGAGAAGTGTCTCCTCTCTTAACCCCAGGGAAATGGTGACACAAGCAGTTCTTCAGCCTCCCTGGGATTCTTTTAGCTATTAAATTAGTATTCTTGCAAAGTATTCGCTCTAAACTTTGACACTGATACTGGTCATTGTAAAAAATAAACAGTTTTATGAAACAGCAAAGTAAAACTTATTTTTACAAAGCTCTAACATGTAACCTTTCTTGTGAATTTACAAACAGGAAAATGGCAAACACATGGCTGTGGGCACAATTGCCAAAGTGGTTTTAAAGTGCATAACAGGATTACAGTAATACAGCAAAGTAGCAGTGATGAATATTTTTTTAACTGTATTCCTGGCTGTCTTCTGATGGAAAGACAGTAGCAAGAAGAGGCAAAATCATGTTAATATAGTGTGTAAATACACACTAACTGGCCTCTTTATTAGTTACGCCTGTTCAACCACCCGCTAATATGAATATCTAATCAGCCGCTTACATGGTAGCAACTCGATGCATTTAGGTATGTAGACATGGTCAGGACTATCTCCTGAAGTTCAAAAAGGTTATTTTATTGGCTTTGAACTTGGTGGTTGTGGGTGCCAGTATGCTGGTCAGAGTATTTAAGAA